>NW_024412447.1:13376723-13399223 GCF_014898765.1 Herpailurus yagouaroundi | reverse complement strand
CATAGTATAGACATCTCTCCACTCAAGAGAGAAGAGAGAAAGAAGGTAGCTGAGACTTTGGAGTTGCTGTGACCTTATGGCAATCTACCAAGCGGAGGCCTCCCTGGGGAGCAACTTGGTAGATGAACACTGTGGATGACCACACCATGAACAGCGGAGGAGCTGAAACATTTTTGTCAGCTGGAGCAAAACTAATTTAAGATACCGCAGGTAGCTTTTCCTCTTTCGATGAATGACTTGAGACGATCTAGTCTGCAATCTCGTGGGGACAAGTAAATCTCAGTAAGTCTGCTGATATTACCACCACACATTTGAATACCGCTTGGAACGAGACAATATGCCTGCACGCACGCTGCTTCAAGCCAGGCTCCAGACTACACGGTAGGCAAGCCGGGCAGGCGGGCTGACCGTGTTTGACACTGAGATGGCCGGAAGTTCAGAAAAGGGGCATGGGCTGGCAAGGCTCCATAGGTAGATGTGGCGGGACCAGGACCAGAGTCTAGGCTGCTCCTCTAGTTGCATCTTTGTAACAAACGTGTCATCGGGTAATAGGACGAAGGGACCTAAGAAGGCTGGAGAATAGGCTATGAGGAGGTCTGAAGCTGGTGCTCCCTGAGGACCGGCAGGTTAGGTGAGCAGACCTTTCTCTGATACTTTGCTCTAAGAGGAAAAACCCTTTACTCTGTGGTAATTTGCAGCCATAATATGACAACGACAACGACATCACTGTTCCAAACAGTGAGCCATTGGCTCCCAAAGCAAAGAAGCCCAGCACTTGGGATTCGCTGCACTGGGAGAACTGGTAGCGTCTGCGACAGGCTCTGAAGAAATCAGACAGGCCAGATGCTAGGGAGCTAAGCTAAGGACTTACTGTAATAGTGCCTGAGGCCCTGGGGTCTTCCCTGAGTATGCGTCAGGGCTAAGCTATACTTCTTTCCTCCTAAAAGCATTCTCTCATTCGGTCTCAGCCTGGGACACCAGTGGGACTTCAGTAAATGACAGGCCTTTTCAGTGCGTGTCAGGAAACACATTCCACCGCCCTCCTTCCGCGCCATATTCTCTCTTCCCTGGGCGGTGAGCAGAGTTCTCTATTTCTCACCTCTGAGATTCTCATAATTGTCTCCCCCACTGCTAAACCTCTTTCGTGACATTTCATTCTGGAGGCCTGTCAGATGAATTCAGGCTTAATATGTCTGACACCCAGTTTGTGACCAAGCTACAAACGGGTCCTGCCTCCCCCTCTTCAGGGATATGGAGCTGACTGGAAAGCCATGCCCAGATTGCTCACATGAACATTCCAATCCTGTCAGGCCCACTGTTGATTATCCCTCATAGGACGAGGTCACTAATTGTATGTTCATCTCTACATAAGCTTCGCTGCTGCTTTGATTAAAATGTCTCTCTTTATTTGGTCCTTGGAAAAGCCTCTGCATCCATTGCTGTACACAATGGTCCACTGAACTTAGTTTCAGGGAGTGTTGGGGAAGGGAAGGTAACATGTGCTGGCAGAACCCAGGGTAGGGGCTGTCTACGTCAGCTGCTCTATGTGATGTTGTTTAACCTTCACTTTAACCCTACAAGGTAAATGGTACTATTCTCTTATTAACAAACGTGGAAAAATTTCAGGAATGTTACTTGGTTGCTTCGGATTCAAATCTAGGAGATTATAATGGGAGACTCTGTGTTCTTTTCACTTGAAAAGCACTATATCAGAAAAAATGTTAAAAAAATGGTAGACTATGAACAATTATATACCAACTAATAGACAGCCTAGAAGAAAAGGATACATTTCTACAAACATATAACTTACCAAGACTGAATCATGAAGGGACAGAAAACCTGAAAAGCCCAATACAAAGTAAGGAACTTGGATCAGTAATCAAAGACCTCCCAACAAATAAAAGCCCAGGGTCGTGTGGCTTTGCCGGTGAATTCTACCAAACATTTATAGGAGAATTAATATCAATTCTTCTCAAACTCTGCCAAAAAACTGAAAACTCATTTTATAAGGCAGGTTCTACCCTGACATCAAAGTGTCACAAAGATATTATGAGACAAGAGTATTACGGACCAATATCCTCGATGAACATGGATGTAAAAATCCTCAACAAAATACTAGTAAATCAAATTCAACAGCACATTAAATGGATCATACAACCTGATCAAATGGAATTTATCCCTGGGATGCAAGGATGGTTTGATACAGGCAGATTAATAAATGTGACACACCTAGTAATAGAATGAAAGACAAAAATTGTATGATCTTCTCAACAGATGAAGATAAAGCATTTAATAAAGTCAATAACCTTTCGTGATTAAAAACTCTCAATGAATTAGGTACAGAAGGAATGTACCTCAACATAATAATGTCCATATGTGACAAGTCCCCAGTTAACATTCTACTCAAAGGTAAAAAATCAAAACCTTTTCTCTAACGTCAGGAACAAGACAAGGATGTCCACTCTTACCATTCCAATTCAACATAGTACTGGCATGCCTAACCAGAGCAAAAAGGAAAAAAAAAATGCATCCAATTTAGAAAGGAAGAAGTAAAATTATCAGTTTGCAGATGACATGATTTTATATATAGAAAACCCTAAAGACTCCACAAAAAAACCCGTTAGAACTAATAATGGATTCAGTAAAGTTGCAGGATAAAAAAATCAACATAGAAAAACCACGTGCATTTCTACACAATAAACGATCTGAAAGAGAAATTAAGGAAGCAATACGATATACAGCAGCATGAAGACAACAAAATACTTAGAAACAAAATTCAACCAAGGAAATGAGAGATCTGTATACTAAAAACTATATTAACATTGATGAAAAAAATATTTAGACACAAATAAATGGAAAGATAACCCATGTTCTTGGATTAGAAGAATTAGTACTGTGAAAATTTCCACACCACCCAAAGTAGTCTACAGATTCATTGCAATCCCTATCAAATTCCAATGGCATTTTTTGCTGCAATAGAAAAAGCAATCCTAAAATTTGGAAGGAACCACAAAAGACACCAAAGCAATCTTAAGAAAGAAGAACAAATCTGGAGGCATCACACTTCCTGATTTCAAACTATTTTATAAACCTACAGGAATCAAAACAGTGTCAGTGGAACGGAAACAGAGAGCCCAGAAATGAGCCCACTCCTATACAGTCAACTAAGTTTTTACAAGGATGTCAAGAACACACAATGGAGAATGACAGTCGCTTCAATAACTGGTGTTGGGAAAACTGGATATCCACATACAAAAGAATGAAATCGGACCCCTATCTTACCACTAACAAAAATTAGCTTGAATCTGATTAAATTCTTAAATGTAAGCTCTAAATGGGGCGCCTGGGTGGCGCAGTCGGTTAAGCGTCTGACTTCAGCCAGGTCACGATCTCGCGGTCCGTGAGTTCGAGCCCCGCGTCAGGCTCTGGGCTGATGGCTCAGAGCCTGGAGCCTGTTTCCGATTCTGTGTCTCCCTCTCTCTCTGACCCTCCCCCGCTCATGCTCTGTCTCTCTCTGTCCCAAAAATAAATAAACGTTGAAATGTAAGCTCTAAAACTGTGAAACTCCTAGAAGAAAACATAGGGATTTTTAAAGCTTGACATTGTTCTTGTCCATGATTTCTTGGATAAGACAGCAAAGCACAGGAAACAAAAGGTAAAATACATGAAACTCCATCAACCTAAAAGCCAACAAACAAACCAAAAACCACTTCTGCACAAAAAAGAAAACAATAAACTGAAAATAGAACCTACAGAATGGGAGAAAATGTTCACAAACCATATACCTGATTAAGATGCTAATATCCAAATATATAAAGAACTCATACAACTCAATGGCAAAAATTGCAAATAATTCAGTTACAAAAGGACCTGAAGACATACAAGAAATACAAGAAGCCATCTATATGGCCAACGGGTTCATGAAAAGGCGCTGCGCATCACTAATGATCAGGGAAATGAAAATCAAAACCACAATGTGATATCGCTTCACAGCTGTTAGGATGGGTATTAATAAAAAAGACAAGAGATAAACGATGGCAAGGGTGTGGAGAAAAGGAGAAAAGGGAATCCTTATACATTCTTTGTGGAAATGTGAACTGGCACAGCCATTATGGAAAACAGTATGGAAGTTCCTCAAAAAACTGTAAATAGAGCTAGCATATGATCCAGCCATCCTACTCCTGGGTGTATCATTGAAGGAAATAAAATCAGTATTTCAAAGATGTATCTGCAAGCTCATGTTCACTTCAGCATTATTCACAATAGCCAAGACACAGAAACAACTTAAACGTCCTTGACAGGTGACTGGATAAAGCAACTCTGTGTGTGTGTGTGTGTGTGTGTGTGTGTGAGAGAGAGAGAGAGAGAGAGAGAGAGACAGAGAGAGAGACAGAGAGAGGGAGTGAGAGACAGAATACTATTCAGCTGCAAAAATGGAAGAAATTCTGTCACTTGTGACAACCTGGATGAATTTGGAGGGTATTCTGCTCTGTGAAGTAAGCCAGAGAAAGACAAATACTGTATGGTCTCGCTTATATATGGAATATAAAAGAAAAAAAACCAATTTCATAGGAAGAGAGAAGAGAACGGTGGCTGCCAGCAGTTGGGAGGAGGCGGAAACAGGAAGACGTAGGTCAAAGGCTACAAACTTCCAGTTGTAGGAAGAACAGGTTCTGAGAACCTAACGCATGACATGGTGACTATAGTTAATAATACGGTATCGTGTGCCTGGGAGCTGCTGAGGGTACATCTTACGACACACATACACACTAAGAGTTAACTATGTCAGGCGAGGGAGGTGTTAATAATTGTGATTTTGGTAATCATTCCACAATGTATTTGTTTATCAAATCACCAAGTCGTACACTTCGAATGTATACAATTACTTCTGTCCATTATGCAGTAATAGAGTCGGGGCTGAATTAATTTAAAAAAATTGTACATAGTTTGACTCTAAAGAGGGATGAGGGGGAGGCATGGGGCCGCTAAGAAAACACTGTAGGTTTATACCCAGGACAACCTTTACTCTTGCCTCGTCTCTCATGATGACCCCCCACAGCACATTACATTTCCTGCAGCAAATCCAGGATCGTTGTAAAAGTGGCAAGGCGGAAACACTGATACACTTTTGTTGTCCTTTCTGACTCTGACTTGTTTTCATGTAGCGGTTGGCTCCTCAGGACTTCTTCACCGAGTTTCGTACACAGGCTGGCTTTCCCCAGAGCAGTCTCTGGCTCCGATCTAGACCTCATCTCTCTCTCTGCTTCGGCAATCATTCACCAAATACCTCCTCTGTTTTAGGATGGAGAAACGAGTCAGGCACAGGTGCTACTTGCCTAGAATAATTTCTACTCTATACTGGTCAGATAATCGGTGGCAGACATCTGGAACATTCGCAATTACCTAAATGTGCAAGCCTGTTTGAAGAGGAGCAAAGGTTTGGTCTTCACACGTGCTGGAATCTCTGCCGGGGAGAGGAGAAGCTCCCCGACGCGTCGGTTCACGAAGGCTGAGGCGCCTGTGGAGAAACTGCTCCCCTCTTCTCCTAATGACCCGAGCCTGGGAGCAGACGCCAGAGGGGCCAGGGGTGTGGCCGGGACACGTCCTGTTATTTTTAATTATGATACCCAAAGCCGTACCTACGTGGCAGTCGAGATGCAAAGGAAACTTGCGGTGAGCTGCCAGAGGGATTTCGAACATCCGCCATCTAACGGCAGGAAAATACTGCAAGAGGCTCACTTTCTAATGGTCCCATGTGTAGGGAGTCATGTCTACCAAAAGCTTTTGGTCAGGTTAACCCACTTCCCTATTCAGCATAGCGTTATTCTATATATGCATACATCCTCTTAGATTCCTTGCTCCCAAAGATCCTCAGAAAGGATTTACTCATTAACGAAAGGATCTGAGACCTGCAGTTAGCTTGTTCTCATCTTAGGACCCTAAGCGTCCTTTACCTTCCCCAACTGAAATGTCCTGAAGCTATACATGAGGACGTGAGACTACTAGAACTTCCACACTTGTCTACTCCCTTATCTGGGACTACTCCCAGACAAGAAGAGCCTGGTAGGGTTCTCAGGGGAGAGTTGTCAGAAGGCCAAACTGTCTCCTTGGATATAAGCATCAAAGGAATGAGATTAATGTTATTCATCAATAACCCTTGGCAGTGATGGCTGTTCTGCCCCCTCTGTTCCCCGCTGTCACACCTCATTCGTGCCTCACTTTAGTGCCTGCCATGTTGATTGTAGCTTTCTGTTCATATAAACTGTACTCCCCTATGGACTGTGAGCACACAATAGATTCCCAGTAACTGGTTATTGACTGAGCATTGGTGTCGTCGATAGGAAAATATTTCTGACTCTAATTATATTTACCAGCTCTGCTAATTTGGATATAATGAGCTTTACAGGCTGACTCTATGTTGTACTGAAAGTTCTCTTACTAGTATGATGTGGCTTTCAATGTGTCCAGGCAAATTTTCACATTCTAGTGTCATCGGACTTGGTAAGCAACGTGTGTTTCCGCAGGCCGTGACCTTTTACTATAGTGTTTGCATGGACCTTGTCTTGTTGTCATATTCTAGGTGCTTGTTTCCAGACTAAAAATCCATATTTGGTAGTAATCCCTTCTATGGGTCATTTTAGTTACCTTTCTTGAGACTTGCTCTGTTAGGATTTTCTCGAGGTTTGAGGGTGCGTTGTGCATCTATGATGCACTAGAAACAGCAAATCTTGGCATGATACTACCAATTTTGAGAGTCC
Organism: Herpailurus yagouaroundi; assembly: GCF_014898765.1. Taxonomy (NCBI): domain Eukaryota; kingdom Metazoa; phylum Chordata; class Mammalia; order Carnivora; family Felidae; genus Herpailurus; species Herpailurus yagouaroundi. The sequence goes on along the minus strand of NW_024412447.1, from coordinate 13,392,465 downwards.
GTGGGTATACACTGTCTATCAATATGCTTTGGCAGGGCCCCATTTTGTTCAGGGCAGCGATACAGCTAATGCAAAGTAGTTGACTTTCTTCGCTCCTTTGTATGGAGAGGTGACCATCTGATACAGTTCTGGCCAATGATGATATCATTAGAAGTCTCTGGAAGACAGTGTCCCTTCCCGAAGAAAAAGCCAAAGTCTCTTTAAGAGAGAGCCTTGTGTTCTTCCCGGATTCAAGATGTTAGATCTGAAGCTGCAACTGCCATCTTAAGACTTTGAGGCCACAAGCACAAAGGTCACCTTCTGCGTGGGGGGTACGGAAGACCCGGGGGGGGGGGGGGGGGCACGGAGACGCGTGGGTTCCAATGGCATTGCCGAGCCACTGCCTAACCTCACGCCTCTTTTTATGAGACCAAACCACACTGCACTGTTGCTTTCAGCTGAAACGTAATCACAATTAATACACAAGGTAATGGGGAAAAATAATTAAATATATACAAAAACCAATTCTACGGTTCCCTGAAATATACTTGTAAAATTAAAGGGCAAGAGCTGAAAAACATTCACCCACTTCCCAGCCAAGAGGAAAAGAACTGCTTCATAATGCTTCTAATATCCTCAAGTAGATCTGACTCAAAACACATTCAACTCCCCCGCCCCGTGCACACTGGAAGGGTACATGAGTCAGGGAAGAGATCCCGGAGTTGCCTGCATTGGAGTTTGATTTCCCAGTTGGATCAGCCTTTGAATTTCCTTTAAGACTAAGTGGACAATTTAGGAAAAGTGTACTGAATGGAAGGTCTTCCAAAGGTCCTCAACCCCTTTCCCAACCACTGCAACACACCGGTGTTTCCATTAGCATAATGTGCGATAAATAACACATGCCCCTGCTTTAGAAATTTTAAGATGCCTCGCTAGCTCAGAATCAAACGCGGATGCTGTTCTGATTTAACCATTCTGTTTTTCCTCAGCTGGGCTTTACTCTCCCATTAAATGCTGATCAGGACAGAATGGCTCTCTGTGCGAATAATGACTGCTTCCCCAAAGCAACAGCATGTAACGCGCCTTGCGGAAGACATGGAAATTAACATACAGTGTACGTGCAAGCCTACACACTCACACAAGCCCGCGTGCACATACACCATAGATAAATCTCGGGAGTTTTTGTGTCCACGGATGTCCACAAAGTGACTAATCTTTCTCCATACTGATGATCTCTGTTCTTACCCATGCCATTACATTCAATGCAGGTGTAAGCCATCTGCGTACTTACGAGTTGCTACACATACATACCTGTACACCAAGTGATAACAGGCGAGTACACATTTCAAGTACACATGATACTCCTGATTTGTATGCACGTGTACCGACATCCTTAGGTATAGCGAGTGACCAGTCTTCCTCTACGCTTACAATAACAGTGTGCACAGAGAGTGATATACTGTTAGATACTTTAGAAGAAGTTTTCTTTCCTTTTCAGAGGTGAGAGTATTTGTGCACACACACACACACACGCGCGCGCACACACACACACACACACACACACACACACGGTAAATCCAGACCTCAGACACTTCCTTTGGTCCGTTTGCTACAGTCCAAAGTAGTGCCATAAGGTGATTAGAACATTAGCCAAGCTGAAACCTTCAGGCTGTGCACACCGCTGTTTCCAAATCTGTTCTTTCATGTGACGTGCCAGTTGAGATTACTTCTACAACACGGTCAGAACCAACCTGGGTGGATTTATAATGTCTCGCACTGCTACCGGCGTATTTTGGAGAGTCATCTAGAGACAGCAGCTAATTCTCTTCAGGTTGCAGGGACTGCTGATTATGCTTGCCAAGAAGCTTCTGAGGGCACGTATCTAAATAGGAAGGCTGCAGGCCACGGAGCGTGCCTGACGTCACCAGCGCGGTGTGCAAAGGAAGCTCGCGGCAAGGTGTGTGCGGGGGCCTCCTGTCTCAGTAGTACATGGCTCCTAACTAGCGTCTCTCCCTGTTCCCTGGGTGTAATGGTAGCTGACTACTTCCGCTCATTACCCCATGCGGAAGCCCCCTGCTGACTGGGGAGAGGAGCCAGTAATGTAGAGCTGTACTCGGTCAGCACGGCTGTGATGATTATCAATCACACCCCGAGTACCCAGAATGCACCAGGTGCCGTAAGCACTAGAAGGTCAACGGCTGCTGTTTTCAGGGAGTTACATGGCTCCTTCCCTGGTCCCGCTGCCTCGATTAGACCCTGCTGTCTCCCTCCATTCCTTCATTCTTTTGACCTTTCCCATAGTCTGTCCTGTTACAGGGGGACGACAAGAACGGCACGCGCTCTGCCTTTCTTGACGGCCTCCACTGTGGTTTTGCTTGATAACTGTGCTCTCCTCTTCATTCTGTGGCTCTCACTGAGCCTGCCCCATGGGTTGTTCTCTCAGCTGCCAGTCTGATCACCACCCTGCCTGTCCCTTCCTCCCCAGGGCTGTGAATTTACAAGGCGGGGCAGGGGTGGTGGCTATTTAAGTGCTATTTTGTTTTCCAGCCACTCTATTCTTCATATTCTAAAAGCTCACGCATCTTTTTTGGAAAAAAACATCCTCTTAATAGCGATAAGTAATCACATGCACAAACGTATTGGTATGCACGCACATACACAATACAGATTTAGAATTTCAGGAGAGTGCATGGCTTTTATTTGGGGGTGATACTGAGATCTTTATTTTGCAAGCACCCATTATCCCCTACCTGCCCTTATTATGCTATTTGTAAGAAGAACCAGCAAGAATGATGGGTTCTACTTGCCAGCAAGTAGTAGGAGATGAATCACTGCAAAGATGGCTACAAAAAAAGAAAAAAAAAGAGAGAGAAAGAAAAAGGAAAGAAAGAAAAGAAAAAGAAAGAAAAACAGAAAAAGCATGGGAAAGCGTAGGTGGGTAGCACTGTAACTCACAGGGGTGATTAACACCGGTTTTTCCACACTGCATTTATTTGGTTTAGGGGGCGAGGAAGGGGTACCGACTTTCTGATTACTCCTCAAAAATGCTCAAATTCTGACAAAATTCCGGCTACGTTTGCTGCCAAACCTACTCGTATCTTATGTTATTACCTCCTCACTGAGTCTGGCTCACAGTATCGGCTTTGCTCTGCATAAAGCTGTTCGGAGCTATAAGTTAGGAGCTCTCACTGCGTTTAATCAGCGCCTGGATTTTCCATAACTTACTGATATCTGGCCAGCTCAGTTTTTGGCGTACGCGGAAAGTCCTTGATGTCCATAAGGAGAATGACAACTTAACAAATCAGTAGCTTTTGGGTACTTATGGAAGGGTTGAGAACAAGCCAGCTGCTTCCTCTATTGGAGGTGATGCATGGTTAATTTATTTATTTTAGCATACAGTACGCAGATGCGGGCTGGGCTGTTAATTTTGCTTTGCTACCAAGAGTTACAAGGTATCAGCCATCGGCTGATTTATTTGAAATCCTCCCTGGAACGCCTCAGAATCTTAATTGTTTCCTGAATTTCTGCAACAGAAGAGGAATTGATGTCACTGGAAAACGCCCCGGGTCCCTGCTGACGGCAACTAACTCCCAGTGACTGATTTCCAATTGATACAGATGAGGCCTGAGAGGCGGTGCACACAGATCCACCCACGTGAGCCCAGCAGCCCAGTAATGACTAACAGAGGTGGTGGGAGAGACCGAACAGTTCTTTCCGACAACTCATCAAGTACACCGTTCTTCTCAACAGATGTAACTGTCGGGGCCCAACATGGATGCTGGCAGAAACAGACGGTGCCGGGGGGGCCCCCCCAGCTCTCTGTTCCCTGCTCCCTGGGATGGGCTCCGCAAGATGGGGAAAAAGGCTTGTGTGTGCAGTGTGCAGGGGGGTGGGACAGGGCTGTGTTTTCCAGCAGCAGGTAAAATCCATTTGTCACACCAGCTCCAGCCGGGTTTTCAGCACAGAAGTTAATATCTGAAGCCAATGAGGCATTCTGTCCCACCGCTGCAGGGGAGCGGGGGGAAGCCTCTCCCTAACTGTGTCCTCTGAGAGGAGGCAGGGGCAGAAGAAAGGAAGGGGGTGGTGGGTCAGGGAGGCAGAGGCAGGTCTGGCAAGGGAGGGAGGCAGATGAAAACGTAGGCTAGGCTTGCAGGGGCTTGAAAGGCTTTGCTTTTTCATATTTCTTTAAAAACAAGATGGCAGGCGGAGAAGGGGGAAGGGAGAACACGAAAACCGTGTTTTCTCTTAAGTGCCTTCGGGGGAAGAACTGCCACTGCCACCAGGCCACTGCCACCGCCACTATCGCCACTAAAATCATCAACACCCCCCACCACCTCCCCCCCCCCCCAAAAAAAAAAAAAAAAGAGAGCTCCGGGAGAAAAACAAGTGTTTTCTTTTTCTGTTCTTCACAGAGCCTCAGCAATCGCATAAAAGCAGCCTCTGCATATTCACTGGGTCTGAAATATGAATACGCACAACAGCAATAAATTTCCATTGCCTCCAACTTTGAACACTGACAAGGTATGTGGCACGGAGAGGATTTTTATGAGCAGGCCTTCAGCTGCCAGGATCCCACCTTCATAAAGAAGAGATTTTAGTCCATTCTGTCTATTTATTTTGTGTAGAGAAATCAAGGGCAATAAACCATGAAGAAATTCACTCTCCCTTATTCCATTTCACACTTTTGTCAACCACGCTTTATCGAGTATCTGAATGAATTTTTAATATCATGCCACAAAATGCTTTGGTCTTCTATCAGGTGCTGGGACTCTATCAGTCTGATAACACTTGGGAGTTCTGAGAGATACTCAGCACCGAAGGAAACAGCTTTAAAGTTCAGTCATTCTGATGGAATGTAAAAGCTTATATCAGTGACAGGTTGACAGAAAAAGCTGTTTTCCTTTCCATTTCACAGACTTCCACGTATGAACGCCATGAAACATGTCAGGACTTTCTCTGAGTCTATGAAGACAGAGATGGCATCTGCTCCCAGTGGGAAGCCCTTCTAACCAGTAATACTATAAAACTTCATGATTCTGAATTCTGACTGACATTCCAAAGGGCAGGGAGGAGGTGTTTACTATATTTTATAGAACAACATCAATTGCTTGTCTTAGCACATAAATATAGTTTTATGGTATACAATGCCACCTCAAGAATCTTTCCTCTCTTTCTCTCTTACTCTCTTGTCAAAAAAAAAAAAAAAAATCACAATCTGTTTGTGTTAACCAAAGGAGTTTCTAATTTCCTGCTGTGGGTAGGAGGGAGCTTATGCTGGCCTCTTCCCTGAAATATATACATTTCTTGACTCCTTCAGGAGGCTACGGGCATAAAGGGAGAGGGCTTCTACTGGTCCCAAGCACAGTGTGTAGATCTCACATTGCAGCGGGACCTCGTGCCCAGCTTCCCATGGCACTGCTGCCCTCCGATTCCCTACAGGATTCGCATAGAAGCAGGGTTACAGAAAACGCTCATGAAGCTCAGTTCAGGACTTTCTGTTACGGTGGTGGGTGTGTGTGGCTTTTTTCCCCACTCGTATATCACTGTCTCAGGTAGAAAAGGTGATATGCCATGCTGCCTTGCACTACACCACGATGAAAAGCAGACCGCACACAACTGTTCATAAACATGCCAAAGGCTACCCGGGCCTCCCAACTGCTCTGCTTATCCTCAAAGCCCCATAATGAGGGACCTTCAGACTAAAATGCAGTGGGAACTATAGCCAAGTCGTTCTAAGTGTTCAAATAATCCCTATGTCTATACCTGAACCACACATTAAAAAAAAAAAAAAATGTTTTGTAGACCCTGATTTGAAAAGGCAACCCAACATCCTTCTGAGTTCATGAATTATCCCCACCCCCAACGGAGGAGTCAGAGTTAAGACTATGGAGGCTTTGGAACAAAAAGAACTAAATGAGTATTTCCTAGAAAAGTGTGAGCACTTCATCACCTGGAAGCCAGAGAGATATGGGAGGAATAAAGACCAGATAAGGGAGAAGCCAGGAAATGGAGGAAATTGGAATGCAAGCCAACCACCTCTACTGACAGTGCGCTGTGAGGAGGGAAGAAAAGATACGAAAGAAGGAAGACATACATTTTCAAACCTTTTTTACATGTCCCAACGGGGGTGACAGAGCACCCAAGGGGGGAAAACTTCATGACTGGGAGTGAAAAAAAAATGGTATATTACAGCGGTTGTGGCCTTTGTCGGTTCCTTCCTGGAGAAGCGGAGAAGCCAACACGTAACACTCAGGCTCTCGTCTCCTCTTTAGACATGACTCCAATGGATTAGTCACCCCTCGAATACCCTTCACCCACAAAAGGGCGAGGATTCGGTGCCAGATGACGGTTTTTACACTTGGGGGCAGGAGAAGGTGAACACGTCCGGAAAAATATAGGCCGGGATATGGAGGACCTGAGGGTGGTGCGGAAGAGACGGAGAGAGAGAGAGGGAGGGAGGGAGAAGGAGAGAGAGACAGAGAGAGGGAGGCAGAAAGTATGGAGATTAAGGATTAATGCAAATTCTTTTTCTGAAAAAAATACTACAACTGCTACCCATGTCACCAAGCTTTCTGGACTCGTTCCTGCTTCTTGTTTTTGAACCTGGGTGTGAAGATTTTCAAGCTTTTCCCAAGTAGTTCTTTAAGAATCAGGCCAGTAATCTGACATCTTTGATCTCCTTCCAAAACCTCTCTCTAAATACAAAGGTTGAACCAAAAGGACTGCAGTATCTACACAAACTTAAGAGGACCCACACCGTCCAGCGCATACATAAAGCTATAATGAATTTTGTATCAAAACATTCTGCCAAGCTTTCTTTCTTTATTCTTTTGTGGCTCTGCTCCGTTTCTTTGGGAAAGAAGCCCCCGTAGGGCGCCAGAGAGATGCCTCTATCCATCACCCTCTCTTCAGTCATTTCTTTTGTTGAGGGAGAGGGAGAGGGGGAAAATGGATGGGAGCCTTAAAACCCCAGAATTAGGCTGTCTTTGGGGTACTTTTACACTGAAGGCAGATCCTTGGCCACAGCGGGCAGTCAGACAGATGCCAGGCAGACATCTGATGATCTGATGCGAGAAAGGCCCCACTGTTTCCCAGTTTGTTTCAACATGATGTGCCAGGGGATGGCATTTACGTTAGTGATGTCCACTGAGAGCAGCGGTGGGGCCCAGGGTGCGCGACGGGTGGGGGGGGACCCTGGCCAAGAGTCCTGACACAATTCCAAGTATTAACGCGGCTGGTCCGCTGCGTGTCTGCCTACGCCGCGGATGGCAAGAAACCGCAGAGCGCCGTTCCTGGTGCGGTGGAAATCCGCACATCCTGCGATCCTTTATTCATCTGTGATCACCTACCCCGCCCAAGGCAATGTTCTGGTAGTTCTGCAACTTCTGAGCAGGCGGCCCAATAAAAGTTCTCTTGTAAATAAGGGGTTAGGGCACTTTTCCTGGGAAAGCCTGCTGCCCAAGCCCACATGAAAAGTCCTACTCAGCAAATAAAATGCCTTGAAGGATAGAATTTATTACCCGTGCTATTTCAACTATACCTAAGCTCCGTCTAGCTGTAACATTTCTATGGGAAAAAGTACTTGAAATCCAAGGTAGGAATGCCAACGGGGAAAAAGTACTCTCTCCTCAGGTGCATCCAGGGCACTCCATGAGTTTTCCAACTGATGACTGGGGAAAAAAAGAAAATCCCAGTGATCACTGTAATAGTTACCAATCATGGGGGATGTGCCAAATCCCCCAGACTACTCTCAGGAGGTAAATCTGATTTTCCTCCCTTTCCAATTCAAAGTGAGGCTCAGAAAGGTCAAATAAATTGCCCGAGGTCATACAGTTAAGAAGTGAGTGCAGCCCAGACCCATCTCTGAGTGACTCTGCAAATGTTGCTCCTCATAGATGCAGGCCTTTCTCCCACTAATTATATAGCCTCCTTCTAGAAGAGGGGACATTAAAAAGCCCCTCTGGAAAAGCGTGCCACAGTCTCCATACCAGAACACTAGGTTCAATCCCCTCCCCAGTAACCGGGGAGCCGTGTAACCCTGACGTTTCAGTTTCCTTACTCGGAAAACGAGATAACTTCCAAGGCTGTTCTGAGATGAACTAGAATATTTTACATGTGGAGGCCCCCTTTCACAATGGACTGTAATGTGTCAGCCCCACAAAGTGCTTCCTGAGACACCCGCCCCTATTACACCCATGCAGCCATGGTCACAGCTGAGTCCTGCCCATGTCAGGAGTGACTGGCCTTAAGGATGACCCCCATCGAGAACCACCGCTTCCCAACAACATAAATAGCGTCTCTTCATAATTCACTAGCCCCTGCACTGATATAGACGTCCTTCCTCTCCACTGTGGCTCATTCAACTGGTTTGCTTGTTGTTAAGATGTGCCAATTGCTGGGCACCCTGGAGGTACCTCCAAAACACAACGTCCTATTTTCACAGCGTGAGATCACACAATACAGGCAGAATGTCTGGAACTTTGTGTGTGTGGGGGGGGGCAAGGACCCCAAAACACTATAATGATTTATAATACCTTCTATTTCACTGCACCAGGCCAAAAATGCATACGGAAGGGTTAGGAGTCGAGCGGAAACCTGGGAGGGAGGATGGTGTCACAGTAAAACCCTGTCAGTCTCTTTGTCTGGTGTATCAGCTCCAAGACACCAGATTTGAGAAAGGAAACTTTAAAACGTGTTGTTTCTTCAGAGCATTGACCCCTTTACGTGAATATGCCACATACGCCTGGGGGCCAGAATGATGTGGGTAGGATGGCTGGAGAAGCCAGTGCTCTGCCCTCCTGCCCGCAAGAGGTCTTTCCTCACCTTTGCCCCTCGCCTTGGCTTTGAGCTCTCCAAGGTGTGGGTAGAGAGCACCTCCTTGCCCTCTCCAGCCGGCTCCTGCCCGGCTGCGTGTGGTCACTACAAGGAAGCATTCTTGCTGGACCCCTTTCCTCTCCTCTCTCCTCTGTCCCCTGGTGACCTCCGTGGCACGGCTTCTCCCACAACCTCTACCCTACCTTCTGCTCCCCAGGTCCAGACCCACGTCTCCACACTGACAGAGGTACCCCACGTCCTGCCATGGGCTCCAGCCCTGTCCTTCCGAACTCAGCTCCCCGCTGCCGCTCGCCAACCCCTGATCTGCCATTTTTCACAGACACAGAGACACGAGTAGAGAGACCGCCTGGAGATTTCTTCCCTCAAACTACACATGCGTGCCTCCCCAGGAGGTACCAGTTTGCTCCCTCCCCGCCTGTGCCTTAGGGGGCCGGTGGGAGGGAGGAAGGTGTGCGAGGTGAGGACAGAAGGGGGAGAGCAGGTGTGTGTCATCTGAATAAGGTCCCCAAGGGGATTCCGTTACCTCTCCCCTCACACCTTGGGGAGCTGCTTCTCTAAACTTTGGTGGTATCTGTTAAGTCCCATTTCTCTCTCACATTCCTCATCAAATTGGTTACCCAGTCCTTGCTGACTGCCTCTCAAAAATACCTCCCATATCTGATTCTTCCTTTCCATTCCCACAGCCCCCAACCTCATTATCTCCTGCCGGGATTGTTGTTGCAATTGCTTGCGAGCAGGTCTCTGAACCTCCAGGCTCTCTCAGCTCCAATCCATCTTGCACAGTGCCGCCAGATTAACCTTCTAAAGCAGTGGTTTCTAAACTTTGGCGTGCATTAGAATCACCTGGGGAGCTTGTTAAAAATACAGATGTCTTGACCCCGACCTATAGATTAGGATTGAGCAGGTCTGGGCGGGGCCCAAGGTATATGTATTTTTTAACAAGCTCCCAGGTGATTCTGATGCAGCTGAGGCCTGAGGATCGCTGGCACATCTCTCTCACCATGGTGCTCCCTTCAAGAAAAAAAAAAAGTTTCAATGGCTCCCACTGCCTACCAATGTGCCACAGTCTGCGTGGTTCTTGGCATGGTCATTCACTGGTCGACTTTCCAGCCTCTCCTCCTACTCTACCTCAGTACGAACCCTCTGCTGAATCCTGACGGCTCCTACCTTTCCATGCGTGTGTCCTTGCTATCTCCTGTGCCTTAGATGTTCTGTCCTCCATCAAACCCTGTGATAGGCTGGAGTTGGGGGCCTTTGGGGGCAGAAGGATCACATGATTGGGTATAATGCACCATCCTTGGTGGTAAGGATCCAAACCACACAGGACACCTACACTTCGTGACAGCCTCATACACGTTCAATCACTTATTCCTCAAGATGACCCGAGGCGGTACTAACTTACCCAAGGTTGTTTGACAACGCAGAGAGAGAGAGCTGCTGGTATTCAAACCCAGGCTCATCAGAGTCTAAATATAGGGCCCTTTCAACTATATTGTATTAGCTCTCATTGTTTAAAGATGATGCAAGGATCCACCCTTTGTCACGGTTGTTCCCCAACTGTGAAGATGAATCCGTGGTGGGTTCCTCACATGGTAGGTCTTGTGGCCAAAAGCTCATTTTGCCCACTGGATGCTGAAGGTTAGGAATGCTGTTTATAGGAATAAAAGAGGATTCTAGAAGCTCTCTCTAATCAACTTCCATTTGGCTTATTCCCTGGAGGAACCAATTCTTTCCTTTATGCTCTCCTATAGCTTCTGGAATGCACCACAACATACTGAGTCTTCATCTCTGATTGGCAAATATCTAGTCTGCCCACTACAGCTGGGCCGTATGCTTACCAACACTCAGCTGCTGTCGATCCCAAGTCTGTGTAGGTTAGTTTTGTTGGGTACTGCAATTCTACAGTTTAATTAGCTATTATCTGCACTGATGAAACAGGAATATGGAAAGAAAATTGGTGCTTCTCCAAAACCCAAGAAGAATGTTTGAGAAACACCCACTAAAGGCAGAAGACTTAAAGACGGACTGCTATTCACTCAGCAGTTACGGTGGGCAAAACAACTGTGAAGGGTTGGTCAGAGAAATCAAGCCCTTAAAGCTGGAAGGACTCCACACTTCACAAATGTCTCAGGTCTCCCTCTACTTGACTGAAATGGGAGACTGCAAAGGGGGTGCTGGGGAGGTGAATCCTGCAAGAGAGACGGAGAACTCCAATAAACAAACCTATAAGCAAACAAAAGGCCTTGGCCATCTGTACAGAATGGCCTACAATTGAAAACCAGTGTAATTCACCACAATTTAACAAACCAAAGAACTGTATGATCGTCTCTGAAAAGCCTAAAGCTAGCAAAATACTCATGGTGAAAGACGGGATGCTTTTAGCCTAAGATCGGGAATAAGACAGGAATGGCCACTCACTTCTATTCAACACTGTTTCGCAGGCTCTAACAGTACAATCAGCCAGCAAAAGGAAGAGCGGCATCCAGATTAGAAAGAAAGAGGCAAAGTGTCTGTATTTGTAGATATAATAACCATCTTTGTAGAAAAATCAAATGGAATCCATACAACAGCTACTAGAACTAGTAAAAATGAATTTAGCAGAACTGCAGAATATACAATTACACATTATATCGTAATTGTTATACATAACTGCAAATCAATATACAAAATCAATTGTACTAATCAATTATAATAGCAACAATCAGAAACTGAATTGAAACTTGAAAATTTTATCATTTACAATAGCACCAGAAAATATGAAATATCTCGAGATAATTCTGACAAAAGATGTGAAAGACCTGTTCACTGAAAAATATAAAGTGTTGCTAAGAGAAATTAAAGAAAACCTAAATAAATGGAAAAATACTTTATTTATGGGCTAGTACATGCAACAATGTGGATAAATCTCTCATTATGCAGAATGAAAGAAGACAAAAAAACATACTAGATGATTACAGTTCTAGAATTCTCTAAGCATATAAAGTAATCTGCAGGGACAATAAATGCACATCAGTGGTTTTGGTGGGGAGGGATGGGCATGAAGCAGGAGGAAGGGACCACAAAGTGGCACAAGGAAACTTTGGGGTGACATATAGGCTCATTATTTTGATTGCAGTGATGGTATCACGGGTGGATATATCAAAACTTACCAAACTGTGCACTTCAAATATGTGCAGTTTATTGCATGTTGGTTACACCACAAGAAAGCTGTCTTTAAAAAAATCAAATGTTGGGTCGCCTGGGTGGCCCAGCTGGTTAAGCGTCCAAGTCAAGATCAGTTCAGGTCATGATCTCATAGTTGTGAAATCAATCCATGCTAAGCATGGAGCCTTCTTGGGATTTTCTCTCTCCCTCTCTCTCTCTGCCCCTACCCTGCTCACACTCACTCTCTCTCTCCCCCAAAACATATAAACAAACATTTAAAAATAAATAAATAAGAAATAACAAATCAAATGTCGACAGCATATAAATGGCTTTCTCAATTACCTAAGTATACATACTTCAGTGGGTCAGAGGGCTCCTCCCATTTGTGTAACATAAATACTCCTGAAAGCAAACAGCCATCATTTAGAGCTAAAACAAACCTTGGAATTTTCTAATATGATGTACAGATTAAAACCATTGAAGTTGAAGAGAACTGAGTGAGGTTCCCGGGTTCAAACGGCTAGTCGAAGGGTAGAGTGGGGTATACATTCCCAGCTACTCTGAACTCAGAAGACTCCTTAAACCTATAATCTATGTTCATCTACAAAGTTGCCAAACACTGATGATTCTGGAAACATTCCTCAATTACAAAGCTGTTAACTGAAATTCCACCTCTGTTAAGGACGTGGCAGCTGGCTGTTGGGACCACTATAAGCTGTAAGCATGTCCATGAGACCAGGGGAGCAAATCTTTACATACTCAGCTCAATCTCACACTCTGGTCCACAAACGTAAGATCCATCTGCTTCTTTCCTTTACTAGTAAGATAACTTCCTAATGATGATAATGATTCTGATTAATTCTCAAAATGGGTAGAGAAGCTGGCAAGAAGGAAGGAATGGAGCACAGGCTTTGATGATACACAAGCTTTCGGATGATCTCAGCTTTTATATTTTCATTTAAGACCGGAGTGAATTTGGGCTAGGAAAACCACTCTGAACCTACTCGTCTCTGTAAAATGAGATAATCCTATTTTATATAGGGTTATGGGGGAGGACTAAATGAAAGCATACATAAAGTGTCCAATCAATGCCCAGTATGTAGTACATATGTTCAACCACTGGAAGCTATTATAATGAGGGCAACAACGTGAGGTTTTGGAACAGTGATTATCTTGTGATTATTGTAACTCCTTTGTCAGCCTTCACTGCATCAGAACTAGATATCCACTCTCTTTCCTGTGGTCCTTGCCATACCTTCCCCCCCACACGGGTCAGTTTCCTCCATGCCACTGGGAATCGCTGGTCTAATGGGCCACAGATATTGGTGGGAGTGTGTCTTTTCCCTAAGAACCTGAGAACACAGCTTATCCCACCCACCTCCTTTCTGCTGAGATCAAATCCTCCCAAGGACAAAGACAGAGTATACAGGACTATGGTCGGCAAAATTCAAATGACCGACATCACGTATGAGACCCAGGAACAGTTTAGTTTATTTGTGAACAGCCTGGGCATTCAAGTCCAAATGTGTGGACTCCAGTCTTGGCTCCACCAAGGTACATAACCTGTTATTCGTCAGTCTCCCCATCTGGGATGGGGGCACTTCTTCAAAAGGTTGCTGTTAGAATGCCATGAAACCATGCACAGCCCCCTGGCACATGGAAAACTCAAAAGAAGAAACGGCATGGACACTGATTCTTAGGGAAAAACGACAGTGAAGAGGTGTGGTCTTACTTTTTCATTATTAATTGACAGCACATGGAACATACACGTGTGCGCGCGTGCACACAGACACCCATGTAAGGGGAGTTCTCGAGGGAATAGAAAACAGCCCTCCTTTTCAAAGCAAATGGTAAAACCTCCAGGGAGACAGGTATCAAGCAATAACCACCCACAGGGCTGTTCGTGAGGCAGCTTTAAAAGAGGTAACTCCGGTGGAAGCCAAAAGGAATAGAACGGGTTCTCAGCTCTTGTTTTTTCTTTGCCGAAAAGATGTCAAGGTGAATGCAGGAAACGCGCCAAGCTGCTGCTTGCCATGAGGAGTCAGTGCTAACCGTCTGTCTGTTTTGATAAAAGACAGCCGGGGCACAAGAACGAGGGAGAAAGGGAAGAGGGAAAAAGACAACTTGGATGCTCAATGGTGGGCTTTGAAAGGAGACAGGTATTCAGCGCAGAAGTCAGACGGTGGACCCCACGTTACAGAAACCAAATTATTTCCAAAGCAGAACAGTTATTAGTTGCATGCTTTGGCACCAGCGACCAGTTAAGAGGAGGAAGCGGAGGAAGAGCATAGAGTCCCTCGTTCATGACCAACCTGTGCTACCCTCTCCACGACCACAGAGACCGGTGTCAGCGGAAAGGTGCTCGTGTGACAACCTCCCAGGGCTAACGGGGGGCCACGAGAAGGAGGGCACGCGGGCTCAGAAACCCTGCTCATCAGCTGGGCTGTCTTCTGTGACCCCGGCAAGCTCCAGTGAAATATTGTGTTCCCGCTTCCGAACAAACCAGCCCGAGAGGCAGATGGGCGCGGAGGGCCCTCTGCGAAATCTGGCGCTCTGGTGAGTACTGCTGGCGAGCCCAACACCCTCTTCCTCTCTTCCGAGCCAGCACACACGCGCCGGGGAATCTCCTGAAAACAAGTTCCCAAGGAAGACATATGGTGCTTACTTGCGAAGAAAGACTGCTAACAAGACAAACTGAGAAGGAATGGGGGGAAAAGCTGAGTGAGGTTTTCAGTCCCACGAGGAGGTGAGATTCGGGCTGGAGGACGCGCACGGGGCTGCTGTGCCGATGCGCGCCCCAGACGGAGGAGCCGGGAGCCCAGAGCCCCAGACAAAGAGCTCCGGCCTCTTGGGGCCCACTCCCCTACCCGCTACCGGCAGGCCTGGAAGTCAACACGACCCCTCCTGTCAGGCGTGACCACTTGCAGCAGGCACCTGGGGGCTCTCTGAGGTCTCACATCCTCAGGGGTAAGGAAGGCCCCCCGGAGAAAAGCGAAGCTCACCTCCTTGAGAAGAAACACCTTCTCCAGGGCTCCCGATTCTCCAGGAATACAGACCCTTTTCTAATCCCACTAGGGAACAGGAAACTGAAAACCCCACACTGCCGAGTGTGCTGAGGGGGCCAATGGCTTCTGGAGATTTATGGAAGATGGTGGGATGTCAACACAAGAGCCGTACCAATGGCACACTGAATCTTATCTTAAGGACCTGCTATAGTTAGCAGGCGGAGGCAGGCTGAGTATGCATCAGTTGGTTTTCAAAATATGTTATTTACAATACGCAGCAGATGTTCTTTGAATTCTAATGTGAAAATACAGGCTTTTTATTTTTTACTGACAGACTAAGAAGTACACTTAATATAATAATCTTGCAAAGTCCAAAGATTACCTCACAGTTTGGAAAATACTACGTTGAGTCATTAGTCCCATTACTCAGTATTTTCAAAACTCACCAGATAAATATGGTACACTGAGACTTCCTGGTAATGACCTTCTATTTTTTGCAAGGAAGAACACAGCAAGGCTTCCCAGAAGCCTCAATTAAATCTGGAAAATGTTTCTAAAATATTCTCAAGCATAACACATGCACACATACTGAAATGTTTCAGGAGAACTTTGCTCACGGATGAGTTTCTGCTGTCACTCACTCTTTAAAAAAACTTCTTGAGTGCCTCCAACGGGCTTGGAAATACTCCAGGCTGAGGGAATACAAAGATGAGCAAGAAACATGTTGTGCCTTCAAGGAGCCTCCTGTCTACCGGAGGAAGAATTAAGTAAACAGTTAC
>NW_024412447.1:13358250-13376323 GCF_014898765.1 Herpailurus yagouaroundi | reverse complement strand
GAGAAGATCCAAGAGGTGGGAAGAGAAGAACCAGAAAGGAACCTGGACTCTGGAGACCAACAGGCCCTCTCATGCTTCCCGCCTTGGGCAATCTGCTGCTACCATTTCTCCCCTCAGAAGAAAACAGGGACAATTCATGTCTGTTGTAGAGGGAGAAGACATGGAAATGGTGGGCACACGGCAGGTGTTCAGAACGTACTCATTTGTTTCCTTCCTCGGCACTCTCAAAGATCTGCAAAGGCAGGCTTCTCTGACTCACGTCACTCGAAAGAGTAACTCATAGTTGGGGCTGACTAGGTTCTACAGATTGTTGGCAGGTCATCTGAACGTAACGGAGCGGTTCATTCATTCCAAATTAACACCAGCATGCCTGGAACATCCAAAGCAGTGTGAGGCACTTGGGCCGGATTCTGGGCACATGGAGCTGCCCTCAATATTCTTACCGTATGATGTGGGAAAGAGACAAGCAACTACAAACATCATGGGTGCTGATATGATGACAGAGGACTCTTTCTACATCAGTGGTTCTCAGCCTTGGCTGCAAATTTCAGTAACTGGGGAGCTTGTGAGGTGCGATTGATACTTAGACCCCACCCCTCCCAGTTTGGTCATTCGTGGTCCATGCATATGGGACTTAAGGGTGGCTTGGGTTCCAGACAAGGTTGAGAACCAGTGTGTAGAGTATGATTTTAGAGCTACCAGCACAGGTATAGTGGTTCTCAAATTCTGGAGTATACAGGAATCACCTGGAGGCCCAGGCTCCTTCAAAGAGGACAGGGCCTGGCCTTTGTACATTTACAAGTGTCCTAAGGAGTTCTGAGTCACGGAGAAGTTTGAGAGACATGGTTCCAATACAGCCTGGCGACACGGTACAGAACACGAAAAATGCTGTGGCTTTTTCAAGATAGGTTAGAGGTGGGAGGGGTTCCCTGAATCTTTCCAGCTTCACATCTCTTCTTTGTGGGCCCCTCCTTGGCACAGCAGCAGAATTATGGCTCATGTGTCCATGCTGGACAGAATGCCTGCATCTTAAAGCATCTTCTCACTTTGGGAATTATAACACAAGTCCCTCCAGAAGTGCTGTTTTCTCACAGATTGTCAGATTTTATTCTCAAAGCAACAGTAGGTCACTTAGAGCAGCAGTCACAACTCTTCCTTTACAGATGAGGAAACTGAGGCCCAGAGACTTAGCCAAAGCCTCATGTTTGAGAGAAAACAGAGCTAGGACTAGAGCCAAGGTTTCCAAACTTCTAGATCTGATGTTCTTTTCAATATACCAGTGTTTCTTAAAGTGTAGTCCTAAGGCCAGCAGCACCAACATCTGGAAACGTGTCCAAAAACAAAAGCAAATTCTTGGGCCCCAACCCAGATCCACTGAATCAGAAACTCTTGGGGTGGGGCCTAGCATGAGTTTTAACAAGCCTTCCCAGGGATTCTGATATAGTGTTGCTTTTTATCATGCTGCGTCTTGAAGTACACCTTTTGCATCCAACTCTAAAGCTACTGGTATTTCCATCGATACAATGAAATATTCTACTCTTTAGTGTGCTAGTGAGTTATAGGAACCCTGGAAGGTAAGGGGAAAATTTGTGGGCTGTGTGGACTCTTGAATGAATCCATAAAGCAACGAGAAAGCGCGTGTCCTCTTTTAGCCCTAATTCCCTCGAGAAAGATTAGGTGGCTATGGCTGAGATGTAGCACCATCTAAAATATGCATGTCTGTGTCTGCATTCTCCCAGATAGGTTTCAGAAAAATTCCCTTCATTTTCAGGCAGTGAAGACTTGATGAATAATTCTAGTCTTTCAACATTGCACCCATAATTTTTTTGCACTGAAAAGTTACTGTGAAATAGAAAATGAAGTCTTTCACTGGTACCAGCCAAACCTACAAAGTGGCTCCTTTATGATGAATTCATGAAAAATTTAATGTTATGAGAGAGAGGAGGGTATTTACAGTATCTGAGCTTAGCAAAGTGGAACAGGGAGCCAACGTATGATTTCTTTTTGGCTCCCAAGGCACATGGCACACAAAATGTTTCTGTAAAGAAAAAAAAAGGCAGATCTGGTTCTGAGTTCAGTGAAATATCATGATTTCCATTTGGCTGTGTCGCAGTAGTTGCCTTTTTAGGCAACTTCCCATTTCAAGGAAAAGTTTGGAGCTCATTAGAGTCACCAACGTCCTTCCAACAGAACATGCCATTCTGAGAGATCGTTGGGCTTGCTCGCCACGTCCATAACACCAGACAGGTGCCTGGAGTTGCCAGACTGGGCCAGCTACATGTGATGATGGCATCTGTGAAATTTTCTGCATATTTCATTTTTTTCCCCCTGGGTTGGCAACTGTAGGCACTGAAGGACTGGGTGAAAATATGTTCTTTTATATTTCCACCTGCAGGCAGTCCACTGAGAGAATGGCTAGGAGAAGGTGAGGTCTGCATTCTGCGAAAGGTTTAAGACCCGGACAGTACGTCATCTCACACCTGAGCTATATCTGCTTCAGGTTACGTTTTAAAGAAAGACAGAAATCGAAACTTGGATTATTGAGTAGAGTACCACGGTCCCAACCTAAAAAGGAATCACAGAATTGCAGACTCAGAAGGGACCTTGGTCGTCTTGCACCTTTTGAGTGGCTCATTTCAACAGAATGTCCTACACCTGGTTGGCCAGGTTGCCCTACCTGAGCTCCACCTGAACGATGAAAGTAGTAAATACCACCTTGGAGTGGATCTGATAAACAATGTTTTTCCTTAATTTAGCTTGAATCACCTGTACATTTTCTATCCTCTGAGGAAATAAAGAATAATAATAATTAAAAAAAAAAACCCCAAGATGTAGTTCCTTCATGCGACAGCTCTTTGAATAAAGACAGCCAACGTGTCCCTTTGTCCAGGCTCTGCCACTGTCTAATAAGCTAACATTGGTTCAGTCATTAAAGCTCACCAGACCACATTTCCCTCATTTATGAGCTGATGAATGTGAGAATGGCCAGCCTTCTGTAACCTTACATGGCTATATAGAGGATCAGGTAAAATGCAAAAGTCCTTTCAAATGGTATAAAACATTATGCAGATACAAGACAAGTCAATGAAGATGCTGGCAGGTTTGCTACAATTCTCTCGTTTCCCTTCATCCAAGCCTTGTGCTTGGATTGACTGAAAATAATAACAGGCCAAAATGACAGAGAACTCTCCTGACACTGACACGAAGACTGTCGTGAACAAGTTTAGCTTTTTACCTCTTCTATATATTATAGAGGCTAAAAGTTTCATTCACTCAAGAAATACTTATCCATAATACTCTATATTTAAAACACTCTACCAGCTGGTACAGGAGTTATAACAATGAAAAGGCAGGCCTTCTACCTTTGGGGGAGCGGATAAGACAGGCACATAAATAATTGAAATATGAGACAAAGAGCCACAAGTCCTTCCCCCTCCCCCAACACACACAATTCTGGAAATCCAAAAGAGAGAGAAATCCTATTCCAAGACTTCACGGAGGAGAAGGGATTTGAGGGATCTGAGAATTTCAACACACAAGATCATGCTGGCAGAAATAAAGGATATCATTTTGGATGAAAGGCACAGGATAAGCAGGGGTCTGGAATAACAGATTGTAGAGGCGGAAGACAAAGATGACCAGGGTTTTGCTTGGGCTAGAACACAGGGAGGGAGGAAGAGTACAGAATGGGTCTGAAGGGAAGACAAGGTTCAGGTTGTAGAAGGCCTTACAAGTTAGGTGAAGGAGTACAGGATGTATTCAGTAGGGTTAAGGAACCTGGAAGGCTGCCTAAGGAAATGGCATACTCACATTCATTTGGAAGGAGGACTGATGTCTGGCAGCCATGTGTAAGACGGAATGAACAGAGTGGGAATGGGGCCTGGTGACAGTCCAGGTACGAGAAACAAAGGCCTGGCTTTGGACAATGGCATGAAGAAGTAGGACAACAGATGAAGAAGTACAGCCCAGACAGAACAAAAGGGCGTTACATACACGATGGCTGTCAGCCATGGCAACCAAGGAGTTGAAAGAAAGAACTAAGTCAAATTTTTCAACCCTGGGTCACTCTATGGCCAGAATTAGGGAAAGCACGAGAGCCTGCCAGGGTGTGAGTTCTGTTTTGAGCAATGAGTCTATGAAGCTGGCAGGACATCCAAGTGGTGAAGATAGTTTTGGAAGTCATCCACATAGTTAGGAGCCAGATGGTGTTATGAGACTGGAAAGAGAGAAAATAAAGAGACAGATAAAAGAGGGGGCATCCATATTTAGGAAGACATGGAGCAATGGAGCCCAAGGTAGAAAGAGAACGTGGAATATCACGGAAACCAAAAGGAAAAGAGGGTTTCAAGACGGAGGGATGGCCAACAGGGTTCTGTGTGACCTAAAGGTCATGGGGAAAGGGACCAGGGAAGTTACCAGGCTTGGCAAATACGATGACGCCATGAACCACAAAGAGAAATTTCAGCAAACTAATAAAGGTAGACTCATGAGTGCAAGAAGTTAGGTGGGAGTGGGTGGGAAAAGAAGTACCAACCACGATAACAAACTGTGCTTCCAAAAGACTTGACAGTGAAGGAAATGAGAATAGAATGGTACCTCAAGGGGCAGCAGGAGCCAAGCAATTTTTTAAAAGCATGAACTCTTGAGTCTTTCTGGAAGTTGAAGAATGGAAATGAAGAGACTCAAAAGCCAGGTTCTGGAGGAGGAGGGAGGAAATGGAAGAGGGCACACAAATGGAGGGGCCCACCTTAGAGAAAGGAGTGGATACTTCCTTATTTAGGTGAATGGGAGGAGGAAATGGAAACACTGGTCAAATCTGAGGAGGGGCCTAGGAATATTGAGATCAGTCATCCTACAGATAAGTTGGAAGGGACTTGATAATGATGTTTGCATCTATAAAGAATTTGAGGGTTGGTGAAATGATAAGAGAGAGACAAAATAAAGAAGGGAATAGGAGTTATTATAGAAGCTAATGCAATTGAAGTCAGTAAAAGACACAAGTGAAATCTTTCTCAACATGTAACATGTCAGACCCAGGAACCCTCGTTGGAAGTTGGAAATTTTTTCTTTAGAGATATTTAAAAACATAACTGAATTCATGTCCAGTCAGCATATGATATTTCAGAGATTAAACATCTGGAAAAAGCAAATCCATACAGATTGAAAGTATATGAGTGGTTGTCAGGGGCTGGAGGCAGGAAGGCATGGGTATGGGGTTTCTTCTCGGTGTGATGAAAACGTTCTGGAATTAGACAGTGGTGTTGGTTGTGTGAGATACTAAATGTCTGCGAATATACTGACAATCAGTGAACTGTAGACGTTAAAAGGGTGAGCTTTATGCGATCGTATCTTGATAAAGCCTTTTTATTTAAAACAAATTAAGTCATTTAAAAACAAAAGATTATTTCAGAGGCAGACCTGTCAATAGATATGGAAATATACTAAATGATGTTTTCCTTACATCCCGAAAACCCTCTTGGTTTTCTTTCTTGCAAGGAGCTCTCAGGGCCCCTCAAAGCAGTTAAGACATCATGATTTATTTCAGGAAAATGCTCCGGGAAGGATGTACCAGTATTTGTCCCAGGCAGTAGTTAAGACTGAAGGAAATGCTCAGATTCTCAAGTATTGTGTTCCTAATCAGTGCTCCCCTAACCAAAGTCCACGGTCTGATTGCATCCAAACCGCGTGGAGAACATTTCAAAAGTACAAATGCCCAGGCCCCACGAAAGGTCTCCTAACCTACAGTGTCTGGAGACAGGGCACCCGAGTCTGTATTTGCGTGAAACTTTCTATGTTGGCAAACTGCTGTGTCATCACCAACCACACTGTTGAGTAGAAGCATGAGCAAACAGCGTAACCAGCAGAATGGTGGCTGGGCCATTGTAGGGTGTGATGAGCCCATGTCTCTGATGGTCACCATGGTATGCCAGGCTCTCAGGCAACTTTTCTAAACACTGACTGCTACTGCTCATATTCCTAACCGTCTTCCCCTCGGTCTTTACAGTTTCGAAGGTCCTCGATCCCCTGAGGACATCTTCTAGTTTGCTTTAAGGAAATTAATTCTGTGGCAAGACAGAATGCAGATCCTCTAGCACGCAGACCAGGCTGTGCTAATACTGGCTGGGTTGGCTGGCAGAAATGAAAACGAAATAATACAATATTGCCACCCAGTTTTAATTTAATTGGCAAGTCATACTCAAAGGCCAGAGTTGTGGTTTCTTAGAAATCAAGAAGATAAAAGAAAAGTCAACAACGAATGAGCATCTTCCTTTCTTCATTCCTTCTGCATTTACCAGGAAGCCAGCACTCTGCGAAGCCCAGATAAGGCATGACACCTGTCCTCGAGGAGAACACAGTGCAGGGGGGGAAGTGGAAAGTGGCTGGTGCCTAAGTGCAGGGGCGTCAGTCTTGCGAGCGGTCTGCACAAGGAGAGTGCGGGGACACAGGCTGCGTGTCGAGGGGAAAACGCACACCGCTCCGAAAGAAGACTGGCTTTATGACAACCTGAACTAAACGCTTCCCCCTGCCGGGTCTCTGGAACTTAGGAAATGGCGTCGACTGTAACCAGGGCTGTGCCAATCTCTCCCGCCACCTATCTGTGGAGCCGCACGTCCACCTTTCCTGTGGGGAAGGACCCAGGCTGTGATATCCGGACCCTGTGTGCTCTGCCCAGGACCTGACTGATACCTCACTCTTCCCCTGCAGCCCACCACGGAAATGAAGAGCTTCTCTTCATGAGAACAGCCAGCGGTCTCTACTCAGAGGCCTATGTGTCCACTAGCCAACACCACAAGCGAGCTGTAGGTCCCTCTCAAGCTCGTATTAGTAGGCGAAGGAGAGCGCCTCTGACATTCTCCAGTGACGGCCCCAGGAGCAGGTTTTTGCCAGCGGTGAGCACCAAGGCATAAAGGAAAGACCTCAACGCTGAAGGCTCTTTTCCCTCCACAGACAGTCTCTTGGCACAGTCGGCCCCGTGCACAGCTGCCTGGAGCTGAGCTAGAATGGCAATCGTCGTCGTTCTGCGGTACGACAGGAGTGGTATTTTGCTGTAGGCCCAGCTTCTGTTAAGATGGCAGAAGGAGTGGCCTGTCATCCAGAATTACTTCTCAGATCCCAATTATATGTTTCAAAAATATCACCTATTAAGGCCCAGACACTTTGTTTGCTGGTTGCAGCCCTCTGAACAGGTTACCATGGATTTATGCTGGCATAATGGGCCTGCATGATGTATGTTCCCTGTCAGTGCTGAAACAACAGTCAGTGCGTCTGAGCAGGCCCACCTGCCAAGCAATATGTTCTCAATCCCTCAGGCAGAGCAGTGCATTGCTCGGCTAAGGAAATGTCCCCCCACTGAGCAAATGGCAGAGCCACGGAACACAGGCAACTGTGAGCGCATGCGCACAGAAGATCACAGACACACGGCAGGAGGGGCGATGGGGAGGGACAGTGAGGATGTTCCCGTCAAGCTTCACTTCACAGTGACAGGCAAACGATCTCACGGTTTTTCTTTCTTTCCTTTTTTTCTTTCTCTAATGAACTACCATAGGCTGCTAATCGCATACATCATTAACACAAGTGGCTGGAGGTTGGCTGTGGGATGGCAGGCAGATCGGTCGCCGAAGCCCAAAACGGGGAAGGGACGGGACTGAACGCTTAGGATCACGCAGAAGGGGCCTGTCTCGTGGTGCTTAGGTGTGCCGGTGGAGGACAAAGGCATAGTCTGATGGACCCCTCTTTGCAGTGGGGAGGCAGCACACCGCAGGTCACTAGAGAATGCAGCAGGCTCCCCACACTGACTGATGGGAGAGCTCCCCACCACCCTGCTTCTGCTGGTCTCCCGGAGGTGCCCCTAGACAGAGAGGCGGGCTTTGCCTTTTCCCTGGAAAAAGCAGACTTTTGTCAAGGCCGGGCACTGGGGCTTCCGGCTGGGAGTGCTCCGGCTAATTAGGGATAGCATGAGGCCTGCGCTGTGAAGAAACCCTCGGAGGCACAGGACAGACTCCGCTTTCAGCTGCTGGGAAGAGGGGAGTGGGACATGCTCCTCTCTGGGTGGGGAAGCTCTCTGCAGATTATGTAATGAGGAACAATGAATGGCTTTCTCGTGGGCGGTGGAAGGACAGCACTGTTCAAAGCAGTTAACACAACGTTTTTTACAAAAGCTACAATCTTACTCGGGATTTTAGGTCAGTCCTCTCTAACCTCTTTCAAGATCTCCAAACAGTTTTGTCCCTGAACCGCACGGAGTGGATGGTCACAACAGTTCTCGTCGAGGCCCACGACAGACTGCTCACTTGTATTTTATATGGCTGTGCTGAGCACATGAGCTAGCACACGGGAGAACAACCTCCTTGCACCTGCTGATGGAGGGAGGAAGGCCAGCTCCCAGACAAAACAAGCAGCGGTTAGATTCCGGTTAAGCCGAACGATGAAGGATCGTGCAGCCGCTAAAAATTATAGTTTGGTTCTCTAGTGAGGAGCGTTTCAAAAGCACCAGAATGTATCAACAGGAAAAAAAGCAGGTAGAATTGGATCTCATTTAGGGACAAATGTATAGACTTCATAAATGTTTGTGTATGCTCACACACACACACACACACACAGGTCTGGAGGGATGCTTGAGAATTGGTATCTTCGGGTGAAGAGATTTCAGGTGGTTTTTACTTTCATTACTCTTCTGTACATTTTAATTTTTTTCAAATAAGGATGTGTCATTTTATGAAAATACGTCAGGTTATTTTAATAAAAATGTACGAGAACAACCATAATGCAGTGCAGCGAGACATTAGTGTTTCCAGAGGAGGGAAGAATCGTGGTGTTCAGACAGAGAAAGGTCCCTTAGAAAAGGTGGTGTGAGCGGAACGGAGGCTGATGAGTTCTGGGTGGGGATGGTAGTGCACAGTGCATCCAGGTGACAAACAGAGAGAGCAACCACAGAAGGACAGAAAATGGGGGACATGTTAAAGGCAGTGGCCAAGAATGCACCGTGGCTACCGTTCGAGCAGGTACCTATTTGTGGAGACGTAATAAGATTTGAGGGAGGTGGGAGCCTTTTATAATAGTCTTTACTGACAGAAAGTCTAAAGACTTTTATAATAGTCTTTACTGCCAGATAGAGGAGTTTCCATTTAATTTGTAAGGCAAACAAGACCCAAAGAAAAGAGCATGTAAGTGAGTGTGTGTGTATTTGAGAAACCGTTGATATAGGAGACATGTTTTAGGAGAAAAAAAATCAAGCAGTGATGTACATGATCAGAGCTGAGGACAACGGGAGACAGACAAATGAATTAGAAAGCTACTGGAACATTCCAAGGAAGAAGTGAGGAAACAAGGAGATTCTGAACAGATAAAAGAAAAAAAACAACGTGTTAGAGTTTAGGGAATTAAAATTGGTTGACCTAGATGTTCAGCAAGAAGAGTCAAAGATGAGATTATAGCTACGTGGAGCTTAAGGTACTGCTGTGATTCACAAGGGAAGCTATGGGGCAATGGAGTCTGGATTGGGTGAAAACACTGGTCTGGGAAATCACTCTCAGGGCTCCATGTGCACGGATATGAGTAGAAAATATGCTCTATGAGCGAAAGCCTTAGCCTGTGGTTCAGTGCCATACTGCTCACTCACAAAACATTGCTGGGCATGTGGTAAGAACTCAAAGGTATTTACCGATGGAATGAAGAACTACTAACATTGAAATGAATCGGTCAAGGAGAGTACAACATAAAGAGAAAGCCAAAGAGAACTGAAAACAGACCCTTGGGGTCAGTTAACAGGTGGGAGGAGGAGGAAGTTGACAGGACAAAGGGGAAAGAAGAAGAAGCTTTAAGATTAACGTCTTGCCACTTGGTGAAATTTTCTTTGGACAATTTTCTAAAATGTTTGGGGTTTCAGCTTTTTTATATTTAGAAAAGGAGTGATGCTAATCTTGAAGGCTCCATGAGATCCAGAATTCAATGCATCATTCACTGTTGATTTTTAAAATTTTTTAAAAATGTTTATTTATTTTTGAGAGAGAGAGAGAGAGAGAGAGAGAGAGAGAGAGAGAGAGTGAGTGAATGGAGGTGACAGAGATAGAGAGGGAGACACAGAATCCGAAGCACGTTCCAGGCTCCGAGATCTGAGCACAGAGTCCGACGCAAGGCTCGCACTCACCAGCCGTGAGATCATGACCTGAGCCGAAGTCGGACGTTAACCCGACTGAGCCGCTTAGGCGCCCCTATTTAATTCTTATTATTAAGAATTTGTGGAGGCACCTGGGCGGCTCAGTCGGGTAAGTGTCTGACTTCGGCTCAGGTCACGATCTCACGGCTGGTGAGTGTGACCCCCGCGTCGGGCTCTGTGCTGACATCTCGGAGCCCGGAGCTTGCTTCAGATTCTGTCTCTGTCTTTCTCTGCCCCTCATGCATTCACGCTTTCTCTCAAAAATAAGTAAACATTAAAAAAAATTTAAAAACCCAATTTGTGTCTGATTAAGCAGGAATATGCAAGTTTAGGGGCCCCTGGGTGGCTCAGTTGATTGAGCATCCAACTCTTGATTTAGGCTCAGGTCATGATCTCACAGTTTCGTGAGATCTCACGGTTTGAGCCCCACGTCAGGCTTTGGGCTGACAGTCCAGAGTCTACTTGGGATTCTTTCTGCCCCCTCTCTCTGCCCCTTCCCCCATGCAAATGCACTCAGGCTTGCTCTCTCTCTCTCTCTCTCAAAATAAATAAACCTTAAAAAAACAAAGAATATGTAACTTTCCTGAAGGCTAAGAAATTTCTCTCCCTAAATTGCTTAATGCTATAACTTTCTCAGGAATTGCTGCTCAATAAATCAGCTGATTTGACTTTGTCCTTTTTTGTACTGAAGTATAATCTGCAATAGTAAACGGCACTGATCTCAAGTATACAGTTTGTTGAGTTTTGATAAATGTATGCACGCGTAACCTATCTTCCTGCCAACATGTAGGACGTTTGCATGTTGACTGGATTTTGATTCCTTCATGACTGCGTTACTGAAAACCCACGTGAGTTGTCCTTATTCTTCTTCTCTATCTTACCACTATCTTATTGGTAAAATAGTTATATAATCAGTCATTTTTGGATATAGAATTCTGATGTTTTTCTTAATGTTATTTCTTCTTTTCCTTTCAGTATTTTCCCCCATGTAATAGGCCATAAATTCAAGTAAGATCCTTGGACCAGATCAAACATTATTTATGTAGGATCACTGCCAGATTTTTTTTACTTAAAAGGGATTTCGTGAATCTGACAGTCTCACCGTAAAAGGTATTTATCCTATATTCTTTTATATTAGTGAATATTTGGTTATTATGAGAGAATACTTAATTCATTTTTTGCCAAAGATAAATGTGTTTGATAGCATATTTTTAAAAACAGGCTGTTATATTTCAGACTAGTTTTGAATATTTCTTCAGTTGGGTCATGGAGACTGTGGTTTTTGAATCATCTGGACCCAAACACCATTCAGCTGACTTTGGCTCCTTAGAGCAGGGTAAGGGGAGCTCTGCTTCCTCCTGTTTTTAATCAGATACAATTTGATATTTACCCATTTCTGACACCTGGCCCTGACAAAGTCCGCGGATGCCAGTTCAGGCGGGACCACATCTCTGACCTTGATGAGTCCTCTGGATGTTGACAGCTCCCCCAAGCTCAAATGCTGTGGGGTCACTTTGACTCTGCTTTTCCCCACCTTACAAGAGGCAGGCTTCCCAGTCATAAACCCAAGCTGAGGACTAGAGCCCTCCCCTGAGATCACAACCATGGATGTGGGCCTGGCTTTGCCAGCGGAAAGGGGACTGCTTTTGTGGTTAGTGTCAGACGTCAATGCTAGGGGCTGGCTTCCAGGCAAAGTCTCCAACACTCAGTCTCTACCAAAACAAAATCAGAACCAACACAAGCAACTGAAATTACTGAAGTCTGTCCTCCTGATGGTTAAACAAACAATTCTACCTGCAGTGAATTTTAAGTACTTTGGGTCTCTATATGAGCAAATATTCCACTATTTGCATTAACTTGGGTTGATCCTGGAGGCACATTAATCAGAAAAAGAGGAGAGAATGTCATTTGTGCCAAATACCCAAGCCCTTGCTTGAGTCCAATGCTACACTGAAGCAGTGTAAGTTTTCTAGTGCTGGAGGCTAAACAGTTCCAATAAGACCGCACAGGAGAAGTCACTAAATCAAACAGTCAATGTAAATCTATCGAACCACTTCACTCTGAGATCAGTGTCAGTCCTGTTTCGAACACAGTCTGTCTAGACTCTGGAGAATCAGAAATCTCAGAAGCTGAGCCCATTATCTCTTCAACCATGATCTAGTCCAAATATGTTTAACTTACAAGCCACTCTAACACAGCACAGTTATTTGCCCATGGTACAACAGATAAACTGGGCAAAACCTCTTAGCTCTTGTCTTGTGTTGAGGAAAACAATACCATACAAGACCTAACAGTTTCAATGAAGGTCTCAGGCCATGTGAAGTAAACATAATGATACACCAAGACTGAAGGTGAAGAAATTAAGTGCACAGTGTAGGAATCCTCTCTACCTCATTGCTGTGAAAGGATTTTCAGGCCTGAGTGTGGATACCCCCACTGATGGCATTTACTACTTTCCAAGGCTCTGTATAGCTGTGCATTTTATTCGAGCTGTCAGCACAGAGCCGGGCGCGGGGCTCGAACCCATAAAATGTGAGAGTGTGACCTGAACTGGAGTCGGACACTTAACTGACTGAGCCACCCAGGTGCCCCCTGTGCATTTTATTCTGAATTCAACTCTGCCCCTCTAGAACCTATGCACATGGAGTGGCCTCACTTCTGGCCTCTGCAAGTGCAAATTAATTCTCACAGCTCTTCCATATGAGAGTTTGTTAGCTATCTGGCATCCAAGACCTAGCTGCACAATTGCAAAGATGGTTTAAGGCATGTCTCCTAGTCCAGGGTTACTACAAGGATAACAAATGTTATGTGGGAAATCTGGCTTATTCTCAGAATCTTAGGGTAAAAAAGTCATGAAATGCATAACAGCCATAGAAAAGGCAGTGCCAGTCCTACCAAGATTGGAAGTGATATGAATAAAATGGTACACGAAACAACGTTCTAACAAAATCACAAAGGTGGGCCCTCGTTAGTTTGCATAATGCTTAGATCGCAGTTTAAAATCTAGACGGTTTTTGCTCCATATATTTATTGTACCTTGTAACATTTGTCCTCCAAAGGTTTAATCTTGATACTTTACATTTGTATAGCACTTTAGGGCTTTCAAAGAATTTTACATGTAATTTTATATAATTTGATTTTAAAATTCAAAAGTGACATTAAGCTGTGGAAAATAAGCCTCTCGCCAACCATGCTGAGATTATGATGAGGCATGGAAGTGTAATCCACTCTCCTGAATGGATTCATGGTGTCCACGAGTTTGGGTTCTCAAGCAGAGCCCTGTCTGTCTCGTACTAGCTGTGCGACCTCAGTCGAATTTCTTAACCCCTCTAAGCCTCGTTTCCTCTTCTGAACATGCAGATAACATACTGGGGACCTCAGTGAATTCATCCACACCAAGAGCCGAGCCCAGTGCCTGCTACACAGGATGAATAAATGTCTGTGCTTAATGATCTTTTGTGTTCATCAGGGCTAGTGACAGATTTCTTTATTATAAAATGTTTTTATAATACATGACAGAAAAGTCTGGTAAAAGTATTTAAAGTATCGAGAGCTTAAAAGAAAGTTGTCACTTTAATAGTCTCAAAAATACTGTGATGGCCACGTCTGGGTATAAACACAGAAGAACTGAAAGCAGGACTCGGATCTGTGTGGGGTGGCATTATTCACAATCCCCGCTAGGAGGAGGCAGCCCCAGGGTCCCCTGGAGGATGAATGGATACACAAAATGTAGCACACACAGAATGGAATATGACTTGGCCTTAAAAAGGAGGGAAATTCTGATACCTGCTAAACACAGAGGAACCTTAAGGTCATTATGCTAAGTGAAAAGAGCCAGTCACAAAAAGACAAATACTATATGATTCCACTCACATGAGATACACAGAGCAGTCAAATTCATAGAGGAAAAAAGTAGAAATGGTGGTTGCCAGGGACTGGGGAGGAAGGAATGGGGAGTCATCATTTAATGGAAATGGGAGTTTCAGTTTGGGAAAATGAAAAATGTTCTGGAGATGGACGATGGCCGCACAATGTCCTTAATGCCACTCAACTGTACACAACACTTGCTAAAGTGGCATATTTTATATCACATGCATTAAAATGGTAATTTTTGTTCTTTATTTTTTTGCCCCAGCAACAACAAATACTGCAATGGTATTCCAACAGACGTCGGGCTTCAGAGAAGTACGAGGCACACTCCCTGTACTCGAGGTACTTGATGCCTAATGAGGAAAACAGAAAACAAACAACAAGTGTCCATCCAAAGTACTCCAACTAGGGCGGTGAGCAAATAAATAAATAAGCATCCCTGACACAACAACTTGCCAATGACATTATCCAGTTGGTGGACATTAGCCAGATGTCTTGGGTCAGAATCGTGGACAAAGACCGTCACCTGAAGTTTCACTCAACAACACTCAATAACAGCGCATGATTATTACATATTAAAAATCAAGAGGCTCCCAAAGACACTTAGTGACTGACAGCTTCATCTCCCAGGCTTTTTAAAGTTCATCATGCAAACACAGACAGTGTGAAACAGTTAGTCTAATTAAGCATTTTCCTTATCCTCCCCCAGCAGAACTGCGTTTGAGATAAAGGATAATGGCACTAAATGAACAGGTTAATTAGAGACAGCATTTACCCCCGCAGGCCCTTCACTGGAAACACCATTTCACACCATTACATCACACAGGAGAGCCAGGCTCCAGGGACCAGCTCCTGAGACAGCCAGTGACCGGCAGAGAACGTAGCAAGCAGTAGAAAGGGAAATCATGTTGGCATACCCAGTGGTGGCTCAGCCAGGATGGCCCCCCATATTTCTCTAGGGCGTGAGCCCGCCAACTAGAGCTGCAGGCCAAATCCACCCGGCGATCACGTTTTGTATAGCCCGTAAGGTTAGTCTCTGCATTTTTAAGGTGTTGTTTAAAAAAACAGAAAAAGAGAAAAGAAATCAAGAAAGAACGTATGGCAGAAACCTGCGCGGTCACAAAAGCTAATATGTTCTCTCTGGCCCTTTACAGAAAAGGTTTGCCAAGCCATTGTCTCGGATGATAGGAATCAAGCTATGTGCTCAATACGAAAGGAAGGAGAGTAAAGAGAATTGCAAAATGTTCACATGGGAGATTTTTTTTTTTAAAACTCCAACCCTGTCACCAGGTGCCATGCTACAAATATCTTAAGCTGATGCAGAGGTGTCCTTTTGTTAGGAACAAAGCTTTCTCTCTGTGGCTATCTAGGAAAAAAAGCAGCAGAAATCTGAGCAACTTATTAATTCAAACAACTTTTTGTTTTTTTTTAAATAAGAAAACACAAACTTGTCTCCTCCTCCCTTCTCACCTCCCTCTTTCTCCAACCTAGTCATTATTTCAAGTTTGAACGTGTTCTTGTGAAAATATTATGATTTAAGGTAGTGCCTGCTATCATTCCATTGGTTTTGGAGGTTTAGGACCAACTTTTAAAATAGGTTACAAGTTGAAACTTGGCGGAGAGAAACAGACACTCAGGGTAGGCACCAATTGTATGTAATTTGAAAACAGCCGGTTTCGAATTTGCTAATTCATAAGAGCTCAGGAAAGAAGGCAAACCTCAACAACCTAACCTAACTGCAAAATACTTGCATTCTGAATATAGCCCAGCGCCCATTCAGAATCTGTCATTAATTCAGCCGATGTTTTTCTTCCCAGAATAATAAATACTTTCTTCAATTGAAATGTGGGATCATTACAAATAAAAATATTGCTATTGACCGGCTGTAAGTGGATTACATATTTACTTTGCTTTATTGGAAGGCCCATGAGGGGAATGACCATAACTTATGCCTTCTCTTGCATCCCATACGGCCCAGTTGGGCACAAAATTGGCACTTAAAAAAAATTCTTGTTGATGAAATAGTGAAGAGCCAATACAAAGAATGAAAACCGGCAAATGAGACTCGCTCACTCTTGCCAGGTACACACATTTTAATATGGTTACTGGCAAAATGTGAAGTGTCTTGGCTCCCGAGAGAGACTCCAAAGTCCAGTGACCTTCAATGGAACTTCAACACAAAGTCAATCATCCTTCTAATAGCTCTGGTCTCTCATATCCATGCGATTTTGAGATGAGAAAGGTCTCCACTATAAATACATTCCTTGTTTCACAAATATTTCAACACTTAGGAGTATCAAATTAGTGTGGTATCTTTGAATAGATTCTCTTTCTGAAGGAGTTGAGCATGACAAGTGCTTCTGACTACAAGCTCACTGTCCAGAGAAAGTGTGTTCCACCCTAGATTACCAAGGAATTGTTGAACAAAGGTGCAGAGAGCATTAGGGCACCCCTAGTAGGAGGAGCTAGTGGGCTGGATGGATTTGGAACAGCTGTTCTCAGGGGCTGCTGTGCTGCTGGAGCCTTTCCACTGGATCAAAGATGGCCGTTTCCCGTTTGCAGAGTGTAACAATATGGAGTGTGTGTGCATGCGCACACGTTATGCACACATTACATAACCTTGAAGCCGCGCCTGATCTTGGGAGACAGTCGTGTCCTTCTAGGGTTGCATGAGGATAAGGACTCAGTTATCCTAAGCTGAAAAGATCTCAAACTGACAGGAGACTTGAATGCCTTATGTCTTTCACCTTCAGCTCATTATATGAATATGTTCTTAACAAGGATATCATTAGATTC
This sequence comes from Herpailurus yagouaroundi, assembly GCF_014898765.1. Lineage (NCBI taxonomy): Eukaryota > Metazoa > Chordata > Mammalia > Carnivora > Felidae > Herpailurus > Herpailurus yagouaroundi. The sequence goes on along the minus strand of NW_024412447.1, from coordinate 13,359,501 downwards.
CATTTATAATAAACAAACAAGGGAAGAAACATCATGCCTGTTGACAGGCCAGTCATCTCAACCCCAATAATGACTTCTCTTTTTGCTATTTTATAAAGTCAGTCCTTCCTGATCACTGATTTTCTTGCCCTTTGACTACACATCAAACTAACTGTTACTTACAAGCAATTGACTGCAAGTTTATTTAACAGCAAGATATCCCTTTAATTAACTGCCTTCTTTTTTATTGGAGTTGACAGGCAATACATTTGTAGCATTTCAAATGATTACATAAAGTCTTAGGTAGTTATATACCAATTGGTAAAGAAAAAACATTAATCCTAACAGATTTTGTGGTTAAGAAACCCCACAAGAATAAAAGATCTCAGTAATTTCACAGAACTTCAGATTGACTGTCATTATCTATTTATTTAGGTAGAAATTATTAATTTCATTAATTTAAAAAATCTGTTTTTTATCCCGCTTTTGAAGACAAAATTGTTCTTGAGACATTACTGGTCTTTCCCTTAGACTCTCTCTGCTTCAATGTAGAAATTATACTTTGGGGAACTTGAAGTAACCAAGAATGTACACCAAGATTTAAACCAAAATATATTTATCACTTCCCTGCCTAAAATTGATTTAAAAATTGTAAATGACACTTCTTCATTTCAACAGGAGGAGAGAGGTAAGATAAAGCATGATATATTCACAGAAAATACATATACATACACATTATGCGGTCATTAGAAATGACACTGTAGAGTACTTATGGATGTAATGTTCACTGAATAAAAGATGAATTCTAAACAGTGTATGTGATTCCAATTACGCTCACTATGTTTGAACAGAAAAAAGACTAGAAGGATATAAACAAAACCAGTACCAACTGTTATCAATGGAGGGAGAACTTGCAGGTGATTTTTTATTCTCTTCTTTGTGCCTTCCACATTTTATATAATTTACTTGTTTGGTAATAAGAAAGAACTATATATTTTGGAAGTCTATTTGGGAAGAGGACTCTCCCGCAGGTCTTAATTAGGTGCTATTCTAGACTCAGAGCCATCCAGCAAACCACTCCCAAAAGTAGTCAAGTTCTTAACTAGAATGACTGCCTGCTGATTCCAGTTCCCCCTTCTTTAGATTACTGTGAGAGCAGAACACAGAAAGAGAGTTTGGGAAAAATGCCTACTCCTGCATTTATAAACAAGTGAATTCTCAGTAGGAGGAAGAATCATTAAAACCAACCAAAAAAAAAAAAAAAAAAAAAAA
>NW_024412447.1:13162747-13358150 GCF_014898765.1 Herpailurus yagouaroundi | reverse complement strand
CAAAAAAAAAAAAAAAAAAAAAACCCATCACCACCCACCCTTGTTATCCAATACTCACATCGAAGAGGTTTTATATCCACACATTTTAAGAATCCAAGAGGGAGTCATAACCCAATTCAATTTAATTGGGTGCTCTCTTGACAGAATTGTTATTAATAAGGTTGTATTGTACAAACCTCCCTGAAATCCCAAACGCTGCTGACTACACCGCAGAAACATTTACCAGCCGGTACACAACAAGCAGTTGTGTCTGCTCTTCTGTCCTGCCCTCCCCCCTCCCGCAGACCCCTCAAGCCTTCTTCTCCCCCTTCTCCTTGGATTCTCAAATCAAAGAAAAAGCTTGTCTTGAGCAACCTCCATAAATTATTCACATGATATTACAGTGTATGTCAGCAATCTCACAGTGTTTAAAAAACTTAACTACAAGCCAATTAAAATGTAAACTGAGAAAGATGGATGGAGCAGGTTGCTCTGGTGTGAACTTGAGCGGCTCATAACAATATGCAGTACAACTTCCAGACCTGCTAATTTGACAGCTACTTTCATCAGCAGAGCCTCCCCCTCCCCCCATGACTTCTGCTTCTTCTTTTTAATGTAGTGCTTCTCCCAGGACAAATGGTTCCATATCTTTCCACATTCAGCAGATTAGTCCCCTGAGCCTTGCAACCAACCCAAGCACTCAAAGTGGAAGTTATTAACAAGAGTTCATTTCTTTTCCTCTTTGTTTTTAGATATGTGTAATATGCCCCCCATTTTGTTTTGTTTTGTTTTGTTTTTACAGACTGCAGTTTAGAAGTAAAATAGTGTTTTTTAAAAAAAGAAAAGCAGAAAAAGCAGGCAAAGGTGAAGTATGCAGTGAGGAAAGGCTGGGAAATCTGAAAGCTAGGCAAATGGAGATCACGATGCTCTAAAACTAGTCCCACTGTTGCTTTGTTTTTCCTACGATTCACTTCACACCAATGGGTCTATAAACCATAATTTACTTAATCTAGAAACAACTAAGAGACTAAATACAAGGAGTTCCTGCTCTCCTTTTGAGAGGGAGAGAAGACAAAAACTGTCTATTGAGACAAAAAGAGGAGTCCCTTGAAAAATCTACTAGCACATAATTCTCCATATCCCTCATCCCGGACCTCCTTTCCATTTCCCCTCTTTAAACGTTATACACAAAACCTCCATCTGCAATGAAACTAAAGCAGTCCTCGACCAGAGTGGCATCAGAACATGAGCCACATTATTAACATCTCTACACGGCCTACCTCTTCTTGGCAGAATATGAGTTTTCATTTCTCAAAACTGTATAGCTCAAATTTACGTCAGGGACATCTGATTCCTCTAAAAAAGGGCCTGAACGAGGAAAATTCAACACTGAAAATTTGGTACCAACCTAATGGGATAATATTCCCCGTCAGTTCTATCCTTTTCAGTTTTGTACTAGACACAATTTGAACAGAAGACACAAATGGTCCTCAATCCTTATAGAGAATAAACTATACCTTAATCCTAGAGACATCTCTGACTTTGTGATAATGGGACATCACCTTAATTGGTCTACTCTCTATCATCTAGATATCTCAGGTCAATCAAAAAGTTCACAAATAAATGGTACTTGTTCAAATCAACATAACCGTAAGAAATGCTGGTACCTCTGATCCAACTACTAGGGTATCAATCAGCAACAAGGACATCAAATCCACGCCTCATAATTGATTAGCTAATCAATGAAAGAATTCATTACCTTGAAAAGGTATATAACTATTGTAAATAACCACTGTATGTTGAAATCAGAGAGACAGATGTAATCAGAAATAAACAAATGCCTCATGGGTAGCTAATATAAATGGAAAGGAAATGAAGGAATTCAACTCTGACCAAACTTTGAAATTGGAGGTTTAATTGGGGGAAAACTAGTCATGAACTCAAAGTTCATGAATTCCACACTAGACTGTCTATTAGTCAGAGAGGACTATGCACACTGCAATTATATCTCAAATGTTTTTGGTCAAATTCAGTTAAGCAGGGGCCTCCAAAAAGCTTACAAGTCAAAATAAAAGCAGATGGTTATCTGAGTAGAACATATAATCAATAAATTCATTCTACTATTTAATCCTGCTGAATTATTTACAACAGTGGCTTTCAATACTCACTGTGCATCAGAATCATGTGGGAAGATTTTTAAAACATACAGATACCTGAGCTACATCCCCAGATACTCGGATTCAATTTTCCAGGGCCAGGTATATTTAAATTTCTTCCAGATGACTCTAATTTAGTGCTGCCAAGGACTGGGAACAGATAATCTGATGGAGAACGGTAATCTCTGGCCATTACTTACAGTGGAAAATGACAATCCCATAGACTGGGAACAACAATAGGCTGACTTCAACTCCTTCTGAGCCTGTAAACTTCCTGAAAGCCTTCTATTCACATCTGTGCCTTGTTATTTTTCTCGGGGTTCTGTTGGAGTCTCTATCCATTCTTTCTATTGTATGCCTTACTTTTGGAAATTGGGCATCTGATCACGGAAACACAAATTAAAACCACAATGAAACACCACTTCATACCATCAGGATGACTATAATAAAAAAGACAACAATGAATGTGGGCAAGGATGTGGAGATATTGGACCCTTTACCCACTGCTGGGGGGATGTAGAATGATACAGACACTTTGGGAAACAGTCTGACAGTTACTCAAATTGTTAAACCGTATGACCCAGAAATTCCACTACTAAGTATATACCTAAGAGAAACGAAAACATATGTCCACACAAAACCTTGTATGAGTATTCATTGAGCATTGTTCTTAATAGTCAAAAAGTGTACTATTAATAGTGTTAATAAGTGTTCTTAATAGTCAAAAAATGTCCATCAAGTTATGAATGGACAAACACAGTGTGGTATATCCATTCAATGGAATACTATTAGACAATATAAAGAAATGAAGTATTGGTATATGCTACAGCCTGGATGAACACTAAAAACAAGTCAAGTCAGGGCCACATAGTGCATGATCCATTTATGTGAAATGTCCAGAAGAGGCAAGTCTACATGGACAGAAAGCAGAGTAGTGGTTGGCTAAGCTCAGGGACAGGGAATGGGCAAGGGCAAGGACAAAGGTGATCTTTAAGGAGTGTAGCATTTTTATTTTGGGTGATGAAAAGATTCTAGAAGTGATCATGGTGATGAAATGTAAAACTCAACGAATATACTAAAAATCACTGACATGTACATTGTATGGTATGTGAACTATAGTTCAATAAAGCTGGAAAGAGAGAAAGAAAGAGAGAGAGGGAAGGGAAGACTTGGCAGTCCACCTAGCCTCCAGTCTCCTACTAAGGGCTGAGGCCTGTCTGGCTTGGTCACTGTGCTTCCAAGGGGCTGGGCTACACTCCTGAACAGAGCCTAGTGATAAGATCAAGATCATTTGATTCTAATTGTCCTCTTGGGTCTGGTTCCTGGTACCACCACACCCAGGCTTCCTCATTATGATATCCTTTGGATGTCCAGTTGCCTCTTCAAAATGGCATGTCCAAATGAGCCAAAGACTGGGGCTGTGTTCTGAAGGTAAACAGGGAGTCATTAAAGTCTGGTGAACGGCTGCAGAGAAGACACCTGATTATCATGAAATCATTTAACTGACTGCCCTCATTATTTGTTCTCCCTAGTGGCCTAAGTGTGCCTTGTCTCAATGCTACTCCTCATGTACTAGCTTTAGATACTTCCTCCTTTCCTCCCACATGGTACCAACTCCTGACAACCAGGCTCCATCCCATCATTTCACAACCCTTCATCTCTACCTCTCCTCTTTTTTTGGGGGCCATGCTTCTTCTGGTCTCCCATAGAGACCCTTGTCCTTGCCACCATCAGGTCTTCACCCATACCACCAGGCCTGAACCTTCCCTCTCTTGGACACTCTCCAAGTTAAACCTATTCTTCAAGGTCCAGTTTTAATCCCGTCTGTTCCATGAACCTCTTTTGCAAAATTACACACTAATTAGGGCAATAAATGGTATACTTTAAATAAACCCCAAACTCCTATCGTGAGCTTCGTCCCTCTGACTAAACTCTAATATTCCCTGGGAGCAGGAATAAAGTCACAAATGTCTCTTGACTCCACACAACGTCAAGGCGCTTGGCCAGCAGCAGATGTACTTACAGATTGACTGATAAAAGGAAACTCATTTTTATTTCCAAGGATTGATGTACAATCAATTTCTCTCGCATGTTCTCTCTCTGAAGTGGTTTCCCTTCCCATTCCAAGAAAGCCTGCTCTTTGTGCATTTCCTTTTCTCTAGGCTATATGCTATTACGGTAGAAATCACTCCCTTGGGAAAATTATTGATGGGCAGCTTCTAATTTTAAGCTACAGCTGAACTAAGAAACTGAATCGCAGCTGCATTACTGTTTCATTCTGCATGGAGCCCTAGTGATAAATATTTAACCAGAACAGCTTCCTTTTCCTTTGCTGCTATGTTCTCGTTTAATTATTTTAACAAACGGCTGTTCCAAACATTTACCACTCTTGTCAAACCCCTAACTACTCCTGGTGGATCATGTTTTTGCTGCCTTCTTACTAAGAAAGTATATGCCATCCCAATCACCTCCACACTTGGCTGGGCCCGTGGCTTTACCCATCCTTCTGGTCATGAGCACAGTCCCTCAAGTCTTTCTCATTCTCCCCCAGTTTTCTCGGCACTTTCTCGGCCCCTTGAGGCTGGATGTGGCTTCCTCTGTGATAACTGCTAAAAGCAAATGCTGAGATGGGAATGCTGAGGTGAAGCTCCATCAGCCCGGGTCCTTGCGTATTAAGATGAACTGAGTGCCCTCCTGATCCGTGGTGATGTGTAGCACGAGTACATAACCTCTGTTGCGTTAACAGACTCAGATCTGAAGGCTGTCACTGTGGCATAATCTCATAAATTATCGCACCCAGTGGCTCATTTGATCACTGTTTTTTCCTTCTGCTACCCAGGAAAACATGCCCATCCTTGCTCTGAAGCCAATGCTCTCTCTTCAGATTTTCTCTGAAGCCATATACCTTATCCCCTTCCTCTCTTGTGTCTTTAAAATAGCTCTTCCATACAGGAAAAACAGAAGAACCCCGCACCACTTACTGAGTGCCTTCTGAGTTCTAGGTACTTTTTGTATAGTGATTTTATTTAATCCTCACAAGTTTCCAAGAGGTGGTAATATTAATCTTGTTTTATATATGAGGAAACTGAGGCTCATAGAAGAACTTCTTCAAAATCAGTGTCTAGTAAGTGGTAGGCCTGAGATTTGATCCTTATTTAGATTCTGAAGCCTGAAATTTACCAATGACACAGATTCCCAGCCTCCCGACATACCTAACTCACCCTCACACACATCTGCTCTTCGACTTTGCTTCTCCTTGATGCCATGGTCCCCAAGTCATTGCCCATCACACTGAGCACACATTTGTGATCTCCACTTCTTTACCTGATGCTTCGTCCTCTTTCTGAACTATTTGAACCCAGCCTTCACTCTCATAATTCCACTGGAACAGTTCTTGCTAAAGGTCAGTAGCCTTCTAGCCAGCAAAGCCAGTGGTCTTAGCAAGATGCACATCTTTCTGTCCTATGGTACCTCTTCTTTTGTAAAACCACTCTTTACTAGATCTGAACTAATACCTCTATTTCCTCTGCCCCACGTTCCTCTTGCAGAAGCCACCAGTGAACATACCCAAGTCTGTATTTTCAATCAGTGATTTAATACGTCAATATTTCAAATCCCAACTTTTGCCATTAGTGGCCAGCTAAGCTTCTCCACCTGAATGCCCCATAGGCATCTCAAAGTCAACATCTCCAAAGGGAACTGATTCCCCCTTAATCTCATCCTCACCTCAACCCTCTCCTTGCTCTGCACATCATCATCCACACAGTCTTCAGGGCAAGGTGTACTCCCGTCCGACACCTCCCATTTCTATCCATTCAACTGATCACTCAGATCTGTGAATTGCCACTCTTAAGTCTCTCTGAAATGTTCCCTCCTCTCCAATATCACTACTCTTGCCCTAGGTAGATGGCTCTGTCACCTCTGACCTAAAAGACCCCTGTGGTTTCCCTGAGGTCGTCTGCATCACCTCACTGAAATCCAAGTCTGATCTATCTGCAGTCTATAGGATTTGGAGCCCAATCTCCTTTCCTACTTTCTCTCTCACTGTTCCTTTCCAAACACCTCTATTCTGGACATGTAAGCAGGGCTGCCTAGTTCCCCAAATACCATGGCCTTCACTTGCCTTGCCCACACTGCCTGTCAATCCCCCTTTAGCTCTGGTGAACCACTCCTCATCCAACAGGATGGTCTTGTTGTTCAAAGTCACTTCTTCTAGGAAGACCTTCCTAACCTCACAGGAAGCTCTAGCTAGATCCTTCCTTATGTTCTTGTGTCAGCTTTCTTCATATTTCTAATACATTACTTAGAAAATGTTGTGGTATTTGCTTATGGATCTGTTGCTAAAAGAAGTTGGTTTTACGCTGTGTTCAAGTGAGCTCCCCCGCCCTCCCCCAAAAGGATTCAGAGGCACAAAGGGCAGGTTTTTAGGTACCTTTCTCTTGTTTTTATAAATGAGGGGCTCACAAAAGCTTTGGTCTCAGAGATTTAACAGATGAAACAAAGTTGGAAAACCATTTCATTGGAACACAAGTACCTCCGACAGAGCTATCTTGCTAAACTTTGGAGTGCTAGAATATAGCATGATGACTGGGAGGTACCCAAAACATGCCTCCTAAATGAATGACTTGGCGGGCAGTGCTGCTTACCATGGTCCTCTTCCATTTGAGCTTTTATTTGAAGTGTAGCATAAAAGTTAGTAACCCCTTTTCAGGTTGCCCTGGGAGACCAACAGCTCTCAGAAACAAATCTAGTCATTAAAACTATGACAGTTGTCATCAGAACAGCATTGCTTTAGAAGCATCTAGAGTATGAATTTTCTTAGCAGCTTTGGTTCATTACCAAAGTAGGCATTATCTTAAAATTGATCTTATCTGAAGGTTAAACACACTTAGTTCTTTGTCAGAACACTTAACTCTCCAATATGGTCAATTACCAGATAATAGTGTCCACTTTCTCATGTCTTACTACTTAAATGGTCTGATCAATAAATAAATACACACTGCATTATTAAGAGCTTGCTAATGTCAGACATGAATGGAAGGAGTCTATGAACTTCTAGTCTTAAAAAAAAATACCATTTGACTTTCCTGTCAATTGCAGGCACTATACAAGTCTCTATTGTGCCCATGGCCCTGAAATATAATTTTCTTTGAATCTTTGATCTGTAGTACACATGACACATGTAAATGTACGTATGGATTATTTTTCTTTTTATTTGTTCTGAGGTCGAATGGCATTTTCTTTCTCTTATGAATAAAGGGACGTTTGACCAAACATATTGGTTCCTCATCAAATTACAAAATATTTAAAGGCATCAAAAGAATGGAGCTCTGAACCCTATAATCTAGCAGCGTTGAGAATGTTTGTATCCTGCTTGGTGAGGGAACTGACCCTCTCTGTAAAAAAAAAAGAAAAAAAAGTAGTGGGAGATTCAGGGAAGAAAAGGAAGATTTGGGGGGAAAGAAACTGGATCCAGTAATTCTTTCCCCAAAAGTCCTTTCTTTGTAGATAGTGTAGAAGGAATTTTTGTCACAGTTCCATGGTACCTGCAGAAAAAGAAGTAACATTCTAACTACCTACAACAGTATCACTGCTAGAAGGAAACGAGTGTAAATTAAGCCAAATAAAGAATTTTAAACATTTATCATCAAGAAGTATCTAAACGAATCCAAGAATATCGCATTTACTTAGAACTGGGTTGAACACTTTGGCCCAGTATTTATATGACCAGTTCTCCTTCTGCCTCTGATACTTGAATGCCTACAACCAGAGAGAGTTACTAAATGTTCTCAGTCCAGAAAGAGTCCTGTAGGAATGAATCCAGTCCACCTTCCACAGAGGAGGAAACAGAGAGAGACAGAAGTTAGCACCTGGCTGGCATCAGACAGGAAGAGGCAGTATCAGTTTGAGTCAACGGGGGGGGGGCCCCCCAAGCTACTATTTACTGAATTTACTACTAGGTGGTAGACAGTGTAAAAACTAATTTCATTTTTTTTTCTGACATAAACAACTACAGTGGTTTCTCAGTGAGCCAATCTTCTTCTTTCCTTATCAAAGTGAGAAAGACAGTGGTCAATATGATTTCTGAAGGCATATGGTTATCATGAACTTGGCCATGCCCTTCTGTGAACCTTGCTGAAATAAGAAGAAAACAAATTTGTTAATCATTAAAATACACTGCAAGCCTATGATGTGTAAGCTACTATACAAAATAGCCCGAGGCCTGGTCTCGGGCTGAGAAGTTTATAATCTATTAAAGGAAGTAAGATGTAACCATAAAAAGATAACTTATAAGGTAGTTCATTGGCAAATAAGATGAACAGGCTACTGGGCTACTGGAGGACTCGCAGAGACCAAAGAATGAAGAGCTCAAGGAGGCTGGGGAAGTCTTGGAAGGTTTTCCAAAAAAATGTAATTTGAGCTGTTTTTTTGTTTGTTTGTTTGTTTAAGTGTAAAATTCAGAGAAGCATAAAAGGATACAGTATACAGTACACAGGTAGCAATATATGTGGGACACAGAGATGAAAAATCTCGAAAATGTAATTAATTATTTAAGTATCTGATGGGTGACAGAATAACAAATGGCAAATCACAATACTTGGCTATTTCATCTGCACAAATACCTCCATTTAAACAAAGAGTTCTTAAGACCGAATACTTGTTTTAGAGCAGTTAAAAAATGAAGCTACCAATAAGTTCAAAATTTTTCATTCTTTTTGATATAGCAGCTCCATTTCTAAGAATATGTTCTGGGGAAATCCCAAACTCAGGAACATAAAGGATGAAAAACTGGACAAAACCTAACTGTCCATCATGGTGAATCTATGGAATGGATCAAAACAGATGCGGAACAAGAGTTAATAGGCTAAAAGAACACATTGTTCAAGAAAATGTCAAAGGGGAAACCGTGTATCCCATACGGTTACCATCTTTGTACTGACAAAATACAACCACGTATCACGTACACAAGAGGGAAGAGCAGGAGGATCCGTATCCCAAAGCCTCTGTCTCTCTAGTTCCAAATGGAGCTAATGTCACCTCAGAGTACTGAGGTGATTTATCTTTCCTGCGGCACCTATGCCGCGTCCGGTTTAATACCTGCCTCTTTGCCATCTAACAGCGGACACCTTTGTGGCCACCACCTCGGCTTATGCTTGTCCACGGTTTAGTACCTTGTGCGGCTCTTGAAAGATGTTCTTTATGTACCTGCTGAATAAATGCTAAATGAATACAACCAGGAACTATATAGAGCATCTGTAATCCCACTTACAGGACACTCTGCATTTCTAGGGTTTAGGATTTGCCTATTGGGGGATGTACACTGTTGATATTTTCCTTCCTTAACAACAACAACAACAACAACAACAACCTTATTTCTGATTGAAAAAAAGAAAAACAAACAGAAAAAGACCTACTATCCTGTCACATATAAAGATAAATATTCCAACTTCCTGTAATGAATTTTTCTGGCTTGGAATATTGGAGAACATACTTGGTTTTTAAGACTGTGAGGAATGTTTTACTTTCCCTGGGAAGAAACATGTTAAAACTAGGTTCTACTAGTATTTCAGGATTTGAATGTCTTATCGGATGTGGAATCTGATGAATTGTGTTGTTCAATCTCTGCCCAGCCTTGCCTGCCAGGAAGGAGGTCTGGAAAGGGGGTCAAGGGAAAAATGGTGGAGAACGGAAAAGAACAGGAGGAAGGCGAAGGAGAAAGGAGGGATATTTGGGGACTGACTAGTTTTATCCCCCAGGCTGGTCTGGTTCTTGTTATATAGGAACTACTTCACCATTCTTAATTGTCATCACTGTAAACACACAATCTGATGTTAACAAGGAACTGCTCCTGTGCCCTGGGAGTGAGTCCTGAGGTCTGCATAAATCAGCACGGGTCATCTTTTCAAACGCTGAGAAATTCTTGTGGTCCCGGCATTTCCAGGAAAGGCTGAGCTGGCTTTCCATAATAATCACTTCACAGATTCTAACTTTTCCCTTTGAATTGTCAAAAGGTGTGATCTCCCCTAAATTAGTGTTCTTTAAGTATGTGTGTGAGTGCGTGTGTGCACCTACAAGTGCATGTATGAATATATGTATGTAGTATATCCATATATAAGCACATGCATGTATATATATATATATATATATATATATATATATATATATATATGGAAACATATATAATACATAACACATTATTATGGCATACAATATATAACATACATACAAAACTGGTATTCTTGAAGTTCTCTAATTTCAGCAAGTTTTATCCTGTGGAGTAGTTTCCAGAGTTGGAAGGTCTCGGGCAGAATCTAATCACCTAACCATATGGGCCATCACTTCCACCAGGAGGCATGTGTGTTATGCTGAACTGGTTCACTTGGACATCTTTCACCCTTTCTATCAGTACTATCCTTGCTTCTTTGGTGGATGATGGACCTTCTTGAACTCTAGGATGTAGCACTTTGGGGTGCCGGTAGAGAATTCAAAGGGTGCTAGGTTCTTCTGGTGGGAGGTGATGACATCTTAGGAACCTTGCCATTATTTAGATGGGAGCTTTTAAACTCAAGCAGCCTAGACATGCTCTGGAAAACAGCTATGAACATGAACACAGGCCCATAGACCAGCACAAAAGCTCACAGGAAAGGAGGCTGATGCATAATGGAAAATGGACACCGGGTCGAAAAACACAACCTAAATTGTTTGCTCTGTCTTAATTATCTGGCTTGACTTTACCTATATTTGTATGAAGGGCCCAGTGTAGTTGATAACCCTGTTAAACAAATCTTCGCATACCCACTTTTCCCCCAAGTGGAGATGAGACATAGGAAACAGGATAACACTGGAAATGCAGGTAAGGCCAAGGTCAGTTTTAGAGACAGAGGGTGACTTGTGTGCCGGGGACCGGGGACCATTATGGAGAGCAGGTTGACACCTATCCTGAGAAGTAGGCTGACACTCCAGAAAAGGGCAGCTCAGAGGCCTCTGTGAAGAACGGTGACAACAAGCCCTTCGCAGACACAGCTTGGAGTCAGCCTTTATGGAGAAGCAACACTCCATGAGGCAAGTCACTTGTCCTGGCTCAGTTCCTTCTATTAGTTTGCTGGCGAGAGCGCCACAGAAGCAGAGTCAATAATGGAAGAAAAAGAAAGTAGAAAAGCCACATCTAAGATTCGAAATTATGCAAAATTAGCCCCGACACCCAATTTTCCTTGAGTAAGTTGAGCGGGGAAGGCAGCTAACATGAGGCCACTGTGGGCCTGTTTTACATACATTCATTCATTACATCTTAACAACCTGACACAGGTATTACTGTCATTTTCTAGGTGAGAAAAGTGAGCCTGAGAATGTGTTCTCTTAATATTCCCATCCCTTGAGATAATGGGAAAAGCAGATTGACAAGGGCCCCTTTCAAGATACTTGTTTAATTTTCCTTTTTTCTCCCCCTTTCAAAGCCAGTATTAGCACACTTCCCCAAAGAGTTTCCTTTTAGAGGTTGAAGTGTCTCCTTTTCGCAATAAACACAATCAACTGCTATCTGTCAGGTGAAGATGACAGACTAACTGAACGTTTTTTGGGAAAGATCAAAACCAAGGTCATTAAAAGCATAGCCCTCCCCTGCATAAAAACAACTAATAATATAAATAGCTACAAAGACCTTTAAGGACTATCGCCTCCACACCAAAGTCAGAATCCCCACTGTTAAAAATCTAGGTTACTTCAACACAATAGAGAACACATCTATTGCTTTGATTTCTTAGTAGAATTCGGATCCAGTGAACCTCATTTTAGAAGGCCACACACCATATACACATTTGGAGGGAGGATGAGTTTCAAGAGTGCTTTACATATCAGAAATACTATGAGTAACGATGAAATTATCCCATTCTTCTTTTTTTTTTTTTAAGAGGTTGAATAAAGATGTGTTTCAAAATACTAACAAGCTTCAAAATGCCTTACTTTGTTTGAACTGTGTCAATATAATGCTGGGTTTCTTCTCTGGACTCCTGAAATTGAAAACGTTCCTAATTTGGTCCCTCAGCTCCAATCTTCCCTTACATGGTCCTTGCATTGGATGGTGGGGCACTGCCTGTGTCTGGATAGCAGTTCGTTGTATTTTAAATGCTACTTGGAAAAAAAGCATTTCTCACACAAACGTGTCGCACAGCTTCTTTGTGCACAAGACCCCAGCTGACTCCCCAGTATTGAATCTGAAAGCTAGCTGAACATTCACATCTTGCGTCCACGGACACTGATGCCTGAACAATAAATCATCCATTTAGCTTTTTTTGGACAAGACTTGAATCCACACTATTTCTTCACCATCATTTTTGTTTTCGCAGGGTATGGAGTGAGGCTGCTGAGATTGAAATGGAAAGGCGGAGGCATACCACTCATACCCGGGTAACAGAGCCCCTGCCCCGAGATCGATGCATAATGGGATTGTTCTCAGGCCCTCTTGGAGCTGTGCTCCTCTCGGTGGGATAGGAGGCTAGCGGGTCATGGAGATGGGCCCAGCGAGCTCACAAATCGTCTCTTTTGAATCATGTTCCTCCTACCAGAGACAGGGTTCCTTTGGCCTGATGGCCCCAAGCCTCTCCCAGGGCCTGCATGGGACAGGGACAGGGGCTGCATGGGAACTGTCCTCTTGAAGTCAGGCCCTGTTGTTGCTACACACACCTGCAGGCCTGGGGGTGGCCAACGGGCAGCTGTTTGCTGGAGCGGTGAGGGCATAAGGTATGGACGGAGCCTGGATATGTGGGATGGGTGCCCACTCTTATGTATGTAAAGTTCCTTGTGGTGCTGGAAAGAACCAGAATTGGAAAGAGAAGTAAGGTGGGCCTCCATGTGTATACTCTTGCCCCCAAAATATTTGGTGTGGACCTGGTAGAAGTCCCAGAGATGGATGTGGTTTTAACGGTGCTTCATTTAACAGAGGACAGCATGTTGTTAAAATCCTTCCCCCTCATCTTGGCCTTCCGACCTCAATCAGCAAGAGAAAAGGGCTAATCAGAAAATCCTATTGACTGGGTCCCCGGGTACTTCCAGTCTGACTCCGGATTTTGCCTCAGTTCATGATCTCACAGTTCATGAGTTTGAGCCCCGAGTCAGGCTCCGTGCTGGCAGCGCGGAGCCTGCTTGGGATTCTCTCTCTCCCCCCACTCCACCCCCTCTCTAAAAATAAAACAGAACAAAACAAAAACAAATAAATGACAGAAGAATCAACAGATGTAACCTTGTGTAAAGCCTAGTCCTACACATACACACACACACACACACACCCCATGCAGAGTAGACTACGACCACCAAGGCTACAGACATTCGAGGTCACTGCCAGCCTCCATGCTACATTGTTCTCAAGGATTTGTACCTCCCAAACCAACTCCCAAACCAGTTTATGGCTGCATATTCCAGTTCCTACACACACACCTTTTAAATTGGCTTCAACTTGCCAGTAGCTTTTACTCCAGAAAATTTAATGACGGTGTATAACACACAACCTTCATATAACATACAAAACCTCAGAATTGGCTTTCTTCCCTCTTTTAACACATTTATTATGGGTGTTAAATTACAGTAATTCCCAAGCTCAACCCCTAAGAAACAGGGCTATCTACGTCAGGCTTACTTCATACTGATTTTTTGAAGTTTCAAGCTGAGATATTCCCTTCCACACCTAAAAAAAACTCCCTGTATTTACTGGTAACATACACACGTCTTCACTGAGGTTTTGGAAGCTCAGAGAGAAGGGTGGAGAGTGTGTAGATTTCAAAGGGAAGAGAAAAGCAGTTGCCAAGAGAGATGCCAGACAAGAGACTTGTTGTTCTGGGACAATCAGACCTCAGGCAAAAGAATAATTACAAAGTAGTAAGAGATGGAAAGATGGGATCCAGGAAACATATGAAGATGGACATCGTTGTGGGTTTTAAACAACCCACTTGGGTCAGAACACGAGCAGACTTTCAAACACAGGTGGTGGTCTTTCAGGAACCGAGGCCCTATCTGAGCAGGAAGTAAGGCCCACATACCTTGTGGTGACAAAGGAGCAGTGTGCCCTGGGGGTGAGAATACGAGTGTGAACTGACCCCATTCCCTGCACGGACCGTTCCGACCCACTCCAATGCCACCAGAACGTTCCTTACCACAGCGCTTGCCAAAAGTCCCTCCTCCTCCAAACCTTGGCCAACATTTCCCACTTAGAGCCAAAATACTTGGGTTTGCCCCTCTTCGATCCAGTGAACGAATATGCCGCCACTAAACTATCCCACACACAACGTGTCCCCCTCAGTTTCTTAATGTGCTCTAGGAAACACTGTGGGCAATTTTCTGGAATTTATGCAGCATTCCTTAAGGGGTCATTTTGAAGCAACAGGAAAACCTTCGTGAAATTCTACTAAGGAACTGGGACTGGTCCAATTTTCCTACACAAATTTTTACTAGATGGAAATCCAGAAGTTTCGGCCTCTTCGATCCATCATAAAAACGCCCTTTGTTTAAACAAAGTCTCCACTGATGCATTTTCCAGCACATAAGGTAATTTTCAGTGTGGTACAAAACTCACTAGGGTCCTTTAAAACCAGGGGTGAAGGGGGGGAGGAGGGAAAAAGCACCTACACAGCAGAAGCCTTTATGATCTATAACTGAGTACATACTGCATTTGCAATAATACCACATTTCACCGCCCGGGCTGTAACACAGTAACCCCCTCACAGCACTGGCCGGCCCACAAACAGAACCACGAAACCCGGCCAGGAACTCGATCTGCAATAACAAACCCGACTTGCAGTAAAAGCCATCTGTACAAGTGCCAATTATCCTTCTCCTCAAATGATTAGGTTCCATCTAGTTTTGCTGACAAGCAAGTTATGCCACATTTTAATAGGCAATAAAATGTATTATTAAATAATTAGTAGCTAAGAAACAGAAATTAGAGGCTACTTCCCTGCACATGCGTCCCCCCAGTACTTTAGTCTATTGATGTAAAGCGACTGGATCCCTCCGAAGAGGACGGACTGAAACCTGATACAGCAGTTTACTGTGAGACAATTATGAGGCTAATGAGTGTTCACAGAGACTGAAGCGGGAAAGAAATCTAGAAAATTCCACCTAACCCCAGTTATGTCTGCTCCGTAGCAGGGTCCCGGAGGAGCAGAAATTTCTTCAAATCGCTCCTTGTTCTGAGCACATTAATTAAACTGTTAAAGGTAAAGGAGTATTGATGTCTTTCCCATCTCCCCTCTTCTCCCCGCAGGTACTGTCTGATACTTGTTCAGCCCTAAAGGTACAGTTGCGCTAACTGAAAAAAGCCCCACTAAGACCAATTAAGGTCTTTACTAAGAGGCCGAAAAGAAGACAAATGAAGGCAGAAAGCCCGATTACAAGGAACCTTTGTACAGATGTAAAGCAATTAGAGTGGTCCCGGGGGGAAGGCAGCATGGTTCCAGAAGCACGCGATTTTACAGCCTGTCTAAACTTGGAACAATCTATCTTTTTTTAGGTTGAGAATAAAAGTGAACCCTATATTAGTGTCATATATCAGCTGCTAGTGCCTGTGATTGGTTCCCGCATGCCTGCTAGAGCCATAAAGCTTCTCAAAGATCCCCGGTGGAGGGCAACACCATTATCCACTGAGCTCTCACAGGCAGGAAGAAAGACCTGCCTCGTGTCAGAACTGCTTAACAGAGGGGCCGCTGCAGCTGCGCACACACCAGGCAGACGGGGGTGGGCAGGGACTGGAAGGAGGGCAGAGGGGAAGGCGGGAAAGGAGACCTGGGAGACCCTCTCTGGACGACACTGAAGGGGGTCGCCCTAAGGAGAACAAAAGCCCGCCCGGATTATCCTCTCAGGACATTTTAACAGCAGCCACATTTCTGTCATTAGCTCTCCTTTTGATCTCGTTAATGCATAACATGTCAGTGTTTCATCTTTCCATACTTGATAAGAGCCAACAGATGGGTTCTTGGGTGGAGACTCAGATGTAAGAATTCATACTTTGCACTGGATTTCTGGAAGTGAAATGGCCAGAGAGGAGAGGAAGGGTCAGGAATGTGTACATTCTCCCTCAATAATTTAGGATCAGAAACTCATAAAGCAAGGGAGGGGGTGAGGGGGAGAACAACCCAGAGACACTGGAACTCTGTGTATGTCTGTATGGCGGCCCTTTGCCAACAGAAACACAATGCAAGCAGTGGAGAAACTAAAATTTTCTAGTCACCACATTAAAGAAGTGAAGAGAGACAGAATCGGTCTTGATAATACATTTAACTCGACATATCCAAATTCTTACCGTCTGACAGGTAACTGACACAAATGCGTTAAGAAGGACCTACTTCATGCAACTTTCTTAGACCGGGTCCTCGAGCACTCGGCACACCTCAGTTTGGACTTGCCCCATTTAGGTGCTCAGTGACCACATGTGACTCGTGGCCACCATCCTGGACACCGTCACTGCGCTGCAGGGAATGAGAACAGGCTCTTGGCCCACCACTAACCAGCCAGGAGATGATGGTAACTGACTTGAGTTTTTAGTGCCTCTAACTGCTCGGCTCAAAGTTGGGAATAGTAATATTTCACTTCACAGGGTTGTCCAGAGGATTAGTTTAGATAATCCATGTGAAAAGCTAGTAACAAAGCCTGGCACAAGGTAAAAGCACTCAGTAGCTATTAGCAATGATTTCTACTATTGTTTTTACAAACCAACCTCACATAAAGAAAGCGCAATTTCCCACCAAGACATACGTTTCATAAGAGCTCTGAGGGCATTGGGCTATCTGGCGTTCCCTCACTTCTGTCCGTATTTACTGGAGTTGCCAAATGAGTTTCAACAGTTATTTGAGATTCAAGCAAAATGAGTCTGGAAGATTTGGCTGCATCCGCGACTGCTTCTATTGGATGATGTAGCGGGACTCTGTACCTGTTCCACACCAGGAAGGCTGGCCAGGGGTGAGTAAGAAGTCAACATCTGCTGGAGAGATCCGTGTTGCCAGATATCACAGCAGATGCTCTCGCACTTGAGAGGAATGATCCTCAAGAACACTGCCTTTAGGTAAAGAGTTGATAATTGCGCAGATCAGTTTTTGATTTTTGATAACTAATAATTCACATGGAGGAACGGCATTAAAAAAAACGGTGGCATTTAACATCCAACAGAGAAATAATTAACTTTTAAAGTTAGCCAGTAAAAGAAAATGCCAAGGCTGGATGGTGAGGCAACGCTGACAACGAGAGGGGATACATCGGGACATTAATTAGGTACAAGCAAACATCTTCCCTAATAGCTCATGTTCTCATTCCCAAAATGTCAACAATAGATATTAACACCAGATGCTGGCATTACATCTCCCCTGACAGTGAGTCTGGGCCATGTGTGTATGCTCAGAGAAAAGATTCATATGCTCGAGGAGAAAAATCCAAAGGGATAAAGGCTGTGTTTCCTTCCCTTAAATAATTTACAGACCCTTTATGAATGGTGGGGAAATGGGAGCTTAAGAGGAATCTCAACTGAAACATAAGAGAGGAGACAGACTGCATCAGGTGAGACATTACCCAAGGGGAGACTACTCTGGCATCTGTTCCACTCCCCCGGATGCACCCTGAACCCCAAAGCGCTCAGTCACCCTCCTGCAGGAGGCAAGGCAGTATACCTCTCACAGCTGGTGTCTGAAGCAATCTCTTGGGGTGAAACCACCACCCCTGGGGATAAGAGACATCACTACAATATTCAGAAAATCTCAGAAGAAGACAATTTCTGATGATCTAAAGAAAATCATTCCCCTTTTTATTAATTTCCATTTTTTCACACTTTGGGTCGGACAGAAGAGAGATGTAACCAACATGAGGAATGTGACAGATTTCCATTGCTGAGCAGGACACCATCAAGGCCTGACTCAGTTGGCTGCGTAACGGACTATGTTAACTTATGCTCCTCGCCCTGTCTGCTAGGCGAAGCCGCCAAACTCCCTGAACACCAGCTGTTGCTCTGGGAAGCGGATTTGGGGCCACTAACAGAAGGGAAAAGGCTGCACACAGGGAGACACAAGGGTGGCGGGAATGTGTACAAAGTGACCGTCTAATCACAACGACTTTCTTTGCATTCCACTACCGAACAGATGAAATAAATTCCCCTCCAACATCAGCCTCTGCACGTGCAGTTTCCTTTGCCTAAAAGGTGCTGCCCTCTGGTCTTCCCATTCTCACCCCTAAGTCTCTTTAGGTGTCAGCTTGGAACATCACATCCTCCAGGAGGAATCTCCAAGCCAACCCGCTCTAAAGTAGGTCCCACCCCGCCCTGCATCTCCATGGTTCTCCATCACAGACTCTTGGCCTTTGCTGCTGCTGTTGTTTTTCTAAACAGTACACCCCACGCTTGTGCTCACTGCATGTGCTTCTTTACTGTAGCATAAGTTCTAAGAAGGTATTGTCTGTCCTGGGTACTTCTGTGTGTTCAGGCCTGGAATACAGGAGGCACTCAGTATATGTTTGATGAACACTGTTGGAATCTCTGCTACCTCGTGTTGCTGTCGACTCAATCCTTGGACCAAGAAACACCAGAGAAAAATCTTGGTGGCTGATAGAATAACTCAAATTGAGGGGCACCTGGGTGGCTCAGTCGGTTGAGTGTCTGACTCCGGGCCAGGTCATGATCCTGTGCTTTGTGGGTTCGAGTCCCGTGTCGGGCTCTGTGCTGATAGGTTCAGAGCCTGGAGCCTGGAGCCTGCTTTGGATTCTGTGTCTCCCTCTCTCTTTGCCTGCCTATCCCACCCCACCCCCCCGCCCCATCTATCTCCCAAAAATAAACATTAAAAAAAACATAAAGAGTAACTCAAATTGAGGGCTACCTAGAAAAACCAACCAACCAACCAACCTAGAGGCCTCCTTTGAACAAAAACTGAAAAGCACAGATGAAGGAGACAGACTCTGTGCACTCAGGGGGTTTATACTCTAGGAAAAGAGCAATGCATACAGGCAGCCAAAGATTCAGGTTAAAAAGTCACCGGACTGATGGATGTTGTCAGGTCATGTGGTCAAGGTAGGTCCTGGGCTGACACTGTCAGAGGGAGGGGTTATCAGAGCCTCCTGACAACCAAGACAAATGGCACAGTCCAAGGGTCAGGAGCATCATCTCTACAGGCGGGCTGTCTAGACTGATGACTGGGATCTTGACGTTTGGGGTAAGTTCCTTAAAATCCTTGCTCCTCAGTTTTATCATCTTTAAGGTGGGAGTACGAGTATTATTTATGTCACAATTATGAGGATTAAATATTTGTAACATGCTTAGCATCGTGCCTCACATATAGGAAACACTCAACAAACCATTATTTAAAACAAAATGGTCTTGGAGAGCCTGGGTGGCTCAGTCAGTTGAGCGTCCCACTTCGGCTCGCATCATGATCTCACGGTTTGTGAGTTCGAGTCCCACATCGGGCTCCCTGCTGTCAGCACAGCACAGCTTTGTATCCTCTATTTCCCTCTCTCAAAAATAAATAAACATTAATACTAGGAATTTATCCAAGGGATACAGGAGTGCTGATGCATAGGGGCACATGTGTTTACAGCAGCACTTTCAACAATAGCCAAATTATGGAAAGAGCCTAAATGTCCATCGACTGACAAATGGATAAAGAAGATGTGGTTTATATACACAATGGAATACTACTTGGCAATGAGAAAGAATGAAATCTGGCCATTTGCAGCAATGTGGATGGAACTAGAAGGTATTATGCTAAATGAAGTAAGTCTGTCAGAGAAAGACCGATACCATATGTTTTCACTCATAGGTGGATCTTGAGAAACTTAACAGAAGACCGGGGGGACAGGAAGGGGGAAAAAATGTTACAGAGAGGGAGGGAGGCAAATCATAAGAGACTCTTGGATATTGAGAACAAACTGAGGGTTGATGGGGGTGGGGAGAGGGGAAAGTGGGTGATGGGCATTGAGGAGGGCACTTGTTGGCATGAGCCCTGGGTGTTGTATGGAAACCAATTTGTCAATAAACTATATTAAAAAATAAAGTAAAATAAAAAATAAACATTAAAACAACAACAACAACAACAACTAAATGGTCTCTTCAAGACCTATGAAACTTGCTTACTAGTTAATCCCATCCACCTTGCGTGTATGTGGCCCATCAATTCCGGGTCTCCCCCTTCACTTCCCCTATTGTCTTGATTCTGTAGCATCCAGCACTGATCATGAGCTTCAATCCCTAGTTTGCCTTCTTTCAAGCACAAATGCTGATCTAGCCACACTAGTTCCCTTCTGTCCTTGTCCAACTTTTGCTAGTGGCCAACAGAGGACTTGCAGCCTCTGTCCCAGTGCTTGCTAGTGGTTCATATCTGGTTTCTCTTCCAGAAAATACTAGCTCTATAGAGGCAAAGTAGGACACTTGGACTAGGACCTGAGCCTTGACATCCAGATGATTACGAGAAAAAAATGAGATTTTTGCGCTTAAGCAATCTTTGCTAATATACTTCATTCAGAGGCCAAGTCTTCCTTGAATTCAGAGCCCCTAAAGCCATATAAAATAATTTGTCTGTCAAACGTCTCAAAGTATCTATTATGTATAAGGCAAGATACTAGGCACCATGGGAGGGGAAAAAACCCCATAAAACAAGATCTGTCTTCAAAGGGTGATTATGTTACAGTGTAACAGAGCTCAGAAGCAGCTTGCCAAGGAAGGCACTAACCTCTGATTTTCTAAGGATCAATTGCATTCTGGTTTTGAGCACAGAGATTTTAAGCATTGAAGTGCCAATGACTCAAGCCACAAAAAAAAGTCCTTCAAGTACCACTGGTAAATGATCATCCCTGTGATGGTTTTGGAGTTCCATTTTAATCAAATCCAGTAAGACGTTCCAAATACCATTTATACTTTAACAATCTCTAAATCCTGGCTTTTCCTTTAATCACTCATGAAAATTCTGTTATTCAAGTGTTGACTGTGGTCTGTCTTGCTGTGGACCAAGCCGCACGATCACAAAGCCCACAGGCTGCTACGGGTCCCCCCACGTCACCACCCCGGCACCATCACAGCAGCGGCTGGAGTCAGATGGCCTGGGATCTGCTCTGGCAAGTTGTTTAGCGCTTCAAGCCTCCGACTGTTCACTTGGAAGATGGAGAACGGTAGTGGCGGCACCTGCCTCACACACGTTTAGAAGAACTGACCGACTATGAAATGCTGAGACTACTTCTTGACCCTTAGTAACCTAACCGCTTTTGTCCTAAAGAAGTTCTTAATTAAGAACCAGTTTTGCCGTGCCTCCCGACTTCTGTGGCCCCGGATGATGGGTGTAGGACACACACTCGGAACCCAGAAAAGAGTCTGCCAAAGTCGCAGGACGAAACCCCGTCGGCCCACCGTCCCGGAGGTCCCAGAGCTGGAACTCCCGGGTGGCAACTGCCTGGTGCGCGCCGAGTTCGGGAGACTGGCGGGGGTCCTGGGCCAGCAGACACCACACGAAGCGTTTAGTATGAGGAAATTAAAAGGTACTTCCGGGGCCACGTAGCAGATACTCTTTTCGGCAATTTCGTTTAAAGGGGAAGCAACCGGGCAGATCCGAATGTATGATCTTGTTTTGCCAAGAACTAGCTGCGAGGGGTCTTACAAAGCTACCTTTTGCTTCTGGGGACTCAGTTTCCTTATGCTAAAACACAGGGTTGGTCCTGCTCATGTGAGGAAGAGGCGGTTGAATCCTCACCGTCAGTGTGACCGCAGCACAGGCAGCCAGGTAAGCGAGTGTGAGCCCGTCTCCAAAATCGTCCAAGGACTTTCGTCTCCCTTCCCCGGACAAGCTGGTTTATAACATGTGACTACTCAGACAGCCGAGAACTGACTTGCTGACAGGCTGGTAATTTCACAACACTGTATGGACTGGGACAGAGATACACACAGGTACAAGAGAGGACTTCGTGAAGGCACAGCTCAAACCTAGATGAGCAGGGGGAGGGAGGGAGGCACCAGGGAGGCTCAGCTGTCCTGGGACAGCGGCCCCTCGATGAGTACGACGTGACTGCCGGGGCACAGGGAAGCCGTCCAGGCAGAAGCGGCTCTGTGAACCGAGGCGCAGGGCAAAATGCAGCCAAGAATTACCAGTACTCTCCGTGGCCGGAAGGACAAGGAACGGGTCTCCCAACCATCAGTTACGCACAGAGCCAGGCGACAGCCCAGGAAGGAGAACACGCATTGGGATGGCGTACACTTCCTGGCTACACAGAAGGTGACAGCTTCACGCAGTCACGTGGCTGGGGGGCAGGCGTGTGGTCTTCTGTCTCTTCTCAGAGACACCAAGCCCCTTACCTCTACCCACTCATGTTGTTTCATAATTCTTAGCAAAACATGGAGTCTACCTTTCCTAGCGAGAGGTTTTGGAAGGGACAGTGGCTCAAGGGAGCTGGGGAAATGCCACTGAGCCCCAACGGAGGAAGGGCGTGTGGTGCAGGGCTCTATCGGGAGTTGAACGGGGAGTTTCCCTGGAGAAGCTGATTTTAGGCAGCCGTCCACAACAGCTGGAAGGCATGACATGCTGCCAAAGAAACTGCCACGGAAGAGAAGACCGGGGAGAGCGTGGAGGCCCCACGATGAGCACCACCGAGGGCTGGCAGGTGCCAACTGAGGAGGCGGTGAACCCTCGTCACAGGAGGTGACGGCAGGAGGCCGCCTGGAGAGAGGGTGTGCGGGACACTTTCCAGATGGACGTCGGAACAGGTGACCTGCAGATACTCCTCCAACCCTGAGACGATGTGATGCCAATGCCAGTAACTGCCGGGTGTGTGAGGGTTCTACTAGAACGAGCCTCGGCAGAACACCACATGCTCTCCACGGAGTCTTCCGGGCTGCGGGGAACGGGACGGGCAAGGCCAGAAGACTTCACCGAACAGTGAGAGGCTTCTAGTACAGAGGGCTTTGCTTCCAAACCTCTCCGAGTCAAAGGCACACGAGACCCCGCTTTGCCAATGGCCACCTGTCTACTTCTCTGAGGCGAGGAACAGCGTATGCTGGGGAGGACACAGGCGGCCCGAGGAGCCAAGGAGTCTCCTCTTCCATGTTTTCCCACTTAACCTTATTCTCGGACGCCTTCGAAAACAAGAGTCCCTCCTGAAAACAGCACAGAGTTCGGAGAACAGAGGGAGATTCGAGCAGCACTGGTAATTCTAAACTTGTCAAATGGAAAAGCTTCATTCCAAAACAAATGTTGTGGGTTTTTTTTTTGGGGGGGGGGTGTGGGTAACTGCTAGCCAAATGTCATCTTTGCTTATTCTTGATAAACTTGCTAAAATGTCTCCTAATCCTCAAAAGGTTCTAAGCCATGTTGATCATCTTTTAAAATAAGGTCACTGAATTTAGAGAGCCAGGAAGACTGCAATTCTCTGAATGTGTTAACACCATCCAGTACAGCAGATCTATCTGAGGTCAGACACTTTTTAAAAAGCTCCAGCTTGCATGGCCTTCTCTCAAAATACGGTCGAGTGCACCAGACTTAGCAGATTGGTGAGGGATGGACTTGAACTGGGTGTGACCCTATGACCGGGCAGGAACTGAGAGATTAAGAAAAAACCCAGTGTCGGGCGATAGGAAAATCCCCAGAATTCAGTGACAGGACAGTTAGGTTCCTCTCTCTCATGCTTCGTATTTTCTTTTTGTCGCTAGGTTTTCTTGCCTTTACCTTATAGATGTGCCTCATTAATTTCTGCTCTGCCCTGCCTACCAACATTGCCTAGGTTTAAATTCTCCCCCGCTTCCCTTGTGAGCCTACACTCTGCAGAAAAACCAGAGTCACGTTTCAGGGCCTGGACTAGGGTAAGGCAAGTGAGGTACCCAGGGCGCAAAATTTAAGAGGGCCTCATTCTCAGGGCCATGTAAACACCAACCAGGAACTTGCCTGCCCCACAGAGGCATGGCCCTCTCTTTGTATTTTGTACCTTAGGTAATTCTCTTGCCTCATCCCACGCCTGGCCCTATTCCTAAGACTTAGCAAGCATCTCTAATGCTCCACAACACCCACACCATAAACGCCCCTGCAGGATCGTGTGATGGGCTACCCTTCCAGAGGCAACTGTCAGCGTGCTCACAATTCCACACCAGAGAGCAGCAGGCCCTGCCTCAGTGGTTCCCCAGACACACGTTGTCACTTCACACATCAGACCTGTACTGTATCACACTCCCCTTCAGGGAAGACCTGCCTTCTCTTCATTCCTGCCCCAATCCTGAAGAGTGTCTCTTATATGCATATAAATAAAGGAATGTATACAAAACTTCCCTTCCATGTCTCCATCATACAAGCCTCCCCTAAAACCACCACTTTGCTTTTCCCCCTCTGGACTCCACCTAACACCTTGTGTGTATTTCTATTACAACACCGACCACAGGGCCCTGTCTCTAACTGCACGTGGCAGCTGCTTGACATTCCAATCCAGTGGGGACACACAGTGTCTTCCCACCTAGGCATCCCCAGGGACCAACACAGTTCCTAGCACACGGCCGGCGTTCGACAAATGTTTGCTGGATACGTGAAGGCGCGTTCTATTCAACACGTACCCTTAGTGTTCCTCCTTTTATCCTCTAACTAGGATCAATTCCAGGGTCCAAAGCAACAAGAGGAGACTTCCAATCGTGGGAGAAAGAACGAGACGGTTCATAGCACAGGTCTGTCCAGGCTGCTAACTTTGCCTCGTCAGCGTGAACCGAAGAGATCCACGACAGTGCGGCCTGGCTGCCACGAGCCAAGTTAACATGTTTGTTAAACATCATTGATAAAGATGATTAAATATTCCATTTCTGTTTGCTTTAATTAACGATAATTAAAACATCACCGGGAGTCTACAAAAGCCATTTGCATATACTGTTTGGAGAGGTGCTTGGTACGGTCCTGTCTTTGCAATTTGCAAGGCTCCATAAATGAGCTGAACTTGGCTTGATTCCTCCCACTCTCCTCTTAGAAACAAACCAGTATTTTGGCTATTTTAAAGACTACAGTCTTTCCCAACTTTAGAACAAACCACTGACTTGGTACAATACAGAATGATCCACAGAGAACACAAGCCTAGAAAAATGTCTTGTGTTGAACTCCTAACAGCACCGAGAAAAGTCTGGCTGGTTTGAGGGCTAGGCTGAGGAGAATGGGTAGCAAGAGGGAGCAGAGGGCAGCATGTCTTCTGTTGTTAAGGATGCAGCTGTGTGTCAGTGGGGGCAGGGTGGTTAGGAGGTAGCAAAGGTCTTGACCGCCCTGTCCAACATGGTAGCCATGAGCCACGTGGACCTATTTGAAGTGAAACTAATTAAAATTAAATAAAATTAAAATTTCTTTGGCCTCACACTTCAAGGGCTCAGCAGCCACCATCCAGTGCCCATGTACTGGACCGTGCAGGTATAGAACGCTTCTGTCGCCATACAAGGTCTACGGGACAGTGATGGCACGGACAATGGAAGCTCACAGATTAGCCTCCACAGCCCAGAGAACAACGATGCCCATTCTTACCCTTAGT
Organism: Herpailurus yagouaroundi; assembly: GCF_014898765.1. Classification (NCBI taxonomy): domain Eukaryota; kingdom Metazoa; phylum Chordata; class Mammalia; order Carnivora; family Felidae; genus Herpailurus; species Herpailurus yagouaroundi. The sequence goes on along the minus strand of NW_024412447.1, from coordinate 13,332,534 downwards.
TCATAATAAATACGCACGCATCAAGCATATTCTCACCCATCTTCTTGCAAGCAAGTGCCTTCCCTAAAAGGGGAAATAGTTTGTACGCTATGGGACCAGATGCTGCCATTAGAGTGTCCCTTCCAGTTAAAAATGAACATTATCAGCTGAGACACCCCGAGTTGGCTCACTTAAGAGATCCAAAGCGACGCATGGCCACTAGAAATTTGGGAACAGTTTATAAATGAACGTGGTGCCTAAGAAGGACTCCAAGGCAGGGGAGGAAGGACAGACGAAGCACTGAGCGCACAGACTGGCACACACTGACGGGGACCCGGAGGTCTGCAGGGGCTGGGAAATCCGGCAGCCTGTCGCATCCCCCAGGATAGGCAGCCATGCTCACCTCTAGCTATGCCAAGCCCTTGTCTCCGATCTCAAATGAAAGGCATCAAGGAAACACTGTTTGGTTGAAGTGACGCCCTGGTAACTGCCAACTAGGGAGTATTTCTAAGCACCTTCTCCAGCCGGACCCGCACCCTGAGTCAATGAGTTGTCCACTGCTTGCCCCTTCCACGGATTTGTGCTCATGTTTTAAATAAACACTAACAGACTCCATTCTGTAAGAGGTGAACCAAAAATCCTAAGATCCAATCTGAAAGAGAAGCCAAGGGCATTCTTTTCCAAGCATCAGATTGGTTTCACATGAGGTGATTAGACTCTTTCCTGCTAATTGCACTAGAAAGAACTAATTAGAAAAATCTACCATTCAGCTAATGAGAGCTGGGCCCTAACTATCTCAGTGCTTAACTTTCCAGGTTGTAAAATATCACTTTTTTTTTTTCATGCTCCATCTGAGAAAGTTGTCACTGTGTTAAATTCCAGCAGTCGGGCTAGGCATTAAATAACCGAGGCAACATTTACAAAATGCCTGCACATGCTACAGCTCACTGGGGTTCCACCCAGGATTTCTTCCTATTTCAGAAGGGTAAATATGATAGACATCAAAGACCGTTAACTAGCAGTGTAATAGTGAACTGGTAATGAATTCTGCCCCATTTCTCAGCACAACCTTCTTAGTGCCTTTGAGCCTTTTATTACGGGCCCGTTAATAATGCAGAATAAGGAATTTCACATGTAATGTTGTTACTCTGAGAAGAAGAGTTCATTAAAAAGCAATGATATCACCTGATTGAGACTCACGTCCCTGCCAAAGGTTATAGCATTTATCAGGAAGCTGACGGAATGAGAATAATGAAGAGCTAATAAATCAGAGTCCCTCACTGTACAATAAACTCATTATATAGTAAACAGTAGACAGTACAAGTCAACATCGGAAAATACGAATTCAGCCATAGTGTTAGGACAAGGGCTGTAGCAAAGTTTTCTTAGAAGAATAAGTTCAGAGGAGAGCTCTGGGTTTCACATAATTCACATATTACGTCCACTAAAGAAATGCCTCCGCAGCTCAACACCCTTCCCAAAAAAGCACTTTTCCAAAAAAGTTTACAGTCCTCTTGGCAGAAGCCCAGATCCTATATGCTGCAAGATGATGTGTGAAATTAGCAGAAATGTAAATGTCAGAACTTCTGTTTTTGGAATTAAATGCTAGAGATTCTCTCTGCATCTAGGGTCCCCATTCCCTATGTCAAGGTAGAAAGTTTTCAAGAAGACAAAGATTCACACGTTCAAAGACATGATGCTGACAGGATGCTGGCACGAATTCCTCAATTTCCAATGAGGATCAAGAATGAGAATTAAACTCGCCCTTCCCGAACAACCTCTGGAAAGCAAGGATTCCAGCTTCCAGGTAGGTAGGTTTCATATCGTCTGTCCTTAACAACTCATAACTTGACTTGATGGGGTTTGGATTAAGGGCCATTTGGGGGGTTATTTGGCTGCTCATTAGCACCTCTAAGCAGAGAGTGTGGAGTAAGTATTGGGATTCAGATCCTTCCACCCCGTCTTTTATTAACAGTGTCAGAAAGGGCTTGTCAGAGCAAAGCACTCACACGAATGCTTACGATAAGGTTTGAGAAAAATCTAGAGATTTCAGTTTTAGGTATACTCCACCCCTTGTGCATATTTCTCCTGATAGTTATGCAGTATTCTTCAAAAAAAAATTTTTTTTTACTCTGGTATTTATGTTCAAATCATGTATTATTCCAAAGGCTCTCAGGTTACAATAGTGGTGTGTGTGCATGCGTGTGTCCCCATATGCGAACAAATGTTAGAGGTAAAAGGAGAGACAAACTAATAGCACAGTACCAGTGCATGTATTATTATCCCCATTTTACAGATGAGATACCAGGGAGATTAGGTATTGCTTCAGATTACACAGCTAAGTGATAGAACCGGGATTTCAAAGGTCCTGGCAGGTCCTGTACTTCGACTTCAGATTACTTCTCTTTTCCTTTCAGAGTGTCCCTAGCATACTCAAACTGACTTAGGTACTTATCAGCAGTATTTTGCTTTGGATTTCACCATAAGGCTTAATTACTCCCAGTATTATTCTTAAAGGCAGCCATCAACAATTAATCAGGATCTCTTTGTAAGTCAGCAGTAGGAAGAAAAAAAGACATCAAGACTTTTGTCAGAAGTTAAATTCTCATTAATGTAACACAGAAGTGGGGCTGAGTTGGAACTGAATGGCTCCTCCCACAGCGGTGTTAAGCCTCACTTTTCCTTTTCATTTTTCATCTTGACTTTCATTTTCATCTTGGCTCCTTCATGAACCAAAAAAGAACAACCACAACAAAAAGTCCTCACCCCAATCTCTACCCCATCTCTACCAATCTGAGGCCTAAAGAAGCGAAACATTGTATGCAACATTGTAGCAAGCCAGTAACTGAGCAAGAGGCAAAACCTCAGATCTTCACTCGCAGGCATCATTTGTAACAATTCAGTAGCTTGCTCTTTTCGCTGGTCAAGAAGGAAGGTTCAACATCAGTATGCAACCCAAACATTAGACCGTCTTCTCGTTTTCATTAATCTATAATCCTTACTAATACAAGGGACGGCCCAGAAGTGAGGACCCAGACAAATCCCAGGAAGTACTGTTAACATCACATAATCAGAACAAGCTACTGGAAGAGAAAAGATGACTTCACATGCTGAAAAAGTCGACATGTCGTTTTGGAAAACAGAGAATTTGATGGCAATACCCAATTTCCTAGTCAGACTTATACAGACAGAGAAATAGGAACTATTACACCAGGGTAGCTAAATAGTAGCAGTAACAAGCAATATTTAACGAACTACTTTGAACGTGATTAAGAAGTTATTCCTTAGAATACAATCAATATTTATAATGTTACTATTTCTGGTTTTCTTTTTTTTTTTTTCCTAAAAATTTTTTTTTCAACGTTTATTTATTTTTGGGACAGAGAGAGACAGAGCATGAACGGGGGAGGGGCAGAGAGAGAGGGAGACACAGAATCGGAAACAGGCTCCAGGCTCTGAGCCATCAGTCCAGAGCCTGACACGGGGCTCGAACTCACAGACTGCGAGATCGTGACCTGGCTGAAGTCGGATGCTTGACCGACTGCGCCACCCAGGCGCCCCATATTTTCTGGTTTTCAAATGAGGGAACTGAGGAACAAAGATGAGGGCGAGGAGATGGGTTAGATGGGATGGTCTGGCAAACAGGTGGGGCCTTTCTGGGAAGCCGAATGTCATCTCCAGGGCCAACCTGGACAGAAATGATGGGATATGAGAGACAGAAACGCAGAGGGACTCACTCATGAACTGGTGTCCTCGTAAACATTTCCCTGTGTTGCTCTTCACCGAATTTCAGCTGGACTCTTAACTCGGATGACTATAATGAGCATCTTGCATGACAGACTTGGGGACCACAGGTAGGAGACACAACAGCAATTACACGATCCAGGCAACATTTTCACTAACTTTTCCAACCATCTCCCGTCGCTGGGAGAAAACTTTGTTTCCTTTGTCAAATTTCCCTAAAAGACAGTCTGTGCTATCTGTAATATCGGCTGTGTCTAAACATCAAGTGCAACCATGATACCCTTTAATAGTTAATCCTCCAACATGTAATTAGGCATTCACATGACAATCAAAACCATGACTATATTTCATGTTTGCCTTCCCTTTCAAGCCCTCTACTAGAGGGGCACTTACTCTGTCAAATCTGCTATAGTAATCAAAACATTGAAATTACTTCTTTCCACACTAAATATACTGGAACTGGTTGTTTGATTAAATGTAGAGCAGAGAGTGCAATTTGCTAAATTACAAGTATTCTGAACATGTAAATATAGTTTAATTACTGCAATTAAAGAAGATTACTGGAGATTGGCAGATGGGAATGTAATGCTGTTTTAATTAGAGTTTTTAATGCACTGTAACATAAGCATAATATTAACCCTTTATCCCAGAAGAGGTAGCTGGTCTGTGAAAAATTAGTATTTAAAAATGTATTAGAGCTAGTGTTTCATAACAAGGGCTAGACTGAGGTACACTACCCTGGGAACCACCAGGGAGTAGAATCACAACTTCTAAGAACAGGAAACTGAGGCAGACAGCAGTGACGGACAACACACGTGCTGCGGCACCACTTACAAACATGTACACAAGCGCACACAGCCCAGTGCATGTGCACACGGAGAAACACCTATCTCGCCGGCTGCTTTTCATAAAAGAACAATGTTGTCATACCATCAAAGACCAAAGGGACTTCCTGGCCATGAAATGTTTCATGGAGTCCATGTTTAGCAAACACGAAAAGAGAAAAGTATTTCAAAAATGCATTTATTTCGGGGTGGCTGCGTGGCTCATCGGTTAAGTGTCCGACTTCGGCTCAGGTCATGATCTCACAGTTCGTGGGTTCTAGCCCCGCGTCGGGCTCTGTGCTGACAGCTCAGAGCCTGGAGCCTGCTTCGGATTCTGTGTCTCCCTCTCTCTGCCCCTCCCACTCACACTCCGTCTCTCTCTTGCTCTCAAAAATAAATAAAACATTAAAAAAAATTTTTTTAAATGCATTTATTTCAAAAAATGCATTTATTCATCTCTGAGAAAACCACAGCACAGATACTCTACAGAGGGAGGCCAGTATATTATTATTATTCACCTTCCAGAACAGTATAGGCTACATAAAGTAATATTCCAGAATGTAAGAAGCAATCTTTGTCATCTTGAAAGCTATCACTTGCAACATTTTATCCATTTAAGTCAATAGCCTATTAGAAATTCTAATTGAAAGTTCAATAGTCAGCTTGGAGCCTTACAATAGAGGTTGCCTTTTGGAAAGCCATTTAAAGTCTTAATCTCTTTATCATTTGGTATTTTGAAGCCTAACTTTGTTCTTGTTAGGCAGATCAATGGCATTAATTTACAAAATGGGGGAAAATGTCACCCTTCATCCGTTAAGTCTCAGCTCAGTGAAGAGCAGCATAAGCGAATCTGATCACTGCTTTCCCATATTAGCAGCAAACGGTGCCATGGGAGGCTTGACCTACAAATTTTAATTACTGCATGAAAAATTCAGTTCCTGGAGAGGAAGAGAGACTTGAGCAAGAGCAGGGGCCCACCTTGGGCAAGTCTGCTGAGTTTTTTAAGTCTTCAGGACTGGATTTCTGAATCAGTGGCCAACACCACAGTCAGTGAAAGGGGTTTGCTATATCCAAGAGCAAATCACAAATTTCAAAACAAAGCAAGGCCAAGACCAAAGTCACTGGGGCAGATAAGTAAGCTTCTATGGGAAAAGCTGTGGAGAAGAGTATGTTTCTGTTTTACTGAGCAAAGAGCATCTTGATGAGTCATGCCACACCTACCAATTGGAAAAGCAAAAACAAAAACCAAGATGTGGTCATGAAGCTAATTCAACGAAGAGTTACAGCCTCAGAGGCAAGCATCCCTCCAAAACACAGGGAGGCAGTCTTGGTGCTCTGCACTCAGGAGAAGGAATTATTTTCACCCCAAATAAAAGAAATGGATTCTGAATGTGTAGGCATGATGGGTAATTGGTGGGGGCAGGAAAACCAATAAGAATAAGTCATCTAAAAATTAAAGCCAAAAGTAGTAAGCAGTAGGCCTAACCACTGTGGCAATAAGCAGTATTAAGGGGCAAGGCTGTCAGCTTTTGTATTCTAGAAGCTAAGGGAACCGACTTAAACAACCACCACCTTACGTGTAGGCAGAAACATATGCATTTGTCAATATAACTTTGAAACAATCACTTAGCACACATCCACGCATCTGTGCTTAAGCAAAGGGATGAGAAAGCTACAGAGAAATCTTAACAGCAGTTACCCTGCGGGAGTAGAAGCATGTCTGGGGAGCATGGGGATGGAGGTTTTTGCTTTTTAGTTTAGAAACTTTGTAAAAATTGCCCAATTAAAAAAAAAATAACCCGTATGGCTTTCTGAATTGTTAACAAAACAACTTTTCTAAAAAGAAGAAAAATAAAATCTATATTCGATGTTACAGCATAAGAGCTGTGCGCCTTTGTAGAAACAGAAAGATACCCCCCTTTTTTTGAAATATGAAAGAGAGCACTATTTGCTTCCAAAATTTAGACTTTTTTGTTTGAAGCTTACTTAAAAGGCTTACTCATTTACTTCCGAAGCTTGGTGCTGCTCCAGAATTGTGGTAACTGTCCAGTCTTGGTTACACGTCTATACAACTTAAGTGGGGAAGCATTTTTGTGCAACTGCATACAGGGCCCAGTCCTGTGTCATGCACTTGGCATCTTTGCTAATATGACGTGATGATGGTGACAGGGAAATACTGACCTGCAACCAAGGATGTGTGTCTGCATTTTTTCCATGCAGACATAGCTGCTGTTGGCTAAAGCTTAGCAGTCAAATAGCTTTCTGATGACCAAATCATTTTTATCTTTTCATTTCTGATCTCCATTGATCTCTACATCCTTCTTATCCAAGAGATGCCTCACCATCACCTCCTGCCACCAACAGCTGGAAGTGTGTGATGAAGTATCCTAATGAAAAAGCCATTAACATTTGTACCACGTGTTTCTGGGCTTTTCCGTCCCTGCACGTAGGTTAACAGTATGCTGGAAGGTCTCTGGAAAGGACAGAGGCTCCTGGGTAAAGAGCTAAACAGCCACCTCCCTGATATGCCTTGGCATACTGACATACATGGGCTGGTCCTTAGGTCACGGCCCACTGCTTGGAGGGAGCAGAATCCTAGGACTAACTACAATGGTGTGAGGAGGGGAATGGGGCTGGCCTCAGAACTGGGCAGGAGAGCATGTGCACTAAGGCAAACCCTGAGCACACCTAAGAAGTCTGGCTTCCAGCAGAGCAGGACCCATTCTCTGTTGAGACTTCAGGAAAGGGCTCGGAGGCACATACAACGGAAGTCATTGCCATGAGATGGAAAAGAACACATGCTCAATATAAGAACGCATGAATGCAAAAACTCAGCTTCCCCGAAGTGTGGCATTTTCAAAGCCCACACATCATAACAACTCTGAATTCTGAGACGCCTAAACAGGAAGCCCCTGAGGTTCCATCTGTCTCCCTGGCTAGAAGGACAGCTGAGGAACCATGCTGCTGTCTGGAAGAGGGCTGGCAGAAATCACAGGAACCCTGGCCCGGGAGCTAAGAATGTGCAGTCATTCCTCCCCCCACCCCCCTGTCTAATTCACAGCCCTGACAAAAGCTGTTGGCTTGTTACCAGGTCTGTCTCTGTACATAACTAGAAATGAACCACCAGAAAGAGTTGGCTCACTTCTTAATTTTGTTTTTATGCTTAAATTAAAAAAAAAAAAATCATAGGATTCATCATCACATGGTATTAAAGAAATTTAGTATTTCCTTTGTTCCACATGACACTTTACTAACAAAATTAAGAAGGGAAGATTGTTAGATGGGTGTGAGAGTCAACAGAAGCAGAGATCCAAAAGTAGAGAAGATGAGCTGAGATCACAATTCCTAGTCTGACTGGGCTCAGAAACCCTGGGAGCTCCAGAATGTTGACCTATAATGCATTCTGGCATTCAAGATCCTCCCAGTGCACTCAGAATCTGCCCTGCCCAGGCACCTTACTCGTCTTCTTCTCTGCAATATTTTCTTCCAGTGACTTTATTTAAATTATGCAGTCACGTCTGCAGACGTGAGTCATATTCCTAGCGCTGTACTTCAGCTACTTAACTTCCCCAGACTCTACATTTCTCTTTATTTATATCAATCCTACTCTTTCTTTAAGATTCTACCCACCACAGCTCAAATGATGTGCAAAAGGATTTGACAAAATCCAATACCTTATCATGATAAAAACACTTGGAAAACTATCAATAGATAGGAAGTTACAAAACATTGTACCAGAAGTTCTAACCAGAGCAATTAGGGAAGGGAAAAAAAAAAAAAAAAAAAAAAAAAAAGAAAGGCACCTATCTCTATTCACAGATGAAATGATTCGATACGCAGAAAATCTCAAAGCTAATAAAATGAACTCAGCCAAGTTGCATGGTACAAGACCAACACATAAAAATTGGTTGTGTTTCTATATACCAGTAATGCATGATTCAAAAAGGAAAATTAGAAAACCATCCCATTTACAGTAGCATCCAAGAGGATAAAATACCTATTTAGCCAAAGAGGTGACAGACTTGTACACTGAAAACTACAAAACGAACATTGCTAAAAGAAATTAAAGACCTAAATAAAGGGAAAGACACCCTTGTTCATCGATTGGAAGACTTCATATTGTTATGATGTCAACACTACCCAAAGTTATCTACAGATTCAAAGCAATCTCTATCAAAATTTCATTGGAATTTGTATCCTAAAATGGAGCTTCTCTCCATCATCATGGTACTGAGACACAAATATGAGCCAGGGGAGTTCAGCAGCTGGGAGCAGGGGTCCATGAGCTGATTGTGGTGGTTAGGGTACACTTCTCACTATTTAGAAGGGCTTAAAAGGAGCCACTCATGCCTCCACTGCCTCGCACTACTTTAGGCAGAAAAGATATTGTCACAGTTATCCTACATATGCCTACGTGAATGTGAGTAGAAATAAAATGAAAATTATATGATAAACGTTATATGCCAAATGCAGGTCAGAAGACAAAATGCTACAAAACAGAAATTAAGGAGCGGATGGTGAATAAAGGAGATTCTCATAGGAAGATGGCTCAGTCTAACATCTTCACTGGATTTTGAAGGACATAGGGGAATGCCCAGAATATCCAAATGCATGAATTTCAGCGTGCTGAACTAGCTGTGCATTTTACTCAGAAAGAAAACTCTCAAATGAAAAATCAAGATTGCAAAAAAAAATTCTGAGAAAATGTCACAAGTTACCTTCTGCCATCCCTAAAAACCCAGACCCTCCCTCCATGTTAGAAGTACTATTCCCAAAGCAATTTTCTTTGGGGGAACCGACCTTTACAATGCCGAACCTGAAGAATGTTCTCCATTTCCCCTTCGACCACAACCAGCTCCCCAACTGCACGCAGAAGGCCAACAGGTAGAGCAGCTCCTGATGTTATTCTAGAAGCCAGTGCTCTCTAGACATATTGAGCAAAGTAGACCTTTCAGAGGCTGGGGAGACACGGGGCTACAAACACAAAGGCCTTCATTTGGAAACCCATGAATGTCCCTATTATCCTAAAAACTAAGCATGGAGCCGTGCATTTCATGCTCACTGCCACCTGCGATTATGGTTTTATAGTTATTACCACGCACTTTGATGATCAGATTGTTTAAAGGCCTCAACAAGCATGCTAATGTGACCTGAGGACTTAATGTGTCTTCACTGCTGCCACCTGAGTGAGAACACTTGTTTACTTTATGCCAAGGGAGAAAAGAAATCCAACTTGGTTCAGAAAACACCATCTGGGGTAAAACGGATCTGATCTCTTAGAAGTGACCAGAGGCCTTACGTTCAAGTAAATAAGAGATGCTGCATGAAGCAGAGACCTGGGTCTCTAGCCTCTTCTAGCCAGCTCAAGGTAAAATCAAGAAAGGGACACAGCCAACCATAGCTGTCTACGGCCTGTGTGAGTCAGAGCTAACTCGGAAGTTAGGTGTAGGAGAACGGAATTACATTAAGCAAGTGCTGACAGAAAGATCCAGAGGAGTTTCCATGGTGGCGCTCTGTACACATATGTGCATGTACGTATGTGCGTAAAGGGGCACTCCCAGAGTAAGGAAAAACCAAACGCTGGTGGGGCAGAGATTAGGTGGCTAAGGCAGCTGAAGGGGAGTTGTGGAACAATCCTGGTGCCCTGGGAGAAGCGGAGAGGGCCAATCAGGCCTTCAGGACACAGGCTGGATGTGAGTAAAAGGCACAAAAAAAGGCCCAGGGGAGAGCAGAGCAGCAATCAGATCCCTTTGGAGATGGGTGGAGAGGCAATCATGAAGCCTTGGGAGGACAGATCAGCAGTCCCTGGGGAGCCTCCTAGAAAGGGCCCCTTCAGGCATAAAGGAGTCCATTCTGGGGCTGTGATTGCCTCTCCAGGCGCAGCCTGCTGTGCTGACCTTGAGGCTGGCCCCCACCCACAGGGCAGAAAGCAGAGAGAGAAGCTGAAGACTTGGTCACTAAATGAATCAAACACAAAATGTGTGCAAAACGAGCAGTTAGAGTTTTTAGTCACAATGGAGATGCTCTAGAGCTGAGGCCCAGGGCGAGGCTAGATGCAGGCAGACGGCTGGGGCTAATGAGCTCAGAGGTGGGACGCCTTCCTCCCCCTGACAGCCTGCACTCCCTTCAGCAGCCTGACGAGGCTTTGCCATCTTGTGTCCTTTCTCAGGTGGGTCTGATGGTTCCAGGAACTGGTCTACGTGCACTGTGCAAGGTCAAACGGCAACTCCCTTGCAGAGCTGGGACTAATGTCCAGGGCTCTGCCCCCTAAATCTAATTGTTTAGAATCTAATTAGGCTTGGGGCATGGTGACCAAGTTCTACACTAAGCATTCAACCGCTCTAAAATATTTTCTCCTCTACCTTCTGAATAACTCTCTGTAAGAAGACGTGGTGGTTCAGCTTTGCCTTTGTCACTGGAGTCAGGAGAACAGCGAATAGAGCGAGGCCCGTATCTCAGACACACCGGCAAGGGAGAGGAGGAGAAAGCCCAAGACACGGCCACCACCCTTTCTCAGAAGTCCTGTGGTTAAGGATAGTGGGGGCTCAGACTGTGTACTTTTGCCCACGGGAAAAGCATTTTAAGTAAGTTCTCATATAGGAAGCCAGTATACAAAATAGATACAGGTGAAGCTGTTCTGGGTGAGTAGCAGTGGGGGGGGGGGGGGGGGGGGGGCGCGGGGAGACCATCACATATTGTGCCCCTGTCTCCCTCTCCTCACCACCTGCTCTGTCAGCCTCTGAGCACTAGCTGAGGGTCAAATCCTGCAGCGGGAGAAGAGACAGTGGCCCTGGACGCATCTCTCTCACGCTGTGTGTTTTCCTCTTTGCGTCTCCTTGTCCTCAGGGGTAAAATGAGAGGCTAAACAGGGCTTGGGTGGGTCTTAGGGTCCTTTCGACTGTAAAATCATCAACTTCTCTACAAGCAAGGACAGAGGAGAGAATGAATGCAAGTTTTCCCTCAACACAACAGGAAGAAAACTATGGAACAATAACATCCAAGGCAACTGGGTCACTTCAGTCCCTTCTCACGGCAAGGTGCCATTTTCCAGCTTTTCAATGAGACTTTCTCACTTCTTACCATCTCTAGAGACCATCAGCATTACGACCATCTCTAGTGGTCCTGCTGACCAGTTCCAGTGCCGGAGTGTGACCTTCTTCTGTCTTTTACTAAAACGCAACCTTCCTGGTTCCATAAGCAGGATCAGGGAGGCCCTTCCTTTTTTCCCAATAAATACAGAACTATTTTCAGTGACGGCTATGTTAGATGTTTGTTCTCCTATACTGATCTGGCCAGAATATTTTTATAGTGCTGACTGAAAACATTCATAAAACCCCACACCCTCCTCTGCCCAGAGTCAACACCACTGTCTGGGCTACACTGGATTCCATTCAGAGGCCAATACTTGATGTCCTTTTTCAAAACGTTGTGGCTGCTTTTCAAACTGCTCGACGCCCACCCTCATCACCATTCTCAGACTGGCCATAACCTTGGCCGCCAAGGCCTCTCCCCTTGGTCACCAGCCGAATGCAGGTACCAGCAAGTAGCAACGCTTTCATTCAGTGTCGGGCAGAAGGCCTGCCTTGATTCCTGTCTCCCCATGGCACACAGCGTAACCGTGCTATGTCCCCACTTTGCCTTATCTTTTCTCCCCTGGGTTTTGACTCAGCAATGGTGGCAGAGGGGTAGACTCCGCTTTCATTTTATTGAATCGCCTGTATTTGATTGGGAAATGGGTTGTGGTAAGTCTGTCAACAGGACATGTTCAATTACACCGTGTAACCACTTTTCTTCAGAAGGCACTAGCATCTGGTCTAAGCAGTTAAATAAGCACAGCCACGTGGTATTACAGCTAATGAAATTAAATGTGGCACAAGCATACACATGGCACGCAGAATTCACGTTTACGTCTTTAACAGGATCTTCCTTGTTGATACAGAAGATATGTGGGTTGCAAGATCAGGACTGTGGTATGGATGGCTGGCTGCACTGCCTTCCAAACAACAAAGTGATTATTCACTTCACATCCAGGTCAAGCAGAGAATTTCATCTTTGGAACCCCAACAGCTCCCTTTTCAACCTGCCTGCATACCCCCTGCCCTTCAGCACTCATTCTCCCCTCTCGGCGGCCTCTCTCCCCAGTCTACCCTGGGGTCACCCAAAGCTCTGGCTGTATTACCTCGCCGTGCTCCAGATTCCTCTTTATCCTCATCTTTGACCCCTTTAAACCTCCCAATTCTGCTTTCTGGTGTGATGAGGCTTAAATTAGACCACAAATGTAAAGACTCGGCACAGAACAGACACCCCACGAATATTAGTTCTTTCCAACATCTCTTTCCTTTCCACTTATGTTGCCTGTCCCACGTTCTGCACTGGGCTGTGGACAGACTCACCTGCCAAGTTAGGTCTGCTCGTTTCGGAGCCAGTGCTAAGTGGAGAGTCAATCTGTCTCAGCACATATGTGGAGGCACCTGTTGTTTGTCACCTCATCCTTTCAATTTTCTTGGTGAAACGGTACCCCAACTTTCCTTTGGAAACATCCTTGCTCCAACTTTCCATTTCTGTGGGATCAACTCCAACTCCAGTTGCAGAGTGGGCTCTAATTGGTTTAAGCTGGGGAGGGGAGAGGGTGATGCTGCTGGGAGGCACCCAGGCGGGATCTGTATGTGGAATCAAATCAAAGGAAAGCAATACATGTAAAGTACTTAGGCTGGAAGGATGAATACAACCAGGGTTTGGAGCCATCATCTGAGTTCTAGACAAAGTGGAATCAGGGTTCAGCAACTGCTGCCCCTGTACTATCTCCCATGATGCTTACTGATACGAGGTACCCTACAGGGGTGCCCCTGGTATCAGCATCTACCTGTGCCTGCTATATCCTCTGAGCACCTCTGAGTGCCTCAGACTGTCTAAATGTTCAGGCCAGGTCGATGTCCATAGCGTACGTCTCACTTGGGGATGGAACAGTCTATCTGCACGGACTCATCCGATACCCACTCACCCCGGCTTAAGTATCGGTAGCTTCGTGGCTCCCACCTGCACTGTGATACAACCCGCACTTAATGTGCCTGGAAGCCTCAAGTCTGGAATTTTAGAAATATTAACCATGGCTAACATTTATTGTGCCGCCAGCATGGGAACGACACTATCCTAAGTGTTTTTTATATGCACCCCCAATTAGTCCTTTGAACGATCCCATGAATCATATTCTATTATACCCTTTCCAGGGATGAAGAAACAGATGCACTAAGAGGGCACATAACTTAGCTACCATCTTCTAACAAGTACGTAGCGGCGGCGGGCTTCAAAGGCAGCCAGTCTGACTCTGGAGCTATACCCCCGAACCACTATGCCCCACTGCCACTCTCAATACGATGCCTCCATTTCTTTTGTTTGGCTCTCTTAAAAAAATGCAGGACACTTTTCACTTGCTTCTCATTTATCTTAAATACACACTCACCATTAGAGAAGTCCAAAATATTGAAGCAGCAACAAATCATTTGACTTCCAGGTAGGCACGCAATTAGTATCACTGAAGCGATCTTTCTGTGACTGCTTTCTGCCTGGGTGTAAGGCTAACTTAACAGGTAAGCGGTTGCCTTTTCTTGGTGCTCCACATAAAGAAAGCTGGGACTTTAGCATCCAGGAGCTCCAGAACGCAGGGGATAAAATCCACCGGCTTTGTAGAAAGATTATCAAAGCACACCATAGCAGCCCTTTTGGATAGTGAAGATTAGCCTAATCCTTCCACCTCACCTACTGAAATGCCATTCCCAATACATGTGGAACATGTTACAGTTGGCCAATTCAAAATACTTTCCCTTCTGTTCATTTTATCAAGTATTTGGTAAGTCTCTCCCACAGGAATACACCCTATAATGCATGTAAAAAATTATCCCTACAAAGAATTTTCGGTTTTCCTTAAAAGATAAAAAAAGGTCCAAACTCAAGCTTTTCCACGCCAAGGGCAATTTTGCTGGTCTGATAAATCTTGTAAATCCAAAATGTTAAAACAAGACAATCAAATTAGATCTAAAGATTAAATCAGTCTCCAAGTAATCCTTGAATTTATTACAGTTGTTGAATGTCCCTGCTAATTTGGGGATTAAAATGCTCAACACAAAATTCATTTTTTCCCTAATTGGATTGACCAAGTTTTCCAGGGTTCATGGGAACATTTCATTTTCATAAAGAGCATCGGAAACAAACAACTTCATTATGGAGATGCTTCATAAACTATAGGGCAATGTTCTTGGGGAACAAATACATCATATTACATTATCTTGAGCATAAACTCTTTTTGTGACATAGTTGTACATTTACTGGATATGTTTCAGGAAACAGTGTTTCACTTCAGACATGTCCCAACTGCTTGGATATTTATTTGGCCGCATACATTTTTTTCTACTTTATAAATTACTCAAACTTGGAAGTGCCTGATTTAGTCGCTGTGGTTAGAAATTGTTTGTTTGGTGTCTGAGAGAACACCCAAAGGTGCTCCAAACTACTAAATCAATTTAGTGGCTTGTAATCAGAATGTAAAAACACACTGAAACAGATTAAAAGAGATCAGAGTGCCTACACCTCCTAACTCTCTAGTCACAAGTATTAAAACAACACATTTATAATTGTGTTTAAGTGAAGCCAACAAGATTGTTACATTTATGGAAAAAGAAATGATTGGGAAAAAAAGGACCTAACACAAAGCTATTCTACTAGGCAAATACGTGGAATCTTGGTAATGGGATTTTGGAGGACTTTATATTCAAGGAGGCACTGTCACTTAGTTGTGGCACACAATTGTGGACCTGTGTCCCCGCTGCACCATCCTGGCCTTTGCCTAGCTGGGGCAGCCTCTTCATTCCTCAATTTTATCACCTTTTAAGATAGGCAGTGAATAATACTGCCTATCTTACAAAGTTGTGAAGATAAAACAAAATACATATAAAGTACCTAGACCGGTATGTAACCATTCCTACGGTAAATGCCATCATGTTGTTAAAATACAGTAGCAAGCATCCAGATTAAGACAGCCACTGGAAGGTGTTTACTGCTTGTCTTTACTAAGCTGGTGTCATGTTGGTTTCTGGAGTACCTGTCATCCCATCCCTGGAGAAGGACGGGATGGAGGACAGACCCTGGCCCCAGGGCACTGATTCTTCCTCCCCTACCCATCCCAGTGGGACCATCAACCCACAGCCCCTGGATGCTCTGGATAAGAGATTTCGAGATGGCCCCTCCACATCCAACACTAGCATTTCCAGGGGACTCTGGAGCCTCCGTGCCACCAGCCTTGGTCCACATTCGCCATGTCTTCTTCCTCTTTCCTTCCAAGGCCCAGTCCCTCTGCCCAAACTACCACTTTGCAATCCTGGCAGCTGTCTCCTGTTGAATTTATATGCTAGACTACTTACTTACTCCTTGAGGATAGGGGCTGTTTGTCTATAATTTTATTCCCTGGTATTATACAGCACACAGTAGGCGTTCAACAAATATTTGCTAAATAAGTAAGTAAGCTCTCTGGATCTCAGTTCAAATAAGCTGTCCCTGATCATCTCCATAAATGCCATGATCCGAAATAAAGACAGATGTAACACGTGTTGGGAGGTCTGGCTGTTGTATACATCCCACGATGGATAGCCAACTTTACTCTCAGACAATAGCTCTAACACAGATGTGAAGGTGGTCTGCACAGTTACAGCCAGGTTTTACGAACCATCGATGTGCTTCCTTCTGCACACAAATGGAAGGGTCCAAAGACCATACCGGGGCTGAACGAAGAATGCTCTTTTCTGACACCAGTGCCTTCCTGAGGACGATGCCATAACGACCTCTGTGGCTTAATTTCTAGTTTGGACTGAGGCTCGCTGAAACAGAACTACCAACAGGATAAAGTTTCTAGCTGGCTGCATATAGTTGTGGAGGAAAACAAAAAAGAAACTTCCTGCATTTCAAACTGTGTCAAGTCTCTATTTCACCTAAAGCAATATGGAGGTTGAATAATTAATAAAAGATTAAAATGCTTAGGGACGTGGTAGAAAAAGCATAGCTAAGCAAGTCTTAATGAGCAAGTTTAGGATAATTTGGTCTAAGGATTGAACAAGAGAGAGTTTTCTTTTACTCATTTGTTCCTTTACCACTCACTTATTCTTTCATCCGGCTTCCACAGTAAAAGAAAAGCTCCTTCAGGGAAATTTCCAAGGACCAGTTCCTTGGGCCAGACGGAAGGATGAGATGAAGGCATTACAATGTAATTTATTAAGATTGTATGCCTAGTGTTTTCTAGAGCGTCCTTCCAAAGCCATCATTCAATAGACATTTGCTGCTAAGGTGCTAAGAGTTCTGGGCCCTGGGAAAACCAAGAAGAACGAACAAAGACAGAGCAAATACACCTTCTGAGCTTGGCACAGACCCGATTTTGTTTTCACTAAAATCTCCACAACAGTGAACACAGGAGGGACTTAGCAAACACGAGTTTTGATGTCCACAGGCTTCCCTGACTTCCACTGCTACTCGCTCCCTGTCTCACCACAATAAATTCTGCCTACTAATGCGCTTGAAACTATTTATTTTTTAAAAACATCACCGGGTCAGCTGGGCTGAGAAACTCTAAGGAAAGAACAAGAGTCAAGCGCTATTAAAACTTCTGTTCTGCACTCTCACCTGTCTCCTTTCATTAAC
This sequence comes from Herpailurus yagouaroundi, assembly GCF_014898765.1. Taxonomy (NCBI): domain Eukaryota; kingdom Metazoa; phylum Chordata; class Mammalia; order Carnivora; family Felidae; genus Herpailurus; species Herpailurus yagouaroundi. The sequence continues at coordinate 13,315,306 of NW_024412447.1, read as the reverse complement.
ACAGAAGTGCCGATCTGAAATACGATCATTATCTTGGGTGGCTATCCTTGGCAGCATCCCCCAAGTCACAAATCCCTCGGCTTATTTGAGTAACACAGAACCTAAAGATTAAAGCTGTCTTGTGTTCAGGAGACATCAGGAAGGAGGTCACTCGGGCCTCAATATTCCTTTCAGTAGTAACTGGATGCATCTTAAGTTTTTTTGCACTTTATTGTATCCTACCAGGTTCTATTTATTTAAATCCCAGAATCTTTTGCCGACATGGCAAGGCAGAAGCAGAAATGTTTTGTAACACTTAAATGAACCTGTAAGTGGACACTTGTTCCATAAATCTTTAAAATGCTAGGTTATGCCGTGGAAACCACTTTTACAAGCCCCTTCCATCCTGCTTGAAAAGAGACAGTACATAAAACATCCACTTTCTGTCCGCATTTTCACGCGGAATAAACACCAAGTCCAAATCAAACACCAGGTATCTAGATGCAGCGGTTCTGCTGAGCGGATGAGGGCAGTAAAATGTTTTCATGGGAAGGGGGGCTGCGTCCTACTTCTCTAAGAACACTCCCTGGCAAAGCTGCACTACCTGCTGACATTCCCACCCCTCCCCTGCCCCCTCTACAACAAGCAGTCCTCCCACCCCCATCATCCCTCTCCCCTGGTTCTTAACTGTCTCCACGCTGAGAATGCGAAACAGCACTCACGGTCCAAACGCGCTCTCCGTCAACGACATGGGGGTGGCCTGAAAACGCCGTCCCGCTCTGAACTCATCCAACATGAAATGGTGGCTTTAGGACAAAGGCCCGTGCTTTCAGGTTCTTAGGTCGTCATCAGTGGATGACTGTATTCAATGCTTCATCCTGAGCCTCAGTCTTCCTGTGGAGCCAGTGGCTCCTGTTCATTTTCCCTGTACACTCTTCATCGCGCCTCTGCTCGGACGCATGTCTTTGCTCCTTACACTGGTCTCTGCAGTGTCCTCCTAACTGGCCTCCCGCCCCGCCCCCCCCCCCCCCCTTTCTGTCCTTCTGTCCTGTGTTCTACCTGCGAATTAATCATTTTCTTTTTCTGTCCCCCTCAACCTTGGTAACCTCCCACACATTACACTATATGATTGAGTTCACCTGATGGTTCTCCAGCATTAAAATCTCTCTGTGACATGAATAATAGATTTATAAATCATACAGGAGCCAGGGAGCATCCAGTAACCCTTGAAAGAGTTTAAAAATACTGCAGCGGTAAGAACAGTAATTCAACCACCACATCCTCCCTTCCACCATTGGTGTTTCTAAAGGAAGCAGGAAGTCATGACTGCTACATTTCAGAAGTCTCAGATTTGCCTTTATTATCAAGGAGTCATGGTTCAACCCTGACAATTCTGAAGCCAAATTAGCCTTTTGGAATCTATACTGATTTGATTCAGTAAAATTTTGTTGAGCACCCCCTATATGTCTACACTGTGCCCAGCAATGGGGATTTACCAATAAATAAGACAGACTCAGCCCTCCCTTAGAACCACCAGACAGTAATGACCTTAAAGGCAAGGGCCATGTCTTGGGTCTTGGGTACCTTTCGGTCAGGCAATGCACCAGCCTGAGAGAACCCTGAGTAAGCCCTCAGTGTTCCAGGCTTGTACCCACTAATAATGCTCAGGAATATTTTCTGGAAATAGTAGGACCAACTTGGCGGGAGCTAGAACCTCCACCTGAGTTCGAATCCTGAATCTCTCATTACCTAAATGTGTGACCTCAGGCAAAGTACTTAAGTTTCCTCTGTTTCAGTTTCTCAAATCTCAATGGGAAAATCAGCAATAATGGATTCTTCTGGGGAGTAAATGAGCTAATGCATGAAGTCTTTAAGGTGGTAGCTAACATGTCACAGTTGCTCAAAATATTAGCTATTATTTTCAATGCAATGTTTCTATACTATTGTTAGAAAATGTTTTTTCACCATTTAAAGAAACATCTCTTTCCCATGGCAAATGATGAATTCATTAAGACACAATCTGCATCACAAGGTTACAACCTTGCCCTGCAGTGACAAGTAACATGAAAAAGGAATCTACAAATGCTCTTGCACACACGTACGTACACACACACACACACGAAAAAGTATGATTTGCACAAAACCAAAAACAAAACAAAAAAAAACCCCACAAAAAAACCCAAAACAAAAACCCAAACCCTTCAGTAAGGTTTTTTGTTGTTTTTTTTTTTTAAGAAGATAAACAAGGATGAAAGCCATGCCCGGCGGCAACCATTTCCAGTATGACCTGGTAAGTTTTCAGCTTCAAGCCAAGATCAAGTGCCCCCCAGTAGTGTTACGTGGGGATCTGTCATTCACACATCAAATCCCCTTCCACTGGCCTCTTCTCACATAGAACGTGCTTCCAGATGCAGAAACATCACTGTTTTCTTGCCTGGAGTGCTGAGGATCAGGGGTGGGGAAGAGCGTGTGAGACACGGGGAGGTGGGGGCTCAGGGCACCAGTAAGTGTGCTTTCTTGTGTCCACAACAGACTTGCGTTACAAACTATCACAATTTTTCCAGGGACCCAAGTTCATCATCAGTCTTGTACTCGATTTCGAGTTTATCAAAGGTGGTCTCCTTAGGATCAAAACACCCATGTCAAGAATGTGGACCTGGTCCTTTGAGCACTGGCTGGAAGAAGTGTACAGAGGGTGGCCTCACACAGGCTAGGTGGGGACCGAAGGAAGCCTGTTGATGCCCTGTGGAGACCCCCTACTCATCTGTCCAATCCATTTTCCTCTTTTAATACGCTTCAAGTGAAAATGGGGATCAAGGCATAGACTATTCTACAATAAATTCGGTAGGATATATCGAGAGCTAACTTTTAATTAATTGACCACTTATCACTAAAGCAATTCTTATGACATTATGCCTTACTATACTACTGATTTTGCTTTATTTTACACTATATTTATTCAGCATTTAATGAGTTCTAACTTTATGCATAGTATCAGCCATTCTTCCAGCTCTACCCCTGAACTACAGATTGGCTGTGGAACCTTCAGTCAAAAGTTCACAGGGAAAAGAAGAGTGCAACAGGGGACCATCTGCACAGGCAATGACATGATCAGATGTGCACAGCTTTAGAAGAATGTTTGCAATGAAATAAAGATGAGGGGCACTTTGGAGGCCAGAACAATAATCTAAGCTGGAGGTAAAAGGACCCTTAACCATAACTGTGGCATTAAGAATGAAAAGTCCAGGGGTACACCTGGGTGGCTCAGTCGGTTAAGCGTCTGACTTCAGCTCAGGTCATGATCTTGTGGTTCATGGGTCCAAGCCCCACATCGGGCTCTGTGCTGACAGCTCGGAGCCTGGAGCCTGTTTCAGATTCTGTGTCTCCCTCTTTCTCTGCCCCTCCGCTGGTCTCTCTCTTTCTCTCTCTCTCTCTCTCTCTCTCTCTCTCTCTCTCAAAAATAAACATTAAAAAAAAATTTTTTTAAAGAATGAAACATCCAGACCCAAGAACCCAGGGGGCTGGAGTATGGGGCATGGCTTGTTGACTGACTGGTTAAGAGGGTAAGAGAGAGAGAAGGTGAAACATATCATGTCTCAACCCTGGGAGGCTGCCAGGCTGAGTCGGGGTAGGAGAAACCTGCTTTGGGAGAAAGGAATGAAGATTTCTATTTGAGAAAGGCATCCAGCAGGTGGCTGATGATGTGGCTTTGAGGCTCCAGAGGGAGGCCAGGGACAGAAAGGATAAAGATGGAAAGTGAGGGCATGGCAGTCAGAGAAAAGAAAGCAAAGTGAGAAGCAGTTAGCTAGGAATGAAGCAAAGCACTTGTCATGTGTCTGCTAATTTTATCCTCACAACCCTCTGAAGTCAGTATGAGAAAACATACTCAGAAAAATCCAGTAACTTGACTCAAGTTTCCAGAGCTAAATAAGTGGTGGAGCCACGCCAGGATCTGAGGCAGGTCTATCTGACTCTCCTAGCCGTGCCAGGAAGTAACATTCTCTACTGACACAGGGTTCACAGATATCTAAGGAGGAAGAGGGCAGGGCCTGATGAAGGTAGTGAAAAGGATCAAAAGGGCGGGCAGAGTCAGGAAAGCCATGGGTGACAGAGCTCGAGGACGAGCAGGGCACCACCCAGGCAGAATGCTGCCCCCATCACCAGACTTTGATCAGAAACCCACTGGTGGGTGCTAAGCAACAGTTTTCTTAGCACAACAGGATACAGTTCCTCCTTCGGAGGTTATGAAGAAAGGATGACGGCAAGTACCAAATCCCTGGACTTTGAAAGAGAGGAGAGACCCAAGAGACCCAAGCGTTTTAGTTTTTTTAAGGACTGGAGAAAACTTGCTCAAGTTCATTAGCTGAGAGGGAAGGAAGTGGTGAAGGAGAGAGGAGGGATAAGACAAAGGGAAAGAAACGGTGGATGTGACAAGGCCTTAGAGGAGACAGTGGGGTTGGCTGAAGAACATGGTTTTGACCTTGGGAATGAAAAAAAAAATGCATTCTGCTCTGACAGCAGAGGGAACGATGCAAACATGAATAATGATTCTGACAAAAACTGTTAAATGCAGAAGACAGAAGTCAAGGATGATCTTACTGGGCAGCCTTGGTGTTCTTGGTAGGGCTACCCATGGATAATGAGGTGCAGAGAGAGTCTGGACTAGAGGGTTTCAGATGAGAGGGAAAAGTCTGGAGCAACCATTCCAGACACTGAGAAGGAGTGACTACTTGGCCCCGGAGTCCAGCCAGAGCTGGACATTTGCATCCAATACAACTGGTGTAGAAAGCTGATTTTCTCCAGCAACGTAACCTATGCCTGCGTCAGTCTGGGCTGAGAAGAAAGTACGGGCAAGAGCATCCACATGCACACACGTGCCACGGATGAAACGAGCCATCTGTGAAACGAGGCTGAGTTTTTTTTCCACCAGCCTTGTGTCCAGGTGGATATCGTTACTCTCCAGAGAAGGGTATGTAGGACAGGGATCAAATGCCAGTGTGCAAAATGGGAGTTGTCTAGGGTTATTTGGAGCTTTTATGAGCATGCAACAGTCTATCAACACGTCAATAAAGACACATCTGCTCCGAGCGCAGGCATGAGAAAACATGGAAAGGGAGGAAGCCGGCAGGAAAGGGGAAAAGTCGGGTTCCCTCCTGTCCTTAGGAGCTGAGGGGCTCCACCCTAATGACAGCACTGTGCGTTTACCATTTTAACAAGAGGAAGGACAAGGAAATGTCCTCCTGCTTAAACAGAAAGCAGGGTCTACCAACATGAGCCTGAGGCCTGCCATCACCTTTCTGAACCAGATAATGGACGCCCCCACAAAGGAAGAGGTGCAGCGTCCAAGTGTTCACACACGGCTGATGAATTCCGTGGAAGCTCTGCAAAGGGCCTCAGCCCGCCGCTGGGTGGCTGTGCTCCAGGCTCACAGTCCTGCCCTCCTCACGTCTCCACGGGAGGATAGGCAGGGCCGATGGATCCCGTGCCATGCCCTGGTTCACGAGGCTGGTAGAAATTCTCTGCAATTTAAGGCCTCTGCTGTGACATTACCTACAAGGCTCCTTTTCCATGAATGTTACATCCAACAGGAGGAACCAGCAGGCCCCGCGGCTGATTGATGCTCTAAGTACTAACCGGCTGTCTCAGCAGTGAGAGCATCGACCACAGCCTAACTACTGTGAGTTCATCCATTTGCTTACTATCAGGAATCTTCTAGGTATTTGGAAAGGCACGAGTGCCACTTTCAGCATCCTCTCCAGGTGAAATAATCACTGAAAAAATTAAGATCAATGACTGAATGGCCAGTGCCACTTGCTATATTCATGGGGTGGTGGGAGGCATGTTTACTGAAACTAGGGGGCTTGGGTTCAGGATCCTAAAGAACATTTCTGCTTTTCTTAGAAGCGGCCTGAAGGTGACTCCAAGTACATAAAGTCCATTAATCAATGTCTTTAGCCTAATAATAGTAAAGCTTAATAACACATCTTTGGTGGTTTCAGAGCACTTGTGAAAACACGACTTCTCCTCATCCTTAGCAACTGGTGACATGTGTGGGGAGGGTAGGACAAGTCCTAGACTCTTCATTTTACTGATGAGGAAACAGTCTATCCCTGCTTACCGTCGCCAAGCTAGCCTTGACTACTCTTAGAACCGGTGGCAGCTAGAAGTGGGGGCGGTATCCTTACGTTTTGAGACACCTGACTATAATTTCATGTGAGTGTCTGTAAGGAAACTTCTTATATTATGCCTGAATATGTTGCCCTGCAATCACTCTCAAGCGGTCTTGTTTCTTTTTTTTTTCCCCTCTGAAACGACAAAGTAGAAATGTAATTCTCTTACACAGGAGAGCTCTTTAGACGTTCTTTTAGCTCCAAATCAATCATACACACAACGGCAGCAATCTGATGCTCTTTGGGAATTTTCTGATACATGAGAGTGTATGTCAAAATCTATTTCATTCTAGTCCTGTACTGCCCATGCTGTTAGCCACATGTGGCTACTGGAACCCAAATCCATCAAAATTAAATAAGATTTAAAAATTCAGGAACTGGTCACACTAGCCACATTCAGCCACATGTTACTTGTGGCTACCCTGTTAGTGTGGAGCATTTTCATCATTACAGAAGGTTCTGTTGGACAGCACTGTTCCAGGCCCTCAAACTGCCTTTGTCTGAACTCTGACCTACACACTGGTCTCACCGTAGGGCCATCCTTTGCTGTCACCTACTTTCGGTACCGCCTTTTCAAAGACACTATTTTATCTCATTAAAACAAAAAATTGTGAGTACTGGTGGAGAAGAAAAAAAAAAAAGGATTCCTCCCCACATTCTGCCAGCTTAGAAATACTTAATTGGCTTATGGGTTGGCTGATAGGGTTTAATATTCTCCTCTCTTCAAATCTAAACTCAGCTGGAGGCCAAATCACTGCCTATATTAAATACACAAAAACTCTATTATTAAAATGGAAGTAATAGTTCTTTTATTTTGAAAATACACAGAAGATGGACTTCATTTCTTTACTTTTACCTTCTGGGGAGCCTGGGTACGGGGAAGGAAGGAGAAACAACCCTCATTACTGGGACTGGGAGACTCTTCAACACTCTCCCACTGACCCTGACTAGGCTTTGCTTCAGCATTTTACCCAGTTACTTTTTTTTTTTTTAATTTTTTTTTCAACGTTTATTTATTTTTGGGACAGAGAGACAGAGCATGAACGGGGGAGGGGCAGAGAGAGAGGGAGACACAGAATCGGAAACAGGCTCCAGGCTCCGAGCCATCAGCCCAGAGCCCGACGCGGGGCTCGAACTCACAGACCGCGAGATCGTGACCTGGCTGAAGTCGGACGCTTAACCGACTGCGCCGCCCAGGCGCCCCCCCCAGTTACTTTTTAAACTTATACAACTTGAAAATGTGGACACCAGTACTGATGACATAGTTGCCAAAATTAGAAAATACTAAGGCACAAAGGGACCGTTGAGACAATCTAATCCAAACGCCCCATTTGATAGGTGAAGAGAGGCTCAGAAGATGTCAGCCATGTTGGCCTAGAATCTGGTCTCCAGCCCCCCGTTCAGGGCCCTCCGACCCCCTGCACTGCTTACCCATCAGCACTGAAACATCAATTTCACTTTCAACAGTTTGTTTATGTCCCACCCTCCCATGCAGCCACGCCTTCCTTTAACGGCACCCAATCCTCTGAATTCAGGTAAGCTGTCGTGCATACTTCCAAAGTAGTCAGGTATCTCCAAAGTAAAGTTATCATAAGTCACAGACAGAAAGTAAGGTTTGATGAAATATACGGGCTTGCTTACTCTGATTCTCTTTTTTCAAAGATTCCTGATAAGCCCTAGAACACATTCAGGGTCCATTTTCAAAGCATTTGTATCACACTGGGGTCAGCCACAGCAGCACCAAAAAAGGGGGAAGCATTAAAAATGTTCTCTGGTTGTTGAATCACCGTATTGTACACCTGAAACTAATGTAACACCCTATGGTAGCTGTACTGGAATTAAAATTTTAAAAGTTAAGTGAAACGTAAACAAATGTTCTCCGGCAATAAGGAGTAGGAGATCCCTGGGAAACAAGAACTGAGAACGGAGACATGGGATTGAGAATAAAGTGAATGATGAGGAAGCCGTGTCAAACATTGACAACCAATACCTGAGCACTGACCGTGACCCAGACGGTGGTCGTAGGTCTTCCCCGCATTACCTCAGTACGTCCTCGTGCCTGTGACTCAGGTGATCTTGGCTGTCCCCGTGGAACAGATGAGGACAAGAGGACCAACAGGCTTTGTGTCCCATCCTCAGCCACTAAACCACAACCTAAAGTTTAGAACAGCTGCTGGACTGAAGCACAACATCTAGAAACAGCGCACACAGCTCACAACAGGCCTTTGGAGAGGGAGAACTGTGGGAACAACTTTTTGAATTTGCATATTCTTAACTGGTAAGACTCAGTGAACTTCAATTTTGAACAAAAATCAAGAGAGCCGAAGTAGGAAGAGCCTGTCATCTTATTTTAAAAGGTGCTTTATCTTATTTGTGTAACGGTTTGAAACTTTTATTGCAATAAAAAGCACCTTGGCATGACAAGAATTCTAAAGGAAAAACAAAATTATCTTCTGTAGGTCGTATCAGGAGCCAATGCAGCCAAAGAAAGCTGTGTTTGGTGTTTTATTTCCCTCTGATGTTCCTGAAACTGGTCTTCTGAACAGGCTGAGGACCAGGGGAGAACGCAGAGGGGAGCAGAGGTCTTGTGGTCCACTCGGACCACTCTGCAGTCTCCCGCCTGGGCTAGGCCTACTTACTGAGGGGTGAAGAATCCATTCCTTTGGTCTCCCTTCTCCTTTCATACTCCCCCCGCCCTTTGCCCCACACTTGAAGTAAGCTTCCAATCCCTGTTACGCTTCGTCTCTCCGCCCAGGAGCAAAGGCTTTACAGCATCCACATGCAAAGATCTTGCCCTATAAATAAAGATGCAGTTTGTTTTCATCTCCTTTTCCCACATTTCAGTAGGCTATTTAACCAGTTAGTAAAGCACCATAGGCAGATAACGTTTCCTTCCACTCACTGCAACAGAAAGAGAGCCACTATTCTGGTCAAGATTTAAGTGACAATTTTGATCCCATCTTGGAGTGTCTGGACCCTTAAGTAAAAATATATGAACTTCATTTGCCTTAGAGCTTTAATTCCTCTGTCACTTAACCTCTCCCCTCTCAGGTCTGTGGGCAAAGAGTAGAGAGAGGCACCAGGCTGCAAAGAGGAGCCAAGTTTCTGAATCACTAAGGAACTGATATGCCATTTATGAAATGGGACTGAGTTGAAAGGACAATGGTTTCTTTTCCTGTTGATGCACCTGCTTTAATAAGTTGTACTGTAATTATAACCCTTCACACTCTCCTCCTTTAAGGACGATGTAAAAACAGTAGCAACATTTTAGACGTAAATCATGGGTTCCAACCAGCTACCGTGCGACAGAATAAAGACTTCCTCCTGTGTTCTTTACAGTACCTGCAACTCCTCTAAATGATCTGAGCCTTCAGCAGTACATTGAGTATTTGAACAATAATCAGACATCTGGTGCAAAGAGAATGATATTAGAGACACAAGGTACAGTGCAGGCAAATAAGGCAGATTTGGGGGCAGCTGGGTGGTTCAGTCAGTTAAGTGTCTGACTCCGGTCATCATCTCAGGGTTTGTCAGACCGAGCCTGGCATCGAGCTCGGTGCCAATTGCGTGGAGCCTGCTTGAGATTCTCTCTCTTTCCCTCTCTCTGTGCCCCTCCCCCACTTCTGCTCGCTCGCACGCTCTCTCAAAATAAAATACTTTTTTTTTTTACGAAAAAGGCAGGTTTCTATTTGAGTCGCTTTTTCTGAGAAAGGGCTTTTCTGAGGCTAGAGGTAGATGAAAGCAGTATAAAACTGTAAGACAAGAAATAAATCCCTTTTACTCCTACAGACAAGAACCTACCCCCCTAGTTCTAAACTGAGGGTTCTCAACCGCTTTGTACTCGCAGGCCTCCAGACATTCTAAAGAAGGCCCAATACTTACGATGTAATTACTACTGCGGAACAGCCATGCGTCTTCACGGGGCCTATAAAAAGCAGTGGTAATTAACTCACGACTCACCAGGTATGTCTTTCTAAACATAAGCCTTTGTGAACGGGAGTTGCTCAGTGCGCTCCTTCTCCAGACCCAAGAGGCACTGTCCCTAACTAGTAAACAAAGACTTGGCATTACGCTGTGTCTCTCACGTTTGATGTCAGCCAACTGAGAGATCACTGTGTGCGCCATCTACTGAGATCATTGTTTTAAACATATAGACAGATATGTCAGGGCCTGAGAAGGGAGAAAGATACACTGGTGCCTCTGTAAACCAGTTGAGAACCACTACTGTAAAGAACAGGTAATATTTATGGAGCAATTAATATGTGTTAGGCAGTATGCTAAACAGTTTGCATGTTTTGACTAATTTAAGGCTGCAGTGGTGACAATATTTAAAATCACAGCTCAATACTTAAAAGCAACCCATGGGCTAGTTCTAAGGAGAACTTTAGTCATGTTTTTAAATAACTGCTTTATTATCTAAAAATAAGCCTTTCCCACCTAATCTCCATCTGAGAAATGGACAAGACAGGAGTAACAGTGATCATTTGGCTCTTAAAATACTCTAAACTCTACCAGTTGGTGTCCTTGAGGCTGGGTATTTCCTTTCTAGATTCCTAGTACATCCCCAGAAATGCTGAGGGCAGAGAATTAATATGAACAAAATGGGAGTATGTCCTGGGGAACACTTTTTAAAACTCTTGGGGCTCAGGGCGCCTGGGTGGCTCAGTCGATTAAGCTCGTCAGGATCTCACGGTTCTTGGGTTTGAGCCCCGTGTCAGGCTCAAGGCTGACAGCTTGGAGCCTGGAGCCTGCTTCGGATTCTGTGTCTCCCTCTCTCTCTCTCGGTCTCTTTCTCCCTGTCCCATTTACGCTCTTTCTCTCTCTCTCAAAAATAAATGAACATTAAAATAATAAACCTCTTTGGGCTCACGTGAAATTCCCTCATCTCTTCACTCTTCCTTCAGAATGGAGAATGCCTGGTTGTTGCCCCATATCTGATAAGCAGAAGTTTAGTCTAGCACAAGCCTTACTTCAAAGTCTAAGTCAACTAAAGCTTGGCAAGATCATCATGAGAGATACTTGAGCTAAGTTTCAATCACTGTTGATAAATATTTATTGAGCTATATACAAATAAATGTTTAGGCCCTTTTAAAAGGAAATTATTTGGGGGGGGCACCCGGGTGCCAGTTAGTCAGTTACGCATCTGACTCTTGATTTCAGCTTAGGTCTTGATCTCATGGTCAGGAGTTCAAGCCCCATGTCGGGCTCTGCATTGGGTGTGAAGCCTACTCACTCATAAATACGTAAATGAATGAATAAATAAATAAATAAATACATAAACAAACAAACAAATAAAATGTTTTAAATAGGAATTATACACTAGGGACAAAGATCAAACTACATACTGGCACACTGTGAAAATACAAACATCTCACCTATTGGGTCAATTATTGACTCCCTCCTTGATGGGTATGTGATTTTCAGCCTGAGGGTTATGGGCAACAAAACACAAAGTATTTATACTGTTCAAGTGCTGGCTTTATAATTATTTTTTAAAAAATTTTAATGTTTATTTTTGAGAGAGAGAGAGAGAGAGAGAGCGAGCATGAGCAGGGGAGGGGCAGAGAGAGAGAGGAACACACAGAATCTGAAGCAGGATCCAGGCTGAGCTGTCAGCACAGAGCCTGACACGGGGCTCAAACTCACAAACTGTCAGATCATGACCTGAGCCAAAGTCAGACGCCTAACCGACTGAGCCACCCAGGCACCCCTGTACCGACTTTATATTTAATACCTCATTTAAAACTCCCCAAAATTCTATGCCAAAGTAAAAGAATTATTTTTAGCAGCACACAGACAGAGAAGACTAAACTATTTATTCAACAGGTTACTTTGCTTATTTATCCCGGGGACTTTCTGTCATTAACTCAATGACTCTTTGAGGTTATGTTCAAAGGTAAATATTTTTTTTTAAAAGATAGAAACTCCTTCCCTAAAAATACATCTAGGCAAAGGTCATATCCTATATTTTATGGCACTTCAATCATGTTACTCTTTAAGCACTTGTGCAGATGCAAAACTGCTTTTAGAAACCCATTTTTTTACCTTAAAAACTGAAGTATAGTCAACATATACTGTATTATTCTCAGGTATACAGATAGACATTTGACAGTTATATGCATTATGAAATAAATGCTCACCGTAATAAGGAGTGTTACCATCTGACACCATACAAAATTATTACAATATTATGGACTATATTCCTTATGCCATACCTTACACCCCCAGGTCTTATTTATTTTATAACTTGGAATTTTTACCTCCTAATTCCCTTTACTTATTTTACTCATCCCCTGCCCATCCCCTCTAGCAGCCCCAGTTTGTTCTCTGTATTTATTATGAGTCAGCTTCTGTCTTGTTTACATATTTGTTTTGTTTTTTAAACATTCCACATACAAATGAAATCATATATATCTTTCTCTGTCTTATTTCACTTAGCATTACTCCCTGTAGGTCCATCCATGTTGTTGCAAATGGCAAGATTTCATTCTTTTTGATGGCTGAGTGATATTCCATTGTATATATACACCACATCTTCTAACACATTCATCAGTGGATGGACCCTTGGGCTGCTTCCATATCTTGGCTGTTACAAATACTGCTACGAGGAACATGGGGTGCATATATCTTTTTGAATTCGTGTATTTATTTTCTTCTGATAAATGCCCATAAGTGAATTGTTGGATGGTAAGAGAGTTCTATTTTTAAGTTTTTTGAGGAACCCAATCTTGATCACTGCAGGGCAGTGTCTGTAGAGGAAGGAGTGCAGGTAAATTATCTAGAGGAAAACTGGAACGATACAGAGATTAGGATGGCCCCTGCTCAAGGATGACAAATTTGTGAAGCGGTCCATATTATTTTTGTTTGTTTTTAGTCCGTGATTTATAATTACTTTGTGTGTTTGTGTGTATTCTACTCAAAACCTGCATTAAAAGAAAAATCCTGTTTCATAGGCTTTATCAAAGTAAACCTTAAAAAAAAAGAGATAGAGAGAGAGAGAGAGAGAGAGAGAGACAGAGAGAGAGAGAGATCTAGAGGTGTTCTGCTGGGTCATTCTGAACTCTGCGATCTTGGTCAAGTCACTTAGCTTCTCTGTGCCTCAGTTTCCCCATCAGTGAAACAAGGATGATACCTTGCAAGGCTGTGGTGAGGTTTAGAGATACTGTATGTAAAGCTCAGCGCATACGTCTGGAGCCTAAGGAAGCCTCTGGCAGATACAGAAGCTGTTAATTTTTAACGACTGTCTTGCACACGGGTTGTTCTGGGCCCCTTAGGAGGGCAACATGCTATTTGAGATCTTTCATTTTTATAACAAAGTGTCAGGTTTCCTAACCCCGCTCCTAAAGTCAGATGCTACCGGAGAGCTTTCTGATCACCTATGGGCATAGCTGCACTTCAGGTGCTCAGCACTGATGCTCAGCAAGGTTTTCAAACTGATTCATGTACCAGAACACCTGGAAATCATGAGCTCGTCTGGGCTAATAATGGTTATGGAACACCATTAAATCCTGATATGTTTAATTTTGTGATGTGAAACAGGACAATTTGACTCATAAAATACATGACTATGTTACATATTTAAAAAACAAATGAAAGATGGCGTCCTCCTCAGAACGAGGTGTTGAGCTAAATCTTATCCATGGTTAATAGTCTGTCTATTCATATTTGTTACCTGATCACACGATAAGGCAAAGCTCACCAAATATATGCACTAGAAAAACCTATATCTGAGGTAATTTTACTCACTCTCTTGGTTCTATTTCCTTTTTTTTTTTTTTTTTGGTGGAAAAAAGAGCATCATTTGATTACAGACAGTGAAATGGCTCAGCGTAGCTCACAGGAAAGCTGTTTTGGTGGAGGTAAGTTGGAGAACCACCGGTCTCGGGACCATGCAGATATTTCCAAGTTCTGTCTCCTAGCCAATCAAACCTCCACAGACTTAAAGAGTTGGTGCCCAGCTCCTCTCAGAAATGCCAGCAAAGAGCCACAATTTAATCTTGTGCCTTGAGTTTATACTCAACAAAATGGTGAACACAAATCATTTCTCCCTCCTTCCCTCCCTCCCTCTCCCTCTCGTACGAACCCTACTCAAAGCTCTGAACATGACACTGTCCTCTGTCTGTTGTTTCAAGTCCTTGTTTATAGTTTCTTTTCAACATTTAGTGACAAGGAAAGCACTTCCTATTCTGATGAACTTTGATGGTTCATCTCAATAAATAATAAAATAAAAACTGCAAAGGGAAAAAATGACTAATTTCCAGTTTTTGTACAGGCTGCAGGAAACTTGGCCTGAGTTTTATGCCCATTTGTGTTTTTTTTGGGGGGGGGTGTCCTAGGTTGTCTGGTATAATTGTCTTCTCTCTCCCAAATTCTTTATTACTTGGCTAGTCCTCTTTTGTTTTACTGGATTTAAACCTTATATGTAAATGTTTTATTAGAAATGACCTAAAATCTGAGAATTTAGACTCAATCAATTTATACATATTTTCTAAGGCCTTTATGTCCATAGAATTGAAGAGCAGCTTGAAAAGATGGACAATTAAAAACTCGCTCAAGGCCAAAATGAACAAATCAGGAGACTATAGATGCTGGAAAGGATGTGGAGAAACGGGAACCCTCTTGCACTGTTGGTGGGAATGCAAACTGGTGCAGCTACTCTGGAAAACAGTGTGGAGGTTCCTCAAAAATTAAAAATAGACCTACCCTATGACCCAGCAGTAGCACTGCTAGGAATTTACCCAAGGGATACAGGAGTACTGATGCATAGGGGCACTTGTACCCCAATGTTTATAGCAGCACTCTCAACAATAGCCAAATTGTGGAAAGAGCCTAAATGTCCATCAACTGATGAATGGATAAAGAAATTGTGGTTTATATACACAATGGAGTACTATGTGGCAATGAGAAAGAATGAAGTATGGCCCTTTGTAGCAACGTGGACGGAACTGGAGAGTGTGATGCTAAGTGAAATAAGCCATACAGAGAAAGACAGATATCATATGTTTTCACTCTTATGTGGATCCTGAGAAACTTAACAGAAACCCATGGGGGAGGGGAAGGAAAAAAAAAAAAAAGGTTAGAGTGGGAGAGAGCCAAAGCATAAGAGACTCTTAAAAACTGAGAACAAACTGAGGTGATGGGTATTGAAGAGGGCACCTTTTGGGATGAGTAGTGGGTGTTGTATGGAAACCAATTTGACAATAAATTTCATATATTAAAAAAAAAACTCGCTCTATGTAAACGTATGCTAATTTTTTTTGTAATGTTTATTTATTTTTGAGAGAGACAGAGCATGAGAGGGTAAGGGGCAGAGAGAGAGGGAGACACAGAATCTGAAGCAGGCTCCAGGCTCTGAGCTGTCAGCACAGAGCCTGATGCGGGCTTGAACTCACAAACTGTGAGATCATGACCTGAGCTGAAGTCAGACGCTTAACCGACTGAGCCACCCAGGCACCCCTTAATGTATGTTGTTTAAAGTCCATGTTTCCCACCGACGGTCATCTCCAAGCAGGCCAGTGTAGGTCTGCCTTATTTGATTTTTGAACTGCACTGTCAAGCTCAATCCCTGTATTATTCAAGGTTTTAGCAGGCGTTTTAATTAATTAATGTCTATGTGTTACTTGTCATGAATTTAAGTAATCAAAGTATATCATTTTACCCAAGGAAATTCCAAGTAGAATTTGTTACTGAACTTGAGCCTTTCTACTAAAAGGGAAATTGGAGAGAATCCAAATTCAATATTTTTATGAACTCATACCTACATTATTATAAATCATACATAAGGAAGGAGTTTTACATGGTGAAATGTCTTTTTCAAAAGAGGGAAACCACAGAGGTGTGACTTTTCGGTGGGCATCTTCATTTATCACTGGTGGCAACACGACCGGGACACTCTGAAGTGAAATGTAATAATCCATAGCACATTCTGAAAAGGGCTTCATGTCTATGGCCATACCACCCTGAACATGCCTGATCTTGTCTGAAAAGGGCGTCGTTTCCTTTCAGCGAATAATTTCCCAAGGATACACGTATCCCAAAGAAATAATCACTGAGATACATTATTCGTAACAATGATGGTTTGAAAAAAAATCCAAATATCCTAAATACAGTTAGACCACTAATGGCATTATCCGTATAACAGGACACTGTGTAGTCCTTAAAAACCAGCCTCTGGAAAATCATTTAACAACCTTGAAGAAACTTTGTGTGAGACACAGGAAGAAGGAAGATTGGAACGCTTACACCAAAAAATACTAGGATTGGTGACCACTCCATTTTGTTACAAACCCAACTTTGATTTTTTCCTTTGAAATTTGCCACATTTTCTGAAATCTCTAGAATGCAGCTCTGCTGCTGCTATAATCAGCAAACCAAAAAATTCCATTAAGAGAGTGCCTTTGGGTATCACCTTTTTAAGAGGGAGTCAGCCTTGCTCTCGCGACAGAGAGCATTTCTCCTGCATGCTTCTCTGCAAGATGTCTGCGGCGGTGGGGGGGGGGGGGAGGGTGTTCACAAGGCACTCAACGTAGAACTAAGCATCATCTTCAGACGCTCCCCATTTCGGACACCGTGCCACACCCCAAATCGAAGCTCCTGGGTAAGCCCTCCAGACTGCCAAGGCTGCCAGCACCACGCGGCACTCCTGACCCAGGCTAACTATGCTCTGCTGGGCACACTCTGAAGCGCACTCAGGGACAGATCTACTGAGTAAAATGCCGAGCAGTGGTTCAAAGCCGCCTAAATCTGGAAGGCAGCTATGCTCACCACTATACCACCAACGCAAAGCCGCCTAAATCTGAAGCAGCCATCGAGCAGACACTATCACCCGCGGCCCCCCAGCCTCAGTTTCCTCAGTTGTAAATGGGGTCTTTACGGGCCTGTCGAGCTTCTACTCTGCCAGGAAGTTGCAGCGTTTTACAGGAACAGCGGAAGGAGTGAGACACGCAGGGGTGACGCCGAGTGAGAAGAGGGCCCCTGCTTCTGCTCCCAGTTCGATTTGCAGGGATTCCTTTGCTCTGGGCGGGAGAGTGGCAGCAGACGTGCGCAGTGGTGACGGGCACAAACTACAGGGAGGAAGCAAACCACCGCGCCCTGAGACCTGAGGAGGGGGCGTGCTGGCTGAGAGTGAAAGACGGAAAACAGGGCCCGGTCAAAGAATGTGAATGTGGCTGGGGCAGAAAGCAGCTGTCGGTGCCTCCCCCTCCTGTGTTACACCACAGTCACCACAGAACAACGAAATGGCAGCCTAGGTATGTCTAAAAGAAGAGACAAGGAGGGGGGAAAAATAGATGTTTTTATAGTTCTTGCTCTGGGACGGGCGAGGAAAAGAGGAGAAGCGTGCAGGACACCTATAAAGGCCTTCCGGCAATAAGGGAACATGTGTAATGCAGATTGAGAGACACGTTTCTTAGGAAATGGGGCCATGAGGTGACCTTCATAAATCTCTGAGTTATATAGCGTTCTCTGGGGTGTCTTCTATCTAAAACTACTGTAGCCTACAAGGGGATTCAAATGGATAGTCTCTGGCTTTCCTGAGTTACTGTGCAAACAAGAGCAGAGCATGGGTGCGGGAAAACCACCAGAGCCTGATCGGTGCTTATGTGATGCTCTGGGAAATGCAGTGGGACAGTACGTGTGCGCGGGCGTATCTGTGCACGTGTGCGTGTGCAAGTGCATCCTCTTCCAGTTGCTAGATCAACCTCAGCTCCCTTCTCCTACCCAGTGGTGCTCAACTGGGGATCACCATCTGCCTTCCAGGAACTGCTTCTGTCCTTCAACAGGCAATTAACGCAAGCCTGTTATAGATCCCTGGGGCCCTTGGTAAGGGGAAGAGGGGAGAGGGCTGCAAAAAGCATCAACTGGAAGTCCAGAAATCTCATGAGGACAGGAAAGACACTGGGCCTGGTAAAATAAGTAGGGACCAGTGGCTATTTGTCATTCCCTGCCAATTCGGGTTTTTTTTTGTGTGTGTGTGGGGGGGGGGGGGATTCATGTGGGTGGCTCTCATTTGCCGGCTCCATCACAGAGAACATAGGGCAGCGTGAGTACACAGGTCAGTGCTGTAGGCTCCTTTCCCTCTCGGAGTGGTATGTAGGAACCCCACTGAGACTGAACCCCAGTGAGACTCTGGGGAGAAGCATTTTGTCTCCAAAGATTCTACCCCTGATAGAGAGCAGCCTCCCTGATAAACTCTGCACAGCTATAAGGGAGCTTGAAGAAGACTGTTCATTAAGGTGCAGGCTAAATGCTCTTTTTTAAAGAGAAGGAATGTTCTAGGACAGGATGGAAATGATCTCCAAAGGAAACATCTTCAGAAAAAGAATTGCCACAAGTGTATGTGCAGACACACACATACTTTTCATTCGTGTACCCACTCACTCTCTCCTGGTGTCTCAGCAGAGCTCAGAGGGGCAGGGAGTGAAAGTCAAGCAGCAGAAAGAAAAAGAATGAGCCCAGATGGACTGTCCAAAACCACCTGATTGGTTAAGACTCCAGGGTTTGTACCCCAGACCCCTAGGTGGGCCATCTTTAAAGTAATGAACACACAAACACAACCTGGTGGCTTTATTACTGAACTCACACTAGATAGTGGTGCATGGGTGGCCAGGAAGACATAAGCCAAAAGGACAGGAAGAATTCAAGAATAGTTTTAGGGGACAGAAGGACAGAAAAAGGATGCAATGAGTTAGCTCAAGAAGACAGTCAGTAGTATACATACGTCACTGGAAAACATTATCTTCAGATGACTAAAACACTAAAGCAAGTTAAAACAGTATCAGGGCAATTTAGTATAACTGTGACGTGCTGTGGGTTCTATAAACCCAATCAATGCCTTTGGTTTTGAGGGCATTACACGAACAATGGAGCTCTATAAATTAATATTAGAAGTGTCTGTCAATCTCTCCTTTTGGGATTTGGTATGGAAGCTTTTAAATGTATGTATCTAAATATCACCATCCATGATGCAATTCTTCAAAATGTAAGCCTTCATACTACCTACCTTGGCTGACTTAAAAGTCATTAATTAATTATAAGATTACAGCAGACTGGTGAGGTCTGTAGGATGAAGGCAGTGGGAGAGACCCACACAGAATCTTCCCTTCAGAACCTCACAATACCTCATGTTATCAAAGGCCCAACCTTATGGGTTCAAGAAAGAATACTATTTTAGAATATTCTCTTTTTGAGACAAAAAGCTCCTGAACTACAACAACCCAGTAAGAAAGATCAACACATACTGAAACACTTTATTCCTCTGAGTGTGAAAATTAAACAAGAGAGGTAGGGAGTCTGAAATTTTATACCTACTTATAAAATTTTAAAAAACCCATTTTTATGCAGTAATAATGAACAATAGCCTTTAATATACACAATTCCCTCACTCAGGCAAACCTTCAGGATATTCTTGTGAACAGAATGTAATACACTTGCTGACGTGTCTCCCCCTTTCGCCCTCCACCATACATGGTATGAATACAACCACACACACAC
Source organism: Herpailurus yagouaroundi (assembly GCF_014898765.1). NCBI lineage: Eukaryota > Metazoa > Chordata > Mammalia > Carnivora > Felidae > Herpailurus > Herpailurus yagouaroundi. The sequence goes on along the minus strand of NW_024412447.1, from coordinate 13,295,666 downwards.
ACACACACACACACACACACACACACACACACCCCTAAAATGTAATTTAGAACAACTGAGGGGAAACTTCAGTTTGAATTAAGGCCTAAATGCTCATGCAAAGAATTTTTTTCAAAAAGAAATACAGAATTATCCTGAAGTCCAAAATGTAATTCTAACCAACAGCTAAAATATCTTAGGCAAGTTTAATGAAGGAAGACCTGCCATCAGAATCTTAAGAACTTGAGAACTTGGTGCTTTTAGAGCCAGTTAAACACAGATGATTAAACCTCCCTTCATAATCTTTGCAATATCCTTTACAACCCCACTTGTTTGTTTAGCAAATTAATGAGATTTTCCAGTATTGCTGAGGACATTACATGTCTACTTCCCGAAAGTCTACCCGTTAGAAGTCTTTCTAAGTTGTAATGTAAGAAAATGTAAGCCTTTGTGTACAGTAATAGGTGAGAAATATTTCCTGGAATGCTGTACTCAATCGCTTCTCAAAACATCATTCTTCCTTGTAACACGGGTGGCACTGGGGGCTTGATGGTTTTAATAGCTGCTGAACAGTCTCCAAAAAATGCTCGAAAGAGGAGTTCTCCTGCTAACATATATTGATGAATGAATTAATAAAATTCAAGGCTGCTTTGGGCTGAAAAAGCACTGGTGACATTCCTGAGGCATATGAAATTTTTGGCATTAATGTTTATATTTACCCTCTCAAAAATCTGCAGGCAGGCCCACCAAGGTCATGTGTCCCGCTGGATGAGAGTTTGCTGCAATACTTTATTAACATGGAAAAGGAGGCAATGCACTAAATAGAATGCCCCAGCCACAATGTGATTAGACAGCTGGCCCTCAGGTTTCATCTGCCTCTAATGACATTTATTTGAACACTCAAAACCACATATCTATCTAGGTCTATCTCTACATCTCCATTTATCTACACATCTATCCATATCTACATATCTATGTACATGTACATGAGACAACACACTCTACGTGTGTGTGTGTGTGTGCATAAAACGACCTGCCACAGAAGGAGTTTTATTTTTCTTTATAAAGAAGACATTCATAAAACTTTTTGGATTTCTGTATCACTGGCAGATCATAGGTCAGACTATGTGTTATGGTCTCTAATTTATAGGGAAAAAAACCAATATGGCATCTAGATGTAAGTCTTATAAAGACTGGCTGATGACTCTAATCAAATAGGGAGATTAAAACACAACCCCCCCCCCCAAACCCCTAAGCCAAACTTTGGAGATTCTGATTAAGTGGGTCTGAGCTGAAACCACAAGATATAAATATTTTTGCAAGTCCCTAGCTGTTGACCCTCGGGTTTGGGAACCCTGTGCTGGAGCAGGAGAGGCACTGTGGTGGGGTGAGGGAGGCCCAGGCTGAGACTTGTCGAGGATTGAGGATGGCAGCAGCAGTGTGCAGAGGGCATACGGGGACTCCGGCACAAGCTTAGAAGCACCAATGCAAAGACCTTGCACTTTCAAGCGCCTTTTTTTGAGAGCAGGACTGCCATCCCTGTGAGCCAGTGAGAGAGGAGACACCTTAAGCGAGGCGCGCACAGAGAAAGAACTATCAGCACCACAGCATCAGGTACCGCACCTACAGCACATGGGTACCCAACCACAATCGTGTCAGAACACTGCAGGAATGTAGTCTGAACTCAAGGTCTGAGAAGCTGTTTGGCCTTTAAAGTGTGAGTCATCACGTGTCAAAAGAAAATAAACAGAGTTTGCTTCGAGGTGCAAAGAAGAGGCTGTAGGTAAGATTACCTAAATGTGCCAGAAAAGTCTGGAGGCAGAAAAACATGGTGGGTTATAAAAGGATGAACAGAGTGGAAACAAAAAAAAAAAAAAAAAAAAAAAATCCCATTCCATCTGTGCAGCTCTGAGCCTAAAACATGGCAATCTTTATTTGGAAAAAAAGTTAATGAAGATTATGGAACACGAAATGACTTTTCATCAACTTATTTCTCTAAAAGAAGCATGCATTTGCATTTTCATTGAACTGATCAAATGTTATCTAAGAATTGCTTAATTGCCTTAATGGTTTAATTCTATTTGCTGCCAATCTGATTAGCAAAGTGTGTGTCTGTGTGTGCACCCGTGTGGGCTGGCACTGAATGGGAGGGTGAAACCTATTACTGAAAGAACAGCGATGAGGAGCCGGCTGGCTTTTGGTTAATTGAGAAACCATGAGTGGTGTGAGGAGGTCACCGTATCATTTATTTTAATTTTCTCCTCTCCCGTCTTCCCAGTCACTTGTTCATCTCAGGAACCTGCGTTAGATTTGAGACCGCTAAGAGCACGTGTTAATTTGGGTTAAGGAGAGGGTGAGCCCAGGTATTACTGGCAGCGTAGTGATTTAATAGGAACCTGGATATAGTTTAATAGATCCTTTGAGCCTCAGTCAGACATGGTTAATATGGATTGGGGAAACATCTTATAGAAGTTAATACATACATTAATCTCTTGGGACCTTGCAACAATACACAGCCTAAGAAAGTAAAAATAATCTCTTCCAACCTGCAGGGGAGCATGTATTGATAAAAGCCCTGGATTCCGGCTTTGGGGCAGGGTGAAAGCACCAGACTAAGCTTCCAGAAGCGGTTCTGCCCTCGGGGGAAGTCACATTCTGTCTCTGTGTCTCGGTGTCCTCAACTTCAAACTGGGACGAGTGGTTTTAAATTTGTTTTTTAAAGGGCCTTGGGTTTCAGACGTGTACCTCAGGACCTGTGCAGGAAGTTCAAGGGAAGCTGGGCAGAGGAGATTCTACCCTTCGTTTTGAGCTCCCCAACCTCCCTCGGATTTTACTGTACTTTGATCAGGCTGCAGTATTGGTATGCTAAACAAGATTTGGGTTGAAAAAAATGCTTTCTTTGGTTAAAAGTGTTAGATAACTACTGTCTCTAAGATTCTGTACAGTTTTAATAAAGTCTTCCCTCTGAACACTCTGTTTCTTCTGCTAGGAAAATGTATCCTCCTCTTCACATTTTGAAGCTCCAACTTCCTCAAGACTTCGATCAAATGCCATTTTTTCTACGAAAACTCCCTCAACAGGAAGCTTAGCTATGGAGGGGATTTATTTGCTGGAAATCAGTTCTGTGGCTACACTTGGCAGAAGAACACTCTTTCCTAAGCTGAAGATACTACATAGTTGGCGATTTGGTCAGGGATCCTGGATGATTAAGGATAAAAGTAGACCCAGGACAATATATATCTATAGCCTTAAGTTCATTTCTTTTGATGCAGTAACAGCACTCACAGAAATTTATCCTAATGAAACAAGGACAGATATGTGCAATGATTTATTACAAGGAGGCTCAGGTGATAAGGGTGGAAAATTAAAAAAAAAAAAACAACAAAACACTAACCGTAGAAGCAAAAGTCAAATACACACACAAAACAGTTAAACAAACTTTATACTTTGAAATAACACAGAGTCATTAATTATCATGTTTTGGAAAAGTATCTCATGATGTGGGAGGACGATGACTATATAATGTCGAGCAGAGAGGGCAGGGCATAAAACTATATATAGAATATGCTGACAATACTGTTATTCATCATAAGTACTCAAAGGAAACTTAACAAGAGTAGTGAATGATTGTTCCTTTAATTTGCTTCATCACATTAGTAAATATACAAGCAATTTTGTTTCCATCAGCTTTCTCTAATTTTCAACCACATGATACTTCCAAAACATAAATGTGTGAGGAGTCTAAATCTACTACTGTAAGAACTTTATTTATTTATTTATTTATTTATTTATTTATTTTAATTTTTTTTTTCAACGTTTATTTATTTTTGGGACAGAGACAGAGCATGAACGGGGGAGGGGCAGAGAGAGAGAGGGAGACACAGAATCAGAAACAGGCTCCAGGCTCTGAGCCATCAGCCATCAGCCCAGAGCCTGACGCGGGGCTCGAACTCCCGGACCGCGAGATCGTGACCTGGTTGAAGTCGGACGCTTAACCGACTGCGCCACCCAGGTGCCCCACTGTAAGAACTTTAAAGATAAGGGTCGCGGGGAAGACGCCTCTAGAAATGGGTTCTAAGTATCCACTGTGCCACAGACTAGCCGCAGGGCTCAGCAAATGGTTTCACGCCACTTTGTCATTTGCAAAGGAAAGGTGTGTATCTTAATTTTTTTCTATCCCTAGTGTTTAAAACACTGGAAGTTATCACTGATGTATGTTAATTATTGAGTGGACTGGTGGATATAAGGATGAGTAGATGGATGGAGTGAATGAACTCTAATGAAAGAGTATAAAGAAAGATGAATTAAAATCCTAGGCTTCTTGATTCAACTCTTAAAATCTATATTATTAACTATCAGGGCGCCAAGTGAAACTTGAACCTGACACAGGGAAGCCTAGTTTGTGTTCTTTTTGATTCTTCCGAGCTAAGGTCATGCGCCTTCACAGATCCATCAACACCTGGGACTGGTCCCAAAAGGGAAACTCAGATTTCACGATTAAGTTATGCACTGGGACGCACTGTCTGTGAGCGGCTAGTAGTGAAAGTCAGAGTGGCAACAGCTGAACTGGAACAAAGGCAATCTGGTAACATTTTGATGATCAAAGGCAGGAGACCAAGATTTAACTGAATGAAATACACCGCATGGAACAGTACTCATAGGATGCACACTGGAGCTTCAAACCCGAAACACAACAAAAAAGCAAAATCTATAAAGGGCATCTAGCTGGAGATAGAACTGAGGTCAAAAAAAAAAAGAAAAACAACACAAACAGCGAGGAGTAGGAACCAGCATTCCAGAACAACACAGATGGGACAATATCCCCCAAATAACCTCAGTAATGTGGCCTTCACCGAGTCTAAGAACAGATTGACTGTCCATCTTGGTCATCCAGGCAGGCTCTGACCACAGTAAGAAGATACTCATCTCTTGGAGGCCACTAGAGAGATGGACATATGCTGGAGGGAAGCACCTAAGATTAAGGCCCATCTTAAAGGACCCCTAACTTGCAACCGGGGCATAAAAAAATAAAATGAGGCTGCCTGTTATTCACATAAACTCCAATTCTATTTTATGAGCGGGAGCAGAAAAACAGAGAATACTTTACCCTTCATCTTTCGGGCTATCAAAGCTTTTCTAGGTAATGCCACCAGCTATGACTGCTCTCTTTTACACAGTGAAATCGTTTCTAAGGGAGTAGCCTAGTATATTTAGAGAAGTAAACTATTCTTGCATATGTCTTCAAGATCTATAATGGAAGATAAATCCTGTTAGCCTGGGCATGGCAAGGTAATTATTTCAACTGCTACATTTCTGTGGAACAAACAAAACCATTCCTGGCTTATGCATTTCCTATTTAATGGCAAAGGGAAGAAATGCTATGCTCACCATGCCCAGAACACTGGCTGTCACAGACCAGTGGCAACCAGAGTGAGGAGAGGCCCGGTCAATTATCACCACTGGATATCAGAGTCCTGTGGGCTACACGTGCTCATATCTGCCTGTCCAAACTAGCCTGGAACGGAATGATGCTGAGCAAGAAGCAAAGGGAAAACTATCATGGTTGGAACATCAGGGCATTTGGGATGCAAAGCAGAAGCTTATCTTTTTTACTGTTGCAGCTCCAGAGAAAATCAATTTTGACACAGAACTGCCACTTTACAAGCAAATAACTATACTTTCCAATAACCTAATCTGTGCAAAGCCTACTGAAAATTCCCTAAAGAACCAGTAGTTAAAACCTCCATTAAATCAAAGGGTTTAATATGGGAAGGGAAGATAGGATGTGGTTTGACTTGGGAATGTAATGGACTCAGTGGGGAAATAAATACGTTGTTTTATGTGTACAGTTACAGAATATGAGAACACGGCATTCATTTCAAAGGGAATTCTCTTGCTGTGCAACTTATTCCTAAACAGATGTGATTTTTGCTTATTCAAAAACATTTAGGTAACAATTACAGCATAATAAATTATAATTGCCATCATCTTCCAGCTACGTAATGCCTTCTATGCAAACACAAAGAAAAGGCAATTACACAAAACTGTAAAACCCATATTCAGGTAGGTTCTGAGGCCTAGATTCAAATAATCTACATTATTCTCACATAAACACTGCACTGTGCCTCATGTATGTATCTTACTATGCAGTGTGGAAACTACTTAGCAAATAACTAAGGTTTGTTAATCACTGGCTGGAACAGTCCCCAGCAGGGGAATTTTCAGGGTACCAGGAATGCCTTCCAGCCCTCAGATTTCTTTTCTGGTCTTGAACTACTATCTCACTCTCCACCATATAGAGCTTCAACCCACTGGCCACTCACATGCAAATACTCCAAAGAGAGTAGAACATTGTGCAGGTATCATTGTTGTTAAACCTTAGAATAATTAAACTACCAGATTTTCAATAGGACCATGTGCTAAGGGCAGGTAGGATCTGACAGGAAGGTGCACCAAGGGTTGGGGCGCCTGGGTGGCTCAGTCGGTTAAGCGTCAGACTTTGGCTCAGGTCATGATCTCGCGGCCTGTGAGTTCGAGCCCCGTGTTGGGCTGTGTGCTGACGGCTCAGAGCCTGGAGCCTGCTTCGGATTCTGTGTCTCCCTCTCTCTCTGCCCCTCCCCCTCTCATGCTTTGTCTCTCTCTGTCAAAAATAAATCAACATTAAAAAATTTTTTTAAAAAAGAAAGAAAGGTGCACAAAGGGTTGACAAGTGTCTGTGTGGCTCCCTCTCTCAGGAGTAGCATTTTGATTCAGGCTCCATCAGAGCATGAAGTGACCAATATAAAGCCCACTTACTAACCAAGCATTTTTAATTCCTTCTCTAACTACAAGGTAACTCGCTATCTTACAACCACGACTAAAGAAAAATGGAAGCGATGGGAAGGAGATTCCTGTCTGTGTATTTCTCTAATGTCTCATTTGCCATTGCCTCTCACCAAAGCCACTCAAATCTCCATCCTTATCATGCACTGTATCTCTCATCTGGAAGTTCACACTAGTACTCGAGTGCTCTTTAGGTCACATATAACTTTAAAAGAAAGAAGAAAATCTTGCCTGCTGAGTTGGTGACATGTCTAGGACATTGGGGCTGATGGTGTGCTTCCTGAAACATTTTTAATGACTTATGAGTCCTGAAACATACACATGCTTTTACATAATCATCAGAAACTCTAAGATCTAAAGTCCCACTGGTGAGTGATGTTGAGTGGCTTGATCATGCTTTCCCGTAAGCATTTTGGATGGGAATGTGTAGCGGACGATGAAAACTTTCAGTAACTAAAGTCTGTGTAGGTCATAGGACCATTGTATGTCTCAGGACGTGATAAAGAGATTTAAGAACCAAAGTACATGACTAGAGACTCCAAGAAGGCAAGGACAACCTGACTCCTATAGTCCTTAAATCTAGCACAACATCTGGCATAAGGGGATAAATATTTGTTAGAGTAATAAAGATAAGCTTTTGAGATATCCAAAGACCACCAGTAGGTCTACAGAATCAATTCTGTGAGCCAGGAGAAATGAACAAAAATACAGACAATGAAAATTGGTCTAAACAGATCAGTGCTAAGTCCTGACCAGGCTGAAAAATCTGACCCCACAAACAGCAACCTTCAAAGTGTGAATGAATGATGGTTTTGTTTATACTGCTTGGCCTAGGAGAGCAGGGTGGCTTTCCATTCTGACCAAAAAGTTCTCCGGGCTCCTTAGTATTTATAAAATAATCCTGCTTGCCAGTTCATCTTGTTTTTTAAGATTACCAATCTATTCTTGATCACAGGGATGGGAAAGGGATATCATCAGAAGTCTAGATATGGATGAGAATGAACCATGTCACTTGAAGGAAAAGCTTCAATGCAATACCTTGATCTTTCATCAAAGGTCAGAACTAAAACAACATGGATTCCATGACAGAATTTTCCAGGAATCTCCAACTGAGGACATTGTCAGTTACGTTCTCCAGTCATTCCCTAAAACCTCACGTGATGCATTTTTAGAAGTGTTTAGAACGAGGCAAAAATAAATTGCTTCTCTCCACCCGACTCCCAACACCCAAATAAGAAGCTAGTTATCTCTTCTAAAAACAGGAATTATCACATTCTTCCACTGCCCTGGCTTCCAGGAACCTCAGTGTCAATTTCATCAACAAACTCAGTAACAACATGAATGTTGCAAAGTTCTTACTCCGCCCAGCCAGGACTCACTTTTACTCCTATCGTATTAAACATTCCAATTGCTTCAAATGCCTTCTTGAAAGCTGTGGGTTAAAAATAACTATAATAGTAAAGAAAAACATATTTATTTTATACATCTCTCCAGTTTGTTCACAAGATGTTCCTCTGTTTAGTTCAAACATGGGATCACAAAAGGTCATGCCAGGTACGTTTTTGTTCTCTGGCAAATAAGAGTGCTGATGGTCAAAGATGGTGGAATGTTCAGGCACTGTGAAACTAATTTCCAACTGCAAAAGAAAACTCAACTTTTTATAATAGTCCACTGGAGAAATGTGTATTCAGGCACATAAATAAAGCAGCTATAAATATAAGATATGTATGTGATTTATCATACATGTGGATAAGGAAAATAGAAACAGCAAAATTAGACCACCTGTCTTCAGCTTAATGATTTTAAGACCTAGAGGGGAGACAGTTATTTCACATTTATTTTACCTGCCTATTATGTTTGGTTAAGGAGATTTTTATAGCATTGAAAATATACACACTACCTAATAACTTTGCTTCCTGGCAGGCAGCATTCTCTTAAAAATCTAATTTATTCTAAGAAATGCTATCGTCATAACTAAATGCCGAACAATCCCAAACGGGCAGGTTAACAATTGTCAAAGGATCGGATACCTGAAGTGGGACAAAGGAAGGTTAAACTCAATCATACTGCAAATGAGGAGGAGGGAAGTATTTGCTTTCTCGCTGGAGTTACACTATCAGTGGTCAGTAGAACCATACGGAATACTAGGAGTCAAGTGTGAGTGACCAAACTAAACTGAACCTCAGTAGGAAAAGAATTCGAATCCACTAAGCGCTCTGAGAACAGAAAATAAATTATTCTTATTACTGACACAAGTATCATTTCCAGACTGAAGACATGCTTCCTCTCCAACATGTCTCTTCCCTGATCTCCAGAATGGAAACACGAAAATCCCAAGTGATTCAAAATCATGTTGAGTAGCCTCTTATAAAATACTATCTGGGCAAAAATGTTTTATTTAACATCATCAGTAATTTGTTTTATGGCCTTGGGAAATTATTTTCTCCTTTACACAGAAAAACATAAATGTATGATTATTGATAACAGAGAATTTGAAAGTTACTACCTGCTCGCCTGTAAGACATGCTTGGAGACACCTCTTGTGATTAACTTTGGTGAATGTCCTACAATGGTAACTCTTCATATGTAAGGTGTGTCACAAATTGCTGGTTTCCACAACTCCCTGGAATCTTGGCTTAGTTTAGCTCCTTTGCTAAAATGTACAAGACTTAGAATAATGTCATTTTCCTCATCAGTGACAGAAGTTTATGAGCATAGTGTGAAATCTCACACAAAAATGCAGCTTTTATTAAATTAAGTCTCTTTTCCCACTCTGAGAGAGGCCTAGCATTTACTGAAGAATAGACAGGCTTTATACGTTTGCTTTCTCCGTAACAGAAGTGTTTAGATACTTCTAACATCTAACTGTCACTAGATCTCACCTCTAACCTGTGTAGGCTAGAAATTATATCTCCAAACTGCTTCATGAAGATTAAAAAAAAAAAAAAAAAAAAGGAATAAATTCTAACAGTGGCCCAGAAGGGAAGTTCACGGTCACCTAACCCTAAACACTCCAAATAGCTCTGGACTTTGACCCAGACACTTAACCTTTATGAGCTTCCATTTCTATTTTTTTTAATTTTGTTTGTGTGTTTGTTTAGACAGAGAGGGAGAGAGAGCACGAGCAGGGGAGAGGCTGACAGAGAGAGGGAGAGAAAGAATCCCAAGCAGGCTCCGTACTGTCAATGCAGAGCCCGACGCAGGGCTTGAACCCACAGCCCTGGGATCATGACCTGAACCAAAATCAAGAGTTGGATGCTTAACCAACTGTGCCATCCAGGCATCCCAGCCTCCATTTCTAAATTGAAAAAGAACAGACTTAGAAATCCTAAAAGTTCTATAAATGAAGACTTCTCTCCATTCCCAGTGTGCACTTCTTTCTGGTCCTCAACACCTACCCCCAAGAATACTGGCAAGGGGACTCCACGAATGACCTGCGAATGTTTCTGTTGCAGGCTGAACCAGCACCCTCTAGGACATTCCTCAGTACCTCCTAGGAAGTGGGTTATCAGTAAGCATCTGTTGGATGAGTGCGTGAACACATGCACGGATGAAAGAAGTAGGACCACAGGGATCATTTTCTTTCCTGGTCTCAGAATGCTCTCAAGTACAGCACAGGATTCTGACCGGATTACACCCACTTAATGCTCAGATGCTCCTTTGATCCCATGGGCAGTGACTCATTTTACATCCCCTTCAATTTCTGTCAATCATACATGTTAACCTATTCAAATAAGTTCTTTAAAAAATGATTCTTCAAGAAAAATTTTATGTTTGTGGAGAGAATTCCAGAATACCCGAAGCTCCTTTTGAATCCACAGATCACAAGCTAAGCTCCGGAGTCTGGCTAATTTTCCTGTCGCTCAGAATCTGTCTTATTAACACTTTTAAAATGAAGAGACACACCCACTGTTCTGATCCTCTGCCTTTTTACCCTTGAAGTGACAGCACTGTCTACTGGGTCCTGTGTAGATTAAAAGGTATGCCCTACGGATTGCGTGATCTCTAAATCATCCATGATGTATTACGCTTAGTTTAAATGAGTGAGTCCCATTTGCACAATTGCCCTATTAATTTACTCATCATTGATTTACGCCACTTTTGCTGGAGATCTTCCACCAGACCCCTATTTTACATGGATCCGCACTAGCTCGGTTTCAGTATTTTACTCCAGGCCTCCCTATCTCATTGCTCTTCATTTGTCTTCATTTATCTGCCTTTTATTTCCATCCTCCCCTGTTCCTCCCTCTGCTGCCTTCCTGAAGTTTCTTCTGGCTTCTCCTCCATTTTCCTTCTCCTTTGGCCTTCCTCCCCTCTTACTTAAGAGCGCCTAATAAATCTCCAATTGGTGGTTAGCAATCCAGAGAAAAGTCTGAAGGCTAAGAAATACAGGCAGCGCAAAGCGCTTGATAAAAGTCAGGAAGAAGGTGGGAAAAAATGCTCAGACTGGAATCGAACCTGAGGGTTCCAGGTATTAAGCTGTTAACAGAGGACACCTTTGCTAAGGATCGTGTGATAAAGGTGGCAAAACCTGTGCCCTTCTGCCACCTTGGAGAAGCTTTCAGTTTTTGTTTTTTTGGGTTTTTCCCCCCTGTATCTCATCTTTAGCGACTTCTTTACTCTTCAGTTAACAAGCAGGAACTCCCCTCTTGTGGCTGCAGCCAGAACCAAATCAACACCTTGGGGAGCATTTACGATCCAAACACTGTGGGGGTAGCGAAGGGCTGCGGTATGGCCATTATCACTCTGATTTCTACAGGTAGGCTTTTAAGATCCTCATTAAACTAAATTTTTTGGTCAGACCAGAAAAGTCTTTTTTTTCTTCCTGAGACGACATAGGACATATTGAAGTCATTGCTTGTGCGCTCCCTTTCCTCGACTCTCCATCTTCCAGGATCCGCGTGATTCCCTCATCCAAACAGAAACTAGCAGTGACTTCATGCCAAAATATAGACAATGAAGGCATCATTAAACATAACAGTAAGGACAGGTATCACTGCCTTCTCCCTATCTTTTGTGGGTGAGAATGTTGTTTTTTATTTTGTTTTAGGGATTTTAATTCTAATACCTGGGTAGATGACAAGAAAAACGTGGTTACCAAAACACTAACCTGAAGGGAAGAGCTACATGCTTATTTAATTGTATTAATCACGATCAACTCATTGATTCAATAATATCTGACTTACCTGGCTTTTTCTTAGCTGGCACTTTAATAAGAAACACTGTACTTGGAACATTCCTAAAACACATGAAGGTATGGCAGTACACTGCAAGTAAATAAAATAGTTCATCTGGATCGTGAGCTTCTGTGGCCAAGGGCCACACGCCTCTCATCTCTAACTCCAACGAGCAGCACAACAGATGGATGAGGGCAACAGGAACCACACCCAACTACCCCCTACTCTCTCGACGCTTCCCTACGTTCTGAACCTATTCATGAAGCTCCCCAGTATTTAGGCAGGATAGAGATCCAGCCGATCTCATAAGGAGAAAAGACAGAAAGGCAACGCTAGACAGAGCTGGGACAAAACAGAAGGAAAGAAAGAAAGTAATTAAGGCATTAATGGTAAATCAAGGGAAGTTTCCACCTAGTAAAAGCAGTGACTTCATTATCTTGTATTTTGAATCTGGAGATTGACGTAAAGATGGGATTCTTGTCACGGAACAAAGTGCTGGCAGGGGTTTCTACCACAGTGCCTCAGAGAGAGGCCCCCATGATCAAAGCTCTGTTTAGAGAAATCAAGAATTAGGCAGCTCCTGGGTCCAACTTTGGATCTCCCCTTCCTGTAAGATACTAAGGCTGGACCTTGGGTGCCATCCACTAAAATTCGAAGAAAACTTGGATTCCGTGTAAGTGCTGTTAAAGTGGTGCTCTGTGGCAAAATAAATGAACTAATAAATACATTAGCATTATGTACAGGAGTTAGGAGTTAGGAGGCCTTTATTCAAACACTCAGAAGATGACCCAATTTGGCCTCAGGCTCATAGAATAGTCCCATAGGGACTAACAAAGATTTTGGAAATAATCTTTTCTGATCTCCTCAGGAAGGTTCCTTTGGTTCCTTTTGGGCCTGTCCCTTTTCATTTACACTCGGTAACATAATTAAGCATTTTGATACATTTTAAAGAGAAGTATACATTTCTCTTTAAAACAGTATCAGTATTTTAAAAGATCCTAAAAACTTCACCAAGATTCCTCTAGCTTAGGTTGAAAACATTCTTCCTCAGAAATATATCCTTAAATTTAAGTTCTATGGAAAACAAAAATGCTCATATTCTACCCATCATCCTAGTATCTTAGAGTTGAAGGGATACTTGAAAATAGCATCCGTGTGGGTTTTGTTGTTGTTGTTTCTGTATGAGCAAGGGTGGAGTATGTGGTGGCACACAACCAGACTCTGGCCTCAAAACCCCACCTTAAGGGAGGACCACTTCAAATCTATCCGTTCATCTGTTTTACTGGAAAGTCTTTCAGAGGTAGGCCTTCAACCCCTTCAGCGTCTTGCTATTGCTCGTGGACCAAAGACCAGAGTCGTGCAGCTGGCCTGCAGGCCGCCGGGGTTTCCAGCTTTCCAGACCTTTCACTCTGAGGTGCCCTCTCTCAAGGCCTGCTGCCTGCACTCCATTCTCCCACAGCCGCTCCAACCACTAATCTGGGTTCTTTCCTGTTTCGAGCCTTGAACACGCTGTTTCCTTTGCCCAAAGACTTATCATCCCCACCTTTTCCTAGCTAATTCCTGATTACCCAACAGGTATCAGCTGAAATGTCACCCCTGAGCTGGTCCACGCTTACAGCCCTTTATAGCAGCATTCATGGCAATCGCCGCGATTTTCACTTAGTAACTCAAGGTTGTCTCATATAGGTCTCCCCTGCGGGGGTGTAAGCTCCACAAGAACATCTCTTGTTCACCAACACATTCCCGCATCTTACCCTGGGCCTAACACACAACAGGGGCTCAATTAAATATCTGACGAATGCACATGCATGCTAACAGAGGACGCTACAGATACACAGAAGTATACAATGTCAAGAGGTAACGATCAAAAAAAAAAAAAAAAAAAAAGAGGTAACGATCAATATTGAATACTAAAGAAACATCAACATGTGACCCAGATCAAGACTTTTAAGAAATTTCAAAGAAGTTATCATGACATGGAGGCAGCTGAATAAGATTTCGGAGACAGAATGGGGAAGTCAACACAAATGGGGGCCAAGAACGATGTTTACTGATGAACTATTTTACATGATCGACCTCATGAAATCTACTGTCTCCACCACAATCGTGTTGCTCCTAATCTCTCAAGATAAGAGTACCAGAGTAAATGGCAGAGTTGAGTCCATTTCACGTCTGGTCTGACCCCAATAAGGGGTTTCCACTGTATCATGCTGTCCTGCCCACTGTACGATACATGCTCCCAAAGAGGAAGCTGCACTGGGGCTGCGCCTCCAAGGGCAGACACTGAGAGGTTCTCGGAGCCAATGTGTTTGGTAATTACTAAGTGGGGGATACACTCTGTAACTACATGGCCATTACTGTCCCTGAAGATTACATGGTACAGGCAATCTGAATGGGAATTTACTACTTTATTCCCAATATGATTCCCAGGTTGACTGAAATGTTAAGAGCTTCAAAGAGCTTCAAACAGCAGAGAGTTTCAGAAAGAAATCACTCTATTTGCCTACTTAAAAAAAAGCAGCATGGCTCATACGATGCAATTTTACTGTTAACCACTGCCAAGTTACACTGTCTGATTATTTGTGCCCATGAAGGCAACAGTTCAATTCGACCAAAAGGAAAGAGTATGAAAGAAATCTAGCACTCAGAGGAATGGAGCCCTCTTTGGGCCTCTTCTTCAAATCCTTGCTTCTGAGGAAGCAGACAGGAGTCTGTGGTTCTTGTCCACAGAGCTTCAGGCTTTCAAAACAAGCCTGGGCCTGGGCCTGTTGAAGCTTCCAGAGTGTTCTGATGCTAAGGAGTTTTCCCTTCCGGCGCTGGATCGCAGACTGAGTGAGTGAGCTACATCTGATCTCCACATCACAAGTGATTTCTTATCAGTTTCAGCTGCCTTAAGGATCATGCGAGGGTTTCCTCAAAAACTCATAGGATTCCATAAAACAGTGTGAAAGTCCCTTAAGACCTTCCGTTTTTCTCCTGAGCTCCCTTTTTATCAAGGCTTTCTTATTATCAAGAACCATTCTGAAAAGGCCGATGTGTTCAACCCCAACTATAATTTTTAAAATGCTAATAAAAACAAAACCAGGGTTCTTTCTTTCTTTCTTTGTTTTAAACCAATCAGGTTGGCAAGATGAGGGGAATGGGGAACTGATGAAATCCTGTATTGGTGAATATGTGAAGAAATGGTCCCCTCCCAACACATTAAAACATGCATAGCCTTTGAATCAGCAATTCTGCTCCTAGGAATTGACCCTAAAATGATCAATGGGTAAGTGTGACAAAAAGAAAGTAGAAGGATATTCATGGCATCCACGTTATTAAAATGAAAAACTGCCATCTAAATGTCGATAAATAGGGAAATGGTTAAAAATTATGTTGCATTATATGATGGTATACTATGCAGTCACTAAAAATTACTATGGAGAAACACACTGATGAGGGAAACATGTCCATGATTTATTGAGCACCTAATATATGACGTGCATTATTGCTGTATGTATTATTATGTTTGTTTTGTAATGTGTATATAACTTTTATATAATCTTAAAGTAAAAACTGTACATATTTAAAGTGTGCATGTTTTTCATATACATATATGCAGTGAAACGATTACTACATTTAAGCTGATTAACATACCCACTTTCTCACACAGTTACCATTTTTGTGTGTTTGTATGTGGTGAAAACATCTGAAATGTCTCTTAGCAAATATCCAGCATGCATTATTATTAACTACAGTCTTCTGGTTTCAGAAGTATTCACTCCTGACAGACCCCACCTGTGAACTATAAACACCCAATCAGATCAGCTACTGGATTTTGACACAGTAGCAACAATCTGCTTTTCTCTTAAAAAGTTACCATAGCAGTTTGCTGGTCCCTAATTAAGAGCACTCGCCTCTACCTTCCCTTCTTTGATTTTGTTGTGCTTCCTTTTCTTGTGAAAAGAAATGCTCTTACTTTAATGTCAATCTGCTTCCTTGCACCTGACCCTTTTCTTTTCCTTTTGAAAGAAACTAGAGCTTCCAAATGATTCTGTTAAGTAGACTCCAAAGTCATGCCATGTTAAGTTAATTGTATCAAACAAACGTTAATAGCAAATTTAAAGGACAAATAAAACCTAACTCGGTAAAAATGATTCAGAATACTACAGAATATAACCAAATGTAAGTATATTTTACACAGACAGACATGAACCACACAGAATTACATACGCCATTTCATCAATTCCAAGAGACCCGTTCTTACACATTTCAACATCTCTGAAATTGAAATGCACCTGAAAATCAATGGCGTGTCAGCTTAATTGTTAGTGCGTATTCTTAGTGGTACATGAAATAATGTTGCATCTTGCAGCTGATGGCACCTCCAATTAGATGAAATATGGTTTTGTCACCACAACGGTTAATTCTTTTGACGGTGAAGGGAAGGGCAGATAAATCAAATATTAAATGCTATCAATCCTTCCTTTCACAAAACAAAACAGAAACAAAAGAAAACCATTACTATTTTCCCCAGGTACAGCGATTTCTCCCACCCCACCCACAGATAAGCCGGTTTGCACAGAAACACACACACCGAAAATACAGCCATCTTCGTATTTTGACTCAAAGCACAGCTAATATTCTGAATGGTGCCAATGGTAGCTTTTTCAGGATTCAGAATCCATCTTGTACCCTTACTATAGCACATAAATGACATAAACTTCTCATCAACAGCATAAAAAATTCATATTCTGTCTATATAGCAGCTGCTATGTTAGGTTTATGTCAACAATTGGCCTGATTTTTTAATAGCATAAATGTTTAAAGAGGTAGCAATTCCTGTAAAATATCTGTGGGGATATTGAAAGCTGATACACGTCAGAAGAGAGGCATTTCTTGAGGAGGAGGCAATTCTCCCTATTTTATCTTTTTCATCCTCTGCTCCTTCTCTTCCACAAACCCCCTGCTCATTATGGTTCATTACTTCTATCAACTAAATATGACAAGTGCGGCAGCCTTCTTTCTGTGGCCCCAGCATAATATTTACTGCTGCCACTTCTTCACAGAATTCACAAACACCCAGTCAGTCTGAAATCTGAGAGGAAATTAGACACCTTTTGTGACACCAGGTGACTCCCAAGTTTTCTTTCCTTGAGTCTAAAATTCTGTGATTCTACAATATTCTTTTTCTACTGGGGCCCACTCAAAAAAAATTTTTTTAAATGTTTATTTATTTATTTAATTTGAGAGAGAGAGAAAGAGAGAGAGAGAGAGAGAGAGAGAGAGAGAGAGAGAGAGAGAGACAAAGTGTGAGCAGGGGAGGGTCAGAGAGAGAGGGAGACACCGAATCCGCAGCAGGCTCCAGGCTCTGAGCTGTCAGCACAGAGCCCGACGTGGGGCTCGAACTCAGGAGCCTAGCTCTGAGATCATGACCTGAGCCGAAGTCAGATGCCTAAACGGCTGAGCCACTACTGCGGCCCACACTTTGAAACAAGGCAAGCCCCACAAGGGGCCACAGGTACCCCCAATTAATCCCCCCCACACACATACATATGTACACACAGTCAGCAATGAACACTGTTCCAAGAACTCAAAATAAACATTAAACATTTCACCTTAACTTCATTTTCTGTCTAGATATCTGCAATCCCAAGAATTTATACTATCATGCTCTTTGATGGACCTACGTTGTTTGCTGTTTTTTGTTGTTATTTGGGTGGGAGAGAGCAGTCAACAGAATGCACAGTAGCGCTGGCTTCCTCAGCGAAACCCACAGCTTAAGTTACACGGTCTTTTCAATCTTTCCTCTGCACCAATTGTGCATCACAACAATGGTCTTTAAAGACTGAACATACATCATTTGCTTATTAATATGGTGTGTAGCTGTGATTCATTACTCTGAATCTTCAAAGCACCGAACGGATACTCGTTGAATCCAAATTACCCACATTTGGTAACTGTGACAGAAAAGGCGCAGCAGATTTTAACACATGAAATAGATCACAGCATTTTTTGTTCTCTGGATGTTAACAAACGTGAGAGCCAGGTCTTCACAATTACCCTGTTGCTCAAATCTTGCAGGTTTTCAAGCTGCCGGCTGCTGTCTGTTCTGTGGAACGTCTTCTGTGCTCCTCCCTCTTCAGGCTCTCACCTTAACTCCAGAGGAACAACTTCCGACACTCGCCGTCTTTTTCACTCTTTGCCGTGAGATGGTCAGAACGAGGGGCCTTCCCTGGGCCATGCGACGGAGTAGCTGGGATCCCTGTACTGGCAAGAGTGCAAGCGATCCTTTCTCCGGATGGCTTTCTCTCTATACTGCAGGTACAGCACGGGTCAGGCCGCTCTGCGAGTGGACTGCAGGCTCAGACACATCCCTATAGGGTCCCAAGGGATAAATTACGGCAGAAGGAGGATCTTGGCAGCCCTCTCCAATCCAGCTTTGGCTCGAGTGATCTGAATTTTAGGAATTACTGGTGCTCACCCAGACATCAATCAAGCAGCGAGCGTGTTTTTCAGTTCCCGTGCTCCTTCATTCATTCACTCATTCATTCCCTCCCCACACACGCATGGAGACAGATAAACAGATACAGATATAAGGATAAGGATACAGATATGACTCTACAGACAACAGCCACATTCTGACAGATCCCTAAAGGGGAAAAGAAGTAAACTCCTAGTAGACGTATCGTATTGTTTTCAAATTTGATCAGACAAAACACCATATGTCATTTAGTGAACTTAAGAACTGGTGAGGAACATCAAAGAAAGACTAATAGATTCTCATCATGGCCATACAATCATAACTTGCCTCTCAAAATGCTTCCTGGGCTAATAATGTGTCAGTCTAATACACCCTGTGGTGTCGGGGGCGGTGTGTGGAAGAGACTGGTGTAGGCTGTCTTTGTCTGGGATCTTGACAATCCAGGTCCAAACCTCCACATGTTTATAGTCTATTCTCTTCCTCCATTTCTGAATCCACAGATCCTCTAAAAGGTTTTCCTCTCACTTATTCCTAAAACAGAGAGCACTCTTGCTCATGAAGGGAGTACATAAGGGGGCAAATGAGGGAGGGATGAGATGATGAGAGTCCTAAAGCCTCAAGTAACTACCATTTATTGAGCACTTACTATGTGTAGAGCCTGTGAGAAGCCACTTAATATATACTACTTTGTTTAATTTTCTTCTCACCGTAATCCTGTGAAGTTGCAAATTATCATTCTCATTTCGTAGGTAAAGAATTGATGGGTCTGACGGTTGAAGGTAACTTGCTCAAGGTCACACAGCTCATGGGGGGCGGCGGGAAATAGCTCACATTCTTTGCTGCTGTGCCACACGGCTCTCACTGAAGACGCACAAGCGTTTTACGAAAAAATAATTTTACAACGGGAAGTGGCAACAGATGACTCCAGCCAAAGGTGGCCGCTCAGTCTGCGGACTCGGTTCAAGCTGGAACTTCAGGGACAGCAATGTCCCTCTGGACAGGACCGCAACTCCTATAAATCTTCTCCAGATTCCACTTTCGGAACCAAGACAGAGCAAAGCGCCGTCCGTCACCTGTCAAAACGTAAGCAGCTCCTTCGTCTTAGTGTATTCCTGGGAAGCCTCACCACGCAGAATTACCAGAAACAAGGACTCTTTTAAATAAACTCTATTTCCTGTCACACGTAAGGCTGATTCTTTTCTGGGCAACACTCATTTGAGCCTGATTAAATTGCCGTGATGAACTTCAGAGTTGAGACTGCCCTTGAGCTGAACATCTATCTGATCTTTAATTCCACTACCCACTCATTTCTTGCAGAGCTCACAATTCTCTTGGTCCCACCGGAGCAGCCGCGTTCAGGTTCTGCATCAATATGTTCAGTGCTGAATTCATTTCTGCAGGGAGTCCAGTACATCTGAACTTTCCAAAATCATTTGGCCCCCATTACTGGTAAGCACTGCTCTTAAATAGGCTGTAAGTCCAGCTAATAGGCTCCATAATCATAGTTGAATCGAACAAAAGGGTCCAGGAGAGAAAGCCATCAGTCATTTTTATTCCCATCAAATAAGCTGCAAAAGGCAGAAACTTTCCGATTTCAGAATCTCATGGTCTCAATTTGATCTTTGGGACTTATTAGAGAGGCAGGAGGACAGGAGGAAGAGACCGACCTAAAAGTGTGCAAAATCCTAATATCCAAAAAAAGGAAAAAAAAGGCTTTACTGTAAATATAATTCGAGAAGACAGAAATAAAGCAAGTTCCAATGAAATCAACTGGAGTTTTGACAGACTTCACCAGAACTGCTGGAGGCCAGAGCACTTTAAGCAGCTTCCTTCCAAAGAGGAACCTGATTACTTATCAGCATGGGGCAGAAATGTAGAAGAGGTGACTTTGTTGACAGGTTCACATTCTCCTTTTGTCTAACTGATAAGTAATCAGAGGAGTCCATAAACTTCTAAAACAATGACAACAATGATAATAATACACCTCTGGGATGATTTTCAGGACTTAGTAGGGAATTCCTGAAGTTTCCTTTAATGATAATCTTACCTTCAAATTAAATTATAAACATAAATAGGTACAGCTGGTATTTAAACCTCAATGCATCTTAAAATGAATCTTTATTTAAAATTTTTTTAATGTTTTTTTAATTTATTTTTGATAGAGAGAGACAGAGCATGAACAGGGGAGGGTCAGAGAGAGAGGGAGACACAGAATCCGAAACAGGTTCCAGGCTCTGAGCTGTCAGCACAGAGCCCGATTCGGGGCTCGAACTCACAGACCACGAGATCATGACCTGAGCTGAAGTCAGACGCTCAACTAACTGAGCCACCCAAGTGCCCCTAAGATGAATCTTTATTTAAAAAAAATGTTTTCTAGGGGCGCCTGGTGGCTCAGTCGGTTAAGCATCTTACTTCAGTTCGGGTCATGATCTCTTGGTTCATGGGTTTGAGCCCCGCATCGGGCTCTGTGCTGACAGCTCGGAGCCTAGAGCCTGCTTCAGAGTCTGTGTCTCCCTCTCTCTCTGCCCCTCCTCTGCTCTCATTCTGTCTCTCTCTCTCTCTCTCAAAAATAAATAAGCATTTTAAAAAATGTTTTCTGCATTTGTGTATGTGAAGATACACACCACTACTATAATGTACAAACATTCACACTGAGAGGTTAGGGTTACTCTGCTGTGCTTGGTTAGATCAAGTTGGTTTAATGTAGAATATAACAATCTTGGATTCTTGCTTAAAGGTAACAGGGGGAAAAGTGCCCACAAATGTCAGTAATGTGCACAGATCTACCTCCTACCCAATGGTAAGTTCAGATGTATTGTGTTAATGAGGAGTGGTTCGTGCCCACGATCAGCTGCAACTTCTCCTAAAGCCCAGTATTTCTAAAATGTTTTAATGTTTATTTATTTTGAGAGAGAGAGAGAGAGAGAGAGAGAGAGAGAGAGATAGAGAGAGACAGAGAGAGAGAGAGAGAGAGAGAGAGAGAGAGAAAGAGAGAGAGAGAGAGTCTGAAGCAGGTTCCAGGCTCGGAGTTGTCAGCACAGAGCCCGACACGGGGCTCGAACTCAAGAGCTGTGAGATCATGACCTGAGCCGAAGTCAGACGTTTAACTGACTGAGGCACCCAGCCACCCCTATATTTTACTATTCTTATAATCCATTTTAATTCATCAAATTGTGTTTGGGCACCTGGCTGGCTCAGTCAGAAAAGCATGGGACTCTTGATCTCACGGTAGTGAGCTTGAGCCCATGTTGGGTGTAGAGATTACTAAAAAAATAAATTAAAAAAATCATGTACAACTGAAAATAATGTATGTTGTGTGCATTATATCCACATGATCCATTAAGGAGTGAGTGTGGCTCTCGCTGAGGAATTTTTATCAGGAGACCTAGTACTCAAGTAACTTCTGCAGCTCCAAAATGTGTTCACAAAAAGGACGCATCAAAATATATTTATTGAACACTAACTATAAAACACAGGCCTTACTCCTTTAAAGCTTATCACTGTGTCTGGAAAAACAAAAATTAGGTAGAGGAAGGAAATAGGAGAAAACCTGAGGAGGACACGTTTCAAACATGCTCACCTAACTGGGTATTGTATGGAAACCAATCCGACAATAAATTTCATATTAAAAAAAAATAAATAAAACACGCTCACCTAGAAGATACAAAGCACACGTCCCAGACGTCCCAGAGGACGTGACTGTGTCGTGCCATGGGGAACAAATGAAGACGAACACCAGGGTGGACGGGAAGCTGGAGGCCTGTGCTCCCTTCCCAGGGGTTCCTGAAGCTGGCAGAGCTTGGCAAGGCCGTCTAATCAGGTGCACCCACCCCCTGGAACCATGACTCCCATGCCAGGAACTCCACGGGCCTGGAGGGCCTGGTGGCTCTGGTGCTCACTGAACAGGAGCCGTGAGCCTGACAGCAAGGGCTCAGCTACCACAGCAAAGAAGGGGAGAGGGGATGGCACCAAAGAATAACATATTTTTTGCTTGATACCAGGCGTTGTTCTTTTTAACAGATATTTAGGTTTCTAACAAGACTCCTCGCCGTGTTGCTGACATTGCACTCCATCACGTACATAGTCTGGGCTCTGACCTGCAACAGAACGATAGAAGTCTAGACTCTTGTCTCGCAAAGACCTTTTTCTCCCTTTTAAGGGAAAACATGGATGGATCTGTTGATCTCTCCCTCAAACTAAAAGCTCCCCTTGTAGTACTATCTTCGGTAAAGCATGCTCGCTTGCATGCCTTGGTCCATAAGGCAACCGTGACAGGGCAGGGGAGCGCAGGGCCCCTGAGAATGTTTTCATACTTCGATGCCACATGTCTGAGTGCAGTTCTGTGTTACAAGGAGTTGAGATCCAATCTAATTTCTCATTTCTAATCCTCCTTAAAGACTCTTCTGTAGCATTTACCACCCTGACCACTCCCTAATCAGATTTCTCTGGAAAGTCCCTCCTCTATCTACCATTTTATTATTATTACTACTATTGAAATATAGTTAACACGCACTATTACGTCACTTCCAGGTGTAGAGCACGGTGAGTCAATACTTACTATATGTCATGCTGTACTCACTACAAGTGCAACGGCCCCCTGTCACCATACCAGGCCATTACAAAACACTGGCTGTAACCCCTACGCGGTACCTCTCATCCCCGTGACTACTCATTCCATAACTGGAAGTCTGGAAGTACTCCCTGCTCCTCATTCTTATTTCTCTTCTCTCACCTCTCTGGAAGTGTGTTCTCGACACCATCCCCTTCCTCCCACTGCAGAAGAAACACTCAAGAGACCCTATCCTACTCTACCTGCACAATCTGTCTCATCCAAGAGCTTCGATCCATGCCTCTCTGGAGGCAGTCTTCCAGGTTACAACTCCAGCTTTGCTCTGCTGGGTCTGGCGAGACCAGTTGACCACTGGGAGGACCCATCCTCAGGGCCCTCACTCTCTGTGTAAGTCATACCTGAACTCAACATGGCCCTCACCGCCCTAAAGCACTGACCCCAACAACCTACCCCTCCAGCCTCAATCCCACTGACAAACCCAAGTCTATTTCACACCACAAACAACTGCTCACTATTCCAAGAACACTCTGCTGCCCATTTCACGTCCTTTTTCCACATCTTCGTCTGATGCAGTCTTAACTATCTTTTAAAGGCCAACTGCCCAAGTTTCTTCCTCAATCTGATAAATTTTTCTCTTTTTCTTTTTTTTTTTTTGAAATTCAAGCCCATTATTAACCTTTTATGCCACTTACAATGCTCTAACTTTTGTTATGATCACTTGCAGGGTTTCCTTATTTAACCTACAAAACAGATTCCTACATCCTGGAAGTTGTTTAGTCAGGAGACATTTATGAATTAGGATGAAATGGTCACAAAACTCATGTTAGAGAGAAAACTCAAGAACTCCTTAAGTGGGATCACAGCCATCTGATGCATTTGTGCAAATATGGAATGGTCTTATTTTGTTTCTCTCACAACTAATATTTTCTGGGAATTCTTCTGAATGCTGTACATGCATATTCTTTAAAGACATTTCAGGGCCGCCTGGGTGGCTCCGTCGGTTAAGCGTCCGACTTTGGCTCAGGTCATGATCTCATGCTCCATGAGTTCGAGCCCCGTGTTGGGCTCTGTGCTGACAGCTCGGAGCCTGGAGCCTGCTTCAGATTCTGTGTCTCCCTCTGTCTCTGGTCCTCCCCCACTTGTGCTCTGTCTCTCGCTCTCTCAAAAATAAATAAAAATATTTTAAAAATGAAAAATATATTTCACATAAAATTCCTTAGGCTCTGAGCTATTTGCATCTCCAGTGACGATCACAGAAGCAAGTACTCAAATGTTAGGAAAAAGGAAAGTGAAGGGAGAAAGTGAAAGGCGGAACATTTCAAACATCAACAAGTCTGAAACTGACTTAAGGGAAGGTCCAAATGTTAGCTGCAGAGATTGGGGCAGATTCTAGACAGATCCCCCGTAATTGCTCAAAATTTATGTTCTCAGATAAAAAGGAGAATGTGTGTGTGTTTACTGTGGTAGAATATACATAAAATCTACCATTTTAACTATTTTTAAGTGTATAGTCAGCAGCATTAAATTTTTTACAGAATGTTTTTGTCATTGCAAAGTGAAACCCTGTACCCATTAAACAATAACACCCTCTGCCCACACCCCCCACCGCCCCTTACCCCTGGCAACTTTGTCTCTGAATTTTACTACTCTAAGTATCTCACATAAGTGGAATCACACATTTGTCCTTTTGTTTCTGACTTATTTCACTTAGCACAAGGTCTTCATCACCCATGTGGTGGCAGGTATCAGAATACTCTTCCTTTATAAGGCTGGATAATATTCTGTTACACAGACATCCTACACTTTGTGTACCCATTTACCTGCAGATGGACATATGGCTTGCTCCCACCTTTGGAGTACTGCGCATAATGCTGCTATGAAGAAGGGTGAATGAGCATTTTGAGGCCCTGATTCCAATTCTTTTGAGTATACAACCAGAAGTAAACTTGCTGGATCATATGGTAATTCTATATTTAGTTTTTTTGAGGAACTACCACGCTGTTTTCCAAAAAGATATATTTATGGTCTCTAGGAGACTTAACCTCTTCAGCCTTTCAAGGCAAACGTATAAAATGGGACATGGGTTAGATCAGAAGTCCCTCACCTCTCTAACGTTCTGATTGTAAAACACAGAGTTATAAACCCGCCACTGACCTGGAGCCCAAGCATTATCAACCTGCCCTCTGTCCCCACAACAAAAAGGGCAAACTCAAATAGATGAAGCCTCTGAAGCACAGAAGGAGAAGCCCTTTTAAGGGAAAGAAGGAAAGAAGAAAGGAACAGAGAAGAAAGAAGCTGAGGGTATAAGAAAAGAGGGCAGGAGAAAACGTGGAGATCTTAAGACAGAGAAGCCTTGAGTGGCAGAATGAAAACGGGAGCCATTATTTGGGGCTCCCCACGCACCGCCCACGCACCTGCTGTAGAAAATGCAACAGCCTAAAGACATCCAAAGAGAGGCTGTTAAGAAGCACAGCAATTCAGTTTCATGGGGACAGGTGCCCCTACTATTATTCATTTCTTCATTCTCCAACCTATAAAGTACTTTAATCATTTAACCCATTTACCTGGTTCTAAGATCCCCCTAACATTTTCTAAAACTTCAAGTAGAAACATGGAATAACATTTTTAAAAATTTCCCTTACCAAATAGCCTACACCAAAATGATGGAATGTTAAAACCTGCCCTGTGCCACTAAGTCAGTAGAGTCAGTAGCGACTGGACTTGATCTCCTTGTACTTGAGTCTTCATTCCCCTGACTCTGTGTTCAAGCAAACATATAAAGTTTATGAG
The DNA here is from genome assembly GCF_014898765.1 of Herpailurus yagouaroundi. Classification (NCBI taxonomy): domain Eukaryota; kingdom Metazoa; phylum Chordata; class Mammalia; order Carnivora; family Felidae; genus Herpailurus; species Herpailurus yagouaroundi. Next base: position 13,269,865 of record NW_024412447.1, on the reverse strand, counting down.
ATACTGGAGTTCTAAGCTACAGAATGTAATCGTAAGTAAAATGATAATGGTAGTAATATCATCACCATCATCATCTATGGCTAGAAAAATACCAATCCTTTGGAAGTTTTACTTTTGAACCCAAACTAGAACCAATCACGAGAATTTTAAACTCATTCATATGTTGCATTATACATGAGACCTGAAGTGTAAATACTTAGAATTCCCTTCAGAGACACTCAGAAGTAACTAGGAATTAGAGTCAAACTCAGAATGAGAGAAAACCAGGACGTGTACCTCATCTGGCGCCTTTCCCGCCCATTACAACTTCCTGTCTGTTTAGAAAGGTTCTCTTTACCTGGGAAAAGGGTCCCCTTGCTCCTGCAGTTCAAGCCTCTCCAAGAACTGATGCAGCAAGCATTTGCCAGGCCTGCTTCCCCATGGATGCAAAGAAGGCCCCCGAGTTCGTAAAAACGATTAAGGAATGAAAACCAGAGAACCCCCTACCACTCTGTAATTTGGTTTAGTCATTTTTAAATTTTAAAAGACTACACGGTAGGTGAGTGGTACATTTAAGAAAAAAACCGCATTTTTCAAAAGATGCCAATGAAAAGAAGTGATGGGCCTTCGGAGGCGCCATATGACATTATCCCATCAGGAATTACATCTTCCCTCTGATATTTTCATCCAAGTGTTTATTAAACAAGCTCCCACTTTCATCCACATTATTTTGATTAATGCATGCAAAGGTTCCAGAATTATAGAAGAGAAATCTAAGGTGATTGTGCATTAAAATAAATGAAAGGATGGCTCCTGGTTTACAGGCACTATATTTCATGACTAAAATGCTTCCTGCCATTTTTTTTTCCCCCGAATTTAACTGCAACACACTTCTCTTGGCTTTGGTTTTGAAGTAATGATATAAAATTCATTTTATCTCTTTTTCAAGCCTGGCTCTTTCATACATAACATCAGACTTGTCATATCTGAGGAATTATTAAAATAAGACGGAGCCTGCTATTTCTGAGCAGAAAAGCCTCTTTGAGCCGGCATCCTCAGGAGAGACGTGGGCTCAATCTCATTAGTTGGTGCTGAGACGCGTCCTAGTCTCCAGGTTCAAGGTGATGAAAGATTAGGGCGTTGGGCCTTGTCTCATTTCGTATGCAGCACACATCCCTCCCTGCCCGTGAACACGAAATTACATTGAACCTGGGGAGTCTAACTCCATTAATTTTAAATGGAAGATTAATTTAACAATATGCGGCAGATATTTGTTACAGACCTATCATGTAAAAGTGACGGTTAGCAATAAATTGTGGTGACTCATACTGGCCAGTGGCCCTGGCTCAAATAAATCAGGAGGCATTTACACATAATTGCTGTTTTTAAAGACAGGGATATGGGTGATGTGTTTCTTTGATGAAAGATTGGGCAACCCCATTCAAAGAAACAGCAGCTGATATTAAAGCCACAGTGCCATTCTGGAGGGAGACATTTTTGATTAGTATTTCTGGAATAATCATTTAGGAATAACAAATACAGTACTGATGTAGCGTAATCTCTCTCTCTCTCTCTCTCTCTCTCTCTCTCTCTCTCTCTCTTTTGAAACCTGTGTAATAATTCCGAGGCATGAAATTGTCATGGTATTTTTGTCAATTTCCTTAAAGTAATTACAATAATAATACCCTCAGAAATGACAATTTGCGAGAGCTGAAGAGAGGATGAGAAGGAAGAGGCAGAAAAGGTATCAATGCCGATAAGGACAAGCAATTCTATTGATTTTCTAGAAATAATTACAATAATATACATAAATAATAATTTGCAAGGCTCTGGGAGGGACAAAGAGGGACCATGGCAACTGGGGAGAAGCATTCTGAGGAAGAAAGTGTGGGATTTTCTTTTTTTAAATGCCATTTCATACAGCTTTCTTGACACATTTTTTTTTTTAAAGCAAATTCTCCTCTTCTCGAAGCAACTGAGGGGAAAGAAAGAAAGACACAGAATGCCCTGAATGCTTAACTACTACAGGGTAAGCGATGCAAAAGCGAAGCCAAGGACACTGGTTGCTGGCAGCACTTGTCAGGAGAGGCTCCGGAATGGAACCATCCAGTGTAAGGGTCTGCCTGCCCTCTCACCGAGGAGTAAGGGTGTTATTCTAATCTCCTCTCCTCTGCAAGCACCAGCCTGGCCAGCACTTAGGGGAAGGATGCTCAAGGACTTCTGTCTTCAGTCAAGTCCAATGTGATAGGAGCTTTGCTCCTGTCTCTTTTAAAAGATTAAGGTGGGAAGAGGGCAGGGTGAGGATTATGTGTCTTCCCTCCATGCACCCTCTTGACATACTCAAGGGACTGCTGGGAAGTCGGGATAAACACCCGTCTCTCAGAAGCACACATCATCCCACTCCACTCTCTTTAGCAATAGGAGAAGCAAGGGAGGGAGGAGCAGCACTTGAAACACTACTTGACACATCCCCTGGTTCCAGTCTTGAACCCCTCTCCAGGCTGTCCTTCCTCAGAGCCATTGGAACGAGCTGGCAAATCAGATCAGAGCACTTCCATTCTGTAAATCTTTCAAGGGCTCCCGGCTGCCCACAGAATTAGGTCCAAACTCCTTAGCCTGGTATACAAGGATATTCACTCCACCCCACCACATCTCTGGCCACTCTTGACCCTGCTGATACGTGAACGTCACACTCCTAAATGCTCAACTTGTACATTTCAGGACTGGCATGTACTGCCATACCACCTTTTGCATATGCTGTTGCCTCTGCCTTGAATATTCTTCTTAGGTGTCCTCTTCTGGTAAACTCCTATTCATCCTTCAAAATCCAACTCCAGCACCATACTCTCTGCGAAGGAGTCAAAAAAAAATTTTTTTTTTCTACTTGAGATCAGGGGCCTGCCCTATTCATCGTTCTATCCCCAGCATCAACCCAAGGAAGAAAACATGTAGACGTGTAATCACATTTGTTAAATTCATTAAAAATGGCTAATTTTACAGAAGGTACTTCACAAGACTAGGAAGGATGGTTAGGAGAGAGGGGATAAAGGAGAGAAAGAGTATGCTGATATAGTCAGGGATCTGTTATTTATCATGGCGATCAATTCTGTTTTGATTTACAATTTCACACATCAGTGTGTGGTAGTTAAAAAAGGAAATAGCAAGTAGTAGGGCTCAGATGCTAATACTGGGTCCCTCAAGAGTAAAAGGGTTTGGTTTATTTTAACAGGTTATGAGAGGGACGAGGTGGTAAGATGGCAACATAGCAGAAGCAAAAACAGTAGCAAGGAACATTTACTAATGCTTACTATATGACGGCACTGCTCTAACGGCTTCACGTGTGTTTACACCTTTAATCTCTGAGAACCTTGATGACATAGGCTCTATTATCATCTCCATTTTATAGACAAGAAACCGAGGCACAGAGAAGTTAGGTAACTTGTTTAAGGTCATTCAGACAGCAGGTGAGAGAACTAGGATTTCAATCCTAGGCAGTTAAGCTTCGAGCTCCCTCAAAGAATTCTTTTAGGAGCCGGTGGGTCCTTCTGCCACCCACCTGTGGCATGAGCAGGGGCCCACTTCCTGAAAAGGAGGCTCTGAACAAAAGCACCTAGGAAGGAGCAGACCAGAAAGGTGCCATGGCAAAGGGTAGGACTGTTCTTTGAGCCTAGGTGAGCAGTGGAGTCCCAAGAAGGCCCCACCTGCCGTGAGAAGAAGACGCTTTGTAAAAACCCACACATCAGGCAGGGTCTGGTTATCGCTGCTGTTAGTCGTCAGGTAGCTAGTAGCCAAGAGACTACAGAGGCTCAAAGCAAATCTGGGTTAAAGACTAAAATCGGCTCAGATGATACAATATTATTGAAAAACAGCTTTGGCAGACTTGCACTCATATGTACGTGCACGGGAAGTCTTCCTCGGTAACCACTTGGGACGAGATGATTAAAGTCTGCTTTCTGACATTTCCTAATTGGGAGTGAATCTCCTTGCAGGTGACAAAGTGAACACTCCTACAATTTACAGGGCCAGGTATTTTAAAGAAATCACTGCCCATATGTGTATATTCAGTATACCTTTCTTACTTGAGCACAGTCACCGGAAATGTAAATTTCACTCCATGAGATCTGAAACATATCTTCCAGTAGCCAATTTAAAAGAATAACTAGTCCCGTGTAGTAATAATGATGATAATAGTAACAGTAATGATGATAAACTAACCCCAAAGGTGATTTCCTATACTTCTATTGTAACTTTTCTCTAAAGATTGGCAAGTTATTAGAAAACACTAATTAAACTACATAGTTTCCCCAAAGAGGAAGCTACAATTATTGTTTTGTTGTTGCTGTTTTTCAGATGGATGATTGAGGTGAAGAGATAAGAAAGCTAATGTTCCCTCACTGCAGCCTAAACCCAGAAACCTCATCTCCCTTCTCTAGAAATGCAATTGAAACATGCATGATTGAAACAGCACCACTATTTAATCAACAAATGATGGTCTCTAACTTAAAAAAAAAAAAAAAGTCTGTGCTAAGCTACTTATGGAAAGAAAGTTTACTGGGATTATAGAAGAAAAACCAACAAGCTATTGTAACTCTATTAGAAAGAGTAACAAGCCATGAGATAAATCCTGAGACATGGAGATGTTTATATACTTAGAGCTTTTAAATATAAACTCTTCACCTCCTCTCTTCCCTAGACTCCTGGTCAATTTAGTGCAAGACAAGAACACAATTTACTATCAAGAAACACTCAGATGTCATAAAAGGTGCTAGAGGTGCTGTATAAGGATCAGACCTTTAAGGAAGAAGAAAACATACCCCATGCTCTAGTCATCAAGGAGAAGTCAGGGCTAGGGTGTAAAAGAGTTGATTAAACAACAACAACAACAACAACAACAACAACAACAACAAAACAGTATCTTAAATTTACCACTGATACCATGGCTGCCAGCACTGGATGCCTCTAACTAGTTCAGTTTTGTGCTTTAATGTTAAATTTCTTATGGGAGCACATCACCTAATTAGAGGAATTGATAACTGCACTGTTCCATAATGAGGCCAATACATTTCAAAGTCATTAAAGATAACCAAGGCAATAAGTCTGGGTTTAAGCGGCGTTTCCTCAGATTTCACAGTCTGCATGTTGCAAGTGTAGGGGGGGGAAAAGCAATCCCTGCCTAGTCAACTGTAAATGCTGGGTTATTGGAATCTTTAAAACAGGCAGCAAGGAGAAAATTACATGGCCAAATCTCCTTTTTCCAGTTAATGAAGAATTAAGACTCCCATTGACCACATTAGAAGGTTCACCGGGGGTCTCAGCTCTCCAGAGCTGGTGTTTGACAGCAGTGTCAGTGTATCTGAGTCTGAACGCGCAAGTGCATGACAGAGGATCATTCATAACTGTCACATCTACTTATCTCTCTCATTGTCACCCAGCTAACGAAATTCAGGCCGTGGAGCCGGCTGCCTCTGTCCCTCTCTCAACCCAGCTCGAGGAAAAAGGCATTCCAGAGCCCATTCATGTCCTATTATCACGTCAGCACCTTGTGAATCTCCCCACAAGAGTCAGCATCGCTTCCTGTAATCTCCCCCATCCAAGGGAGAAGACAAGATGTCCCTGGGACTAATGTCCGTGCAGACTGCGTCTGGTGTCAGCATTCACAAAGAACAGCTCAGAGAAATAATGCAACAGAGAAAAGATTTTTGAATGTTATTCCATATTTCAGGGGGAAAAAAAATCACAGCATTTGGAGTTTATCTTTGACTGGTAATGAGCAAATGCCATTTCTATGCACTGAACAGCAGTAAGTGTGAGAGGGTTTCATAATGCAATTTGCTACAGAACACAGATATTTAAACTAAAAGAGGACAGAGAGGCTGATATAGGAATGTGTGTAACCAAACCAATCAGAAGATTTTGAGGACAATATAGCACAAAAAGAAGATACAATTTGATTTGCAAATATTATCACCGAAGCAGCTTATCTGCACAGAAGAAAAGTAGTTCAGTTATTAACGTGTCACCAACAATAGAAATCAGAGTTGGTATGACGAAACGTGCCCGTTTTGAGACAGGCAGGCCATCTGCAAAATGGCAAATGGGCTGTGTCCTGAAGCAAGTAATTTGACATGGAAGTGCTGATGTGTTTTCGCATCTCAGGCTCCTGTGAAACCAAAGGAAATAAAACACTACCAAAGGTTATTTATGATAAATTCACATTTGGAGAGCTCTCCTTTGTTACTTCTGAAATTCAGACAATGGCACCGATTTCAGTGCTGCTTCACGCAGACTTTTTTAAAACACAAAAAGTTCCCACATAGTCATTTAGGGTCAACCTCCACTGGATTAATGTTTTTTAATTTTATGTCTTCTTATACGAACTTTTAATTGAAATAAAATTCATATAACATAAAATTATTCATCGTAACCATTTCAAACTGTATACTTCACTGGGTTTTAGTATATTCTAAGGTTGTGCAAATATCACCACTATCTAATTCCAGAACATTTTCATCATGCCCAAAAGAAACCTGTACCCAATAAGCAGTCACTCCTAACTCCCTTCTCCCCACAGCCACTGGCAACCATGAATCTATTTTCTGTCTTTATGGATTTACCCATTCTGAACAGCTCCTATAAATGAAGTCACACAGTACGTGCCCTTTTGTGTCTGGCTTCTTTCACTCACCATAATGTTTTCAAGGTTCAGTATTTCATTCCTTTTTGTGGCTAGGTAATATTCTACATTTTGCTTTCCTATTCATCTAGTGACTTATTTTGATATACCACGTTGTGTTTATACATTTATAAGGTGATGGACATTTGGGTTGTCTCTGCTCTTTGGCTGTTATAAATAATGTTTCATGACCATTCTGTGCAAGTTTTTATAGGAATATAGGTTTCAGTTCTCCTGGGGATACAGCTAGGAATGAAACTGCTAGGTGGCCACATAGGATTGTGCAGGTTGTACAGTGCACAGCCCAGAAGAAGCTATTCAAACTGCAGCCACAAACTGGACAACTTACAAAGCAGCTTTATTTGACATGGACCTTACTGAGAAAGAAATGGATTTATTCTGCTTACTTTAGAAGTTAGAGTTGTCATAATAGATTTGAATGGCCTTTGATGGCAGTTTTTCCTAAATGAATCACATTTAAGGTAAGAAAAATTATAATTTTCAAGTGGTTGGCAGTTGTCAGGCTTAAATAAAACCACGATAACACTTTCAGTCACAGTCAATATTCAACAGCCCAGTCATTCAGGGATTAATGCTTCTGCTTCCGGGCCACCTGCCTTCATACCCCTCCCTGCCTCCCTGACACCCGCATCTTACACATTCTCCTCATCAGCAGCCCTACTATAGGTTGCAAAGGACTAATGAGAATAATAAAAAAGAATAATATCCGTTCAGCTGCTCTCTAGGAGAACCGATCTAAACAGTTCAGGAGAAGAAGGGATTCAAGAAAAGACGCAACAGTTTTATTTTCTTCAGTGATTATTTTTCCATTCCGGCCCTAATTCCTCACTATCTTACTTATTCTTCTTAAGCACATGATCACTTAGGAAAATATACTAGAGTTTACTGTATTAAAAAAAAAAAGACAGTGTGTACTTAATTTATAAGACACTAGCCAGAAACAGTTGTTCTCACGTAGGGACTGGATTTACAACGTGAGCGCCTTCACAACCACGGTCTGGCAACAGTGGCTGCCTGTAAACCTGCCACGTCCCTTCGTTTCCCCATTCTTTTTGTTTCAGCTGTAAAGATTAGCAGTAAGGCTGATGACAAAATTATTTTCAATCCTTGAGGGTTTAGCTATAAGGACTGGAAGTCACTACTGTCTTCAGATTCAGGCAATCAACAGTATTCTTAAAAAACAAAACCATCAATCATAAGAAGTAAGATATGTTTGGGGAACATGAGTTAACTGGAAGGGGAATGCCCTGAACTTGAAGGTCTGGCATGACTTCCAGAGGCCACACGCTGCTCGAATATTGGGACAACTTAACTTGCAACCTATTGCCACTTCTTAAAAGTACTGGATCAAACTTAACCGAAACTCAAGTGTCTAACTATCCCTCAGCCTCCCCAGAAAAACATTCTGGTTTTGCCTTATCCCTCTGATATTTGCAGTGCAGAGACCATGTCATTCCGTCTGATTCTTGGTCTGTCTCTGTGTCCTCGTCCTCTAACACATCCCTCCTAAAACTGTCAATTCTTCAAGGGAAAGACAAAGTCCTCTCACACTGCTCCCATGCTCACGCACAGACCCCTCCCTTCTGCAGTGGCGTTTTGCAATTAGTCCCACTGTCCAAACCTTCAGTATAAAGAAACAGTTTGGAAAACTAGGTGATCTTAGTGAAAAGACAATACTGCCATAAAGGAAATACCCACAACCACCACCACCGCCACAACAAAACGGACACAAACCATTTTGGCCAGCAGTTTGCTAAAGAATGCAAACATTCACAGGCGGACCAGAGGTTCCAACACAAAGAGCAAAAAACACCCTAGGAAGACTTTTTTTGCGACAGTATTTTATGAACGCTTCTAGTCTTCCAACATGATAGAGCTGGGGAGAAGAGAAAAAGCAGCACTGCCAACTGGATCAAATTACTAGTGGAACAATGCAAGTGAAATGTGTCCTTCTTTCTACACAGTTTTGTAAACTTCAAGACAAAAATAAATTGCATGACCCCCTGGTAGCTTCCATTAGAACTTATAGGAACAAATTGTTTGCCTCAAGCTGGGTGGAATATACATTCAAATTCAGGCTCTTGAAGGAAATTATTAAGTAGAGTCATATTAGCTTTCTCTGAAGCATACTCGTTTCCAGTATTGCCACTGTATAGACCAATTATGATCCCTTTCCATGCTGAGAAATGATTGTTCTGCTAACACAGTCCTGGTAAGAATCAAAAGCACTACATTTTTAACCTTGGGGGATTTTCGTTATTGTTGCTCCCTTGCCAGTTCCTTCAAATGGAAAACATCTTCCATTAATCTAAATGCAAAATTTGTTTCGGCTTTCCAAAGTTACCTGAAAAATGTTAAGCACAAAGCAATAAAGTTTTTATGCTCTTAAGACCACTAATGCTTTGAGCTTCATATTCATTTTGAAGAAATGAACATTTTATGGTTCACAGAGGAATAGCTACATGAATAATATCTGAGATTATAATGCATCTAGCAGAAAAAGATTAAGTTTATGTAAACTATTTAATCAGACGTGAAATTTTCTCTAGAGAATAAAAATTCTGACCTTATTTAAGTTTACTTTAAAAATATCAATATTATGTTTCTACCAAGGGAACCCACCAATTTTCCTATTTACGTAATATAAATATTCATTAGAGACAAAACTTAACATAAGATGTACTGTACTGACCCAAGGATGTTGTAACAGATGACCCTATATCATACAGAGATCGGAAAAGAAGAACTCTGGGTTACTTATTTGGTTTCAAATACTTAGTTGCTAACCTCTAGGTGATGGACAAACCATTTAGGTGACTGTCATTACAAAAGAGTATATGGTTGAATATGTTATATTAAAATCCCTATGTTTTTATTACACATATTTCCTAAGAGATAACATTTTACACAAATACACAGGGCTGAAGTTGAATGAATAATATTTAATATAATTTATGTATGTCCATCAAGTTAATTTCTATGGAAGATCTCAAAGTTGATAAATAGCATAAATGATCTATGATTATAATCTATAGCCCACAGACATATATATCATAGTAGGGCCCAGAGACCCCATATCCAACCTCCGATAACCTAGAATTGCCCTCATTATAAATGCAGGGACTCATATTATAATTCTACTGTAACCAGTTATGAAGAAAGGGCCTACATGGAATCATCTTAACATGTAACATGAAAATATTTGAAAATTGTTTTTGTTTTTTGCAACTTATGTCTTACAAAGAGATTTCAGATATGACAGTTAAAATTTTCTTTTTGCTTGTTTCACGAAACATACACATAAAATCAGTTTCTATATACTGTATCTTTCTGAAGACATAGCTACACTTCAAGAAAGTTTTAAACCTTTCCTTTTCTTTAATTTGACATAAACCCAGGTTAATACATGGAGCAAAGAAACTCAATTTCACAATATCAACTAAGATATCAGATCTTTAATGAAACATATAAAAAAGTTTAAGCACATAAAGAAGTTAAATAAGAAACTGATTATAAGACACTAACCACAGAATTCTAATGCTTGCTTTGCAAAGAGTGTGGATTATTCATTTTTTAAACGTATCATATAATGAAATATTTTTAATTAATATAGTATATCCTATGTGCTTTAACTGTGCCGACTTTCACTAATATAAAAAAAACCCTAATTTTTCATTTGTGTACTTTCTTTAATATAAAATTAATAATGTGAAAATAAAATTGTTTTTTACTAGAAGATAACCTGAAAACCAAAATGGAAATAGGAAAAAAAATTACCAGTCAGATAGACAACATAAAGAAATGAACCATGTCAAACATTATTTAGAAAACAAAATGGCCATCATAGCCATCCATGAATAAAGTGCTGCGCCTGACTCCTGAACTCTGAGTTCCTACTAAGCTTTTCAAAATGTATTCTCTGAATCCAAATTTCACCTGCTGAAACCTGTCAAATACCAGCAATGATAAAAGCAGTAGGGAGTAAGTGAGATCAAGAATTTTATTGGGTCCGTTAATTTTGATCCAGCTGAGTCCATTGGAGGAACTGATATTTAAATCAATGGTTTCAATATTGTGACATACATGCTTTAATCAGGATATACATATGAGATCGTAGAGAAGGAACATCTACTATTTTCTCTGACCTCTATTCTTTTAGCAGAAATGGGATGAGAACAAATGTATTTTTTAATCAACTTAATGATACTGAGGTATAACACACATAAAATCAAAACGTAGCCATTTGAGGTGTACATTTCGATGAGTATACGCACACAAACACACCTGTGAAACCATCCCCACAATCAAGAGACAGAACATTTCCATCACCCATGTTCCCTCATGCCACTCTGGAACCAAAGCTCCCAACCTGTGATCCCAGGTAAACTGGTCTACCTTCTGTTACTAGAGTCGTTTGTTTCAGAATTTCATAGAAGTGGAATCACAGAGTACTTTTTTGTGTCTGACTTTTATTTCATTCACCACAATGCTTCTGAAATTCACCTATGTTGTCGTGCATGTCAGGATTTTTGTTTCTTTTCAGTGTTTAGTAATAGCCATTATCTGGATATGCCAAAATTTCCACTTATTAATGGATAACGCTTGTTTCCAGTTTTTGGCCACACTAAGAAAAAGGCTACTACAAACACTAGTGTACTAGTCTTTATATAGGCATATGTTTCCATTTCTCTTGGGTAAATACCTAGGAGTGGAATTGCTGGGTTGTAGGGTAAATATACAAAAAAATTTTACTAGAAAGTTTTTAAAAACTTTGTAAGAAAATTCCAAATTAGGACAAATGTCTTGATTCACAGTTTTAACCAGGATTTTAATTATGATCCTGGGACCCCTTCCTTCTCCACATATCCACACTTAAAAGATATTAATTTGGATTTGACTCAAACTAGTTGGCACTTCTTTTCCCCAATATCGTGAGGCCAAGATACAAATGAGTCAACAGCTTTGCAAGATCCAAGCAAAAGAAGAGCTCCAAATGATCTGATTCAAATTGAAGTAATGCCAACACTTAACACTTACAGAAAAGTCCTCTAAACACTCTTAGCAGACACTACTCTTCTCGGCTCATCCGTGATAGGAAGTGGTCAACAACAAGAAGGCATCTGCTAGGGTAACTGGCACCAGATTTGACTCATTATTCTGTCAAAGGCTCTGGCATACACACTATGGATCTGGCATGAACATGGACAGGCAAAGATTCTGGCAAAACTACCAAGGGGAGAAGGAATCAAGTGTGGTGAGGACTGAATGCACATTGTCCCTCTTCAGTGGGCACACCAGGTCACTGGCCCCATCATGAGCTATGCTCTATGCCACTCACTCATCATCAATTCAGTTGCAGTCATCTTTTCTTTTCTTTTTTTTTTTTTTAAAGTTTATTTATTTATTTTTAGAGAGAGCAAGCAAGAAGGGAAGGAACAGAGAGAGGGAGAGAGCAAATCCCAAGTAGGCTCCACATTGTTAGTGCAGAGCTTGATACGGGGCTTGAACTCACAAACCATGAGATCATAACCTGAGCCAAAATCTAGAGTTGTATGCTTAACCAATTGAACCACCAAGGTGCCCCGCACTCCTCTTTTCGGATGAGCTGGAACACATCAGCGATCAAGTTTAAGTATTTTTTATTTATTTTTAAAATTTTTTATGTTTATTTATTTTTTAGAGAGAGAGAGGGAGACAGAGAGAGACAGAGAGAGAGACAGGGCGTGAGCGGGGGAGGGGCAGAGAGAGCAGGAAACACAGAATCCAAAGCAGGCTCCAGGCTCTGAGCTGTCCTCACAGAGCCCGATGCCGGGCTCAAACTCACAAACCGGGAGATCATGACCTGAGCTGAAGTTGGACACTCAACAGACTAAGCCACCCAGGCACCACAAAGTTTAAGTATTTTTTAAAGAGAAAAAAAGAAGATTCACCACAAGAAAAACTCTATACGGATGGTGACAGATGTTAACAAGACTTATAGGGGTGATCATTTATATATACAAATACTGAATCATTACATCGTATATCTGGAAGTAATAAAATGTACATCAATTATACAACAATAAAAAGAAGAAAATGCAAAGCCTACTGTGGTCCAGGCTCTGGATTTGTGCATAATATGAAAGAACAGTTTAGGGAGGTCCTAGAGGTCTAAACATTTAGGAAGAAAGGTATTTGGTACCAGAAGGAAAGCTCTTTGGCAACTGTAGGATGCACACCAAGTGTTTAAGTTCTTCAGTTCCCTCCATGGTGGACAGAATGTATGTATCACCATTGCTGCCCACTCAGAGAATCCCACACCTGGGAAATACCAGGACTAATAGTTCTAACATTCTTCTGAAATGCTTGTAACATTACAGAGGAAAGGAAATCAGGGCATTTTGAGTTCCTGCAGGAAAACACATAGTAAATGAGACAAATGAGCCCTCCCAAACTGTAGAGGAACTACTGATAAATACTGTTGGGGGTGCACCATTCCTACAAGGAAATATGGACTGGGGTCTCCTTATGGGTATGCCTCACCAAACCAGAGAGCCAACTTCACAGATTTGTGGGAAAGAACCAGTAACCAATAACTCTACAGGGATTTTTCATCACTTTCAAAGTTTACTTTATTTACTGTTATCACACATAATCCACTGTTCTTACGCTTGGCTAGTTCCTAAGAATTTCTTAGAGCCAAGAACACAAATGTCATTTCTAAAGCATCCTCATACAACTTGGGCTATATAGCCTGGTCCGTGAGGGTAGTTGATACTCATCAGATAAACATTCCACAAATGAATCCTTGTGAATGTGTCCCAATGAATGCCTTGCCTTACACATGCACAGGGATCTAGGGCATTCCACAACAGGCTTGAGAACTTTCTAGTGTTCAGAGAAGAAAATGATAGGCAGAGTCATGTTCAACAAAAGTCATTTCTAACTCAGAAATGTGTTTCTAAACTCCCTAGCAGCAGCTGAATCAACACTGTTCACAGAAAACAAACCGAATTATGAAAATTGCATGAAAATGAAGCTCTTTGATGACATTTGCTACTGTCCTACTTAGTATTCCCTCCCTATCTTTCCCCTATGAACACAGTTCCTTTTAGATGCCCTTTCTTGACCTCTACAGTTGTTACTGCTCAACATAACTACAGTCTCAACATTGTCAAACCGTTTCACAGTGACACTATGTCTCAGGCGATGTTAGGCCATTGCCAACAAGTAGCGAGTAACCTGTGCTGACAACACATTACAGCCCTGCCATAAACAATCATCGTCTCGCTGAAGCAAAATGGCAGTCAAATTAGAGCAGAATATGTAACAACATGCATAGTAAATTGGCATAGCAGCTTGCTAAACAAAAACGGGGCGGCAGTCACACACAAGACGCAGAGCAACAACTGTGCTGCGTTGTCCAAGCTCATGTCATCCAGGAGCTGGACCAGTGCCTACCTCTGCCAAGAGAGAGCCCTCATGGGGGGTGAATGGACAACCTCTGACCCTGTGCATGTTTTTAGCCTACCTCAATTCCTCCGCTCTCGCTCTGACGAGGACATAGGGAAATGATGCCAGATCTCTGGATTCGCAGATGGGGCGCAGTAGCGTACTCAAGATAAACTGGGAGAGGTGGGCAGAAGGGTGGTGCGGTCGCACCGCTGGAGCAGGGGGAAGGCTGGCCCGTTAGGTAAGACCCGTGCTCTGAAAAGTAAGAACGATGCCCTAACATGAGTCCAAATCAAGGGAGAGAAGTGAGTAGCCGGCAGAGACACTGCAGAGCCGCAACAGGGCACATGGAAGGAATGGGATTTCTCCCAAGTGGAGCACGCCCCTCATCTGGAAGACCCGCCCCGAGAAGAGCGGGAAGATTGAGATCTTGAAAGGCTGGAAAACAACGGAGATCAAAGCAAGGGCCAAACATCGACTTTTCTTACAAGGCGGGGAGAGGACTACCCATCACAGAGGGACACAAGGCCACAAGTATTGGTCGCTGAGCGCACTGGGGGTTGACTGCGAAGATGATCCTCCTCCTTCAACTCTCCTCCAGATGGAGAGCCAAGGTAGGTTAAAGATGCCAAAGCACTTCCTATGCCCACACACGATGAATTTGAAGGCAATGACCCGACACACAGGAAGGGAGATAAACAGACCCAACAGGGAGGAACAGAGCAGGAGGCAGAAAGGAACAAGTAAAAAGCAAGCTGTCCCTATAAATCCCAGTCAAAAGGTGTGGTCAGCCAAGATGATCAGTTTTCTGAGTGTAAGAAGACAGCACGAAGCCCCAGGACCCAGACCCAGCCCTGACAGACAACTCTCACATTCACTGAAGACTGACTCCTTTTAGCAGAGCAGACACCAGGGGCACCTGGGTGGCTTAGTCGGTTAAGCATCTGACTCTTGATTCAGCTCAGGTCCTGATCTCAGGGTTCGTGAGATCGAGCCCCATGTCAGGCTCTGTGCTGATGGCACAGAGTCTCCTTGGGATTCTCTCTCTCCCTCCCTTTCTGGCCCTCCCTGCTCATGTTCTTGCTCTCTCAAAATGAATAAATAAACATTTAAAAATAAATAAGTAAAAACTAAACAGAGCAGCCATAATAGTTGGCAGGCTGAGAGCCATTTGTGGCCTATGAACCATGGGACCACTATAACTACGAACCACTATAAAAGCGCCCTTCATGATGAGGGCGTGAAGGGAAGGGCACCATCACTGCTGCCTGCGTGGGCCTCCCTTTTCCCCTCAGCCCATCTTGCCATATCCACCCACATCCCTTCAGAAAAGCTGAAGAAGACAGAGACCCAGTTTATTAACCCAACACACTGTAAATCTAATTAAAAGTCAAATACACAATACTCTCTTCAACATCCAAATGTTCTTTACAGAAACATCAAGGAGGAAGGGAGCAGAGCGGAATGGCCCCACGAAGGTAATCAGAATTCATCTTCAGGGACTCATACCCGATTACTCGCGGCTCATTATCAGTGCTCCGTGTAGTCGGAGAACACCTAGAGACCACATCATTAGCGTCCTACACATTCATTATGCCACAAATGGAAACACCATAACAAAGCAACCCTGGTATTCGGGGAGAGATAAGATTTCGGTCCCTCGTTCCAGTATGCTGGAAGTCTACTCAAGTTTTCAGCAAAAATGCTTGTTGAACCTGGGGGAAAGTTGTAGGCTGGTGCTTTCCACATAAAACCACAATCCAGTAATTAATTAAACTCAGCATTCCTCTTTTTTTGTATATGCAATTAAGATTCTTAAAAACTTTAGGAAAGTAGTTTATGCTCACCTTTTTAGTTTTGACAATACAAGGGAAATGGTGCTTTTGATAAGCATGATTTAGCACGCAAGAAAACAATAACCAAATTAGCTGTATAAGAGTTCTGTCTCTTTCCGTAAGCCAGCTGAAATGAAGAATAAAACCTCCCAAAGCAAAGCTAATAAAACAATGAAGGGGAAGAAGTTAAGTGAACACTGTGAGCTTTTGAAGGATATTACCATGAAACCACCTCTGGAAAGAAAAGCCCTTCCACGTCAGCCTAAGTTATAAAATACACGTGAGAGAGAGCTTGCCAGAGCAGTGCATGCATTTAGCTCATTTATTTGCAGGGCTTTGGTCTGGAATGCAAATGTCGAAAGCCACACCACAGGAAGAAAAGTAGAAAAGGGACAGATAATTTGTTTTCTCACTTAAATTCTTTTTTAAGGTTAGTCTCGAACCATTTGTGTTTAAGGGCCAGTAAGGTGGTTTCTGGTTCAGAATACCCACTAGCGTCAAGAGCTGGATTCCTGAAGGCAGGTGGAGGGGATCAGTGGCTGCCATCCTTCTTTCTGAGTTATGAGGACATTTGCTAAACCAAGCTTAGAGGGAAAGGGTCAAGGCCTTTTCAGCTGGCATGCCACAAACCTGTTTTAGGATTTACTTTATTTTTTTCAAACCTGTTTTAGGATTTAAAACACATCTATGCTGAGATAGTCCAGGAGGCAAAAGTCCAATTATCCCACTATGATGCTATCTGCCCATTTCATTCAACAGACAGAGAAGAACCTTTTACGCTTATCTGTAGAATACTCTGCTGCATAAGATAGAACAAAGATAACATATTTGTGGAACTTGTTCTTAAGGAGCTTACACACTAGTTAAGTAGCTCACACAAGTCAAAGAGAAGAATGAAGGAAAGCTTTATGGAAGCGCTAGCTTTTGAAGCATTTGTCAAAAATGGAAGGTATTTGAAATACAGGGGTGGGGGGGGTGGGGAATGAAATACAGGGAGCAGTGAGAGCAAGTCCTAGAAGCAGGAAAGCACTGGGTGTTTAGGAAGAACAGTAAGTGATTCAATTTGGTTGCATCAGCGATTCTCAATCTTGATCAGGTTACAAAGCACCTGGAATCCACGGTGCTCTCTGCAAAACAAGAAGCTATTTGTAGAGCTTTATGGAATAATGAAATATTAATCCCTCTTAAGAAGAAAGAATAATCTATGTTTGAAAGCATATGAGCAAATCCTGGAATGAGAGAAATAAGTTAATGTTTAGACTTTCTCTGTTGGGGAAAAAAAACCAAACTGCTTCAGCTTTATAGAGGAATATTTTGGTTCAGTTTTCAGGGCGTCAATGTGTAACAGAAGCATGGCTATTTCTAGGCTCATGCCATGGAAGATTACATACCAAAAGTTAATCTTGCACTGAAAACAATTAAAAAATAAAAGAAAATGAATTTTAAAATACCCTTATAATCTACATCCACGGCCAGATAATAAGCAATACTCAGGCCAAAAGCAGCGCTAAGAAAACAAAAAAGTTTCTAGGTTTTGCCTTAAGAGTATTTGCCAAACTATGCTGAATTTTACCCTTGGTTTCAAGTCCTTGCAAATCCAGGGACCAAGAGGAAAGTACAGGGCCCACCTAAGGCCAGAAATTTGATAGGAGACTTCCCAACAGAGCTGGGCATGGAAGGCCTACATATTCAGTGCCAGGTGAACCAGAAATAAGCTATCTTCCCCTCCAGTAAGTTCAATGACAATTTTCCATCTCCAATATTGCAGGTGAGAGAAAAACACTCCTCTGATGGCTCATAATGACAAGCTAAACCTCATATAGATTTAAAGCCTTAATTTACATGTAGTGGTGTGCAAAATCTCAATCTGAGATTACAAAAAGGTCTCACATTGGTAGTTCTGATAGAGAAATGAAAAATTAAATGCCTGTTAAAAGCTACCTTTGTCCCAGGTTTCAAGAAATTATTACAAATAAAGTTCCATAGAAAATGAGAAATTTACAATAAAAAAAATCACCAAACAAGTAAAGAAACACAACACCGTAAGTGAAAGCTAGTAGATACATGAATCAATGCTGATGCTGCAGGCACTGGAATTTTAAACGTAGTATTATGTTTGAAGTTTCAAAAAGAAGAATTTTAGAGAGTCAATAACTTTGGAAAGAAAAAAAAAAACCACTTTGTTTTATTGATCCCAGGACTAAGGCAGGATAGCTATAGAATGACATCTCATTATGCCATGAAGTGAGAAAAGTGCTCAAAACAATGATGAGAGCACATCACAAGGACATGAGATTCAGTTTAGATGCATTTACCACTGGCCAAATCTGGGACAACTGTATTAAAACTGTTAAGTATGAAAATAACTAAGTATGAATTAAGTATTGAATTTAAGACTGCTGGGGAAAATAGGAATTCATAAATTTATACAGACTAGATAAATTTTCAAAAGGAGGGAAGTATAGTTTTTGTTTACATTAGAATAATGAGGACTGGTAAATTCGGAGGGAGAAGCAGAGTTTGAGAAATCATCACTTTCCAACCATCCTGGTAAAGACTGGACCAAGCAAGAACCAATTGTCAACGGACTTAGACACTGGCGGAAATGTCAGTGATGAACAAGCTATCCTCATGATCTTCAAGTGTCTCAGAGATTGCGTACTTGTTCCAGATGTGAAAAAGCAGTAATTACACAGTGGGAAAAATGGACATTGGGACTGAATGATCACAGTTAATAACACCAATGAGAGAAAGATGGATACTGCGGGTCTCCAGATATGATACCCTGAGGAAAAAAAGCACCATTTATGTAATATTCTAACCCAAGATGCATAATCTTAATATAATCATGAAGAAACTTCAGATACCCTCAAAGGAAAAACATTCTATTTCAGTAAAAGATGTGGGGCATTAGGGGAAGGGTGTATTCTTTAAAAACGCCAATGTTAAAAGACCATGGAAACATTCCAAATTAAAGAAGGCTAAAGAGATAATGACAACTCATTATAATATCTGACCCTGGACTGTATTTTGTGTTGAGGAGAAAAATACCATAAAGGAAAATATCAGGTCAACTGCCATACAGACGGTAATTAGACAAAAGTATTGCACCAATGTTATATTTACTCAAGTTCATAAATAAACTGAGAGAGAATATTCCCATTGTTAAGATAAATAAACTCGATTATTTGGGGCAAAATGTTGTAAGTATTCTATTTACCCTCAAAGTCTCAGGAAAAAGAATATACATGAAAGACAAAAAGCAAATAATAAAACTAATGGGATAAAATGACAACAGCTAAATTTGAATAAAAATCATATAGGTTGTAATTCACAGAGTTGTTGTTCTTACAATATGTTTAAGCTTGAAATTATTTCCAAATGAGATGACAAATTTTAAAAACCTATAGAAATAAATAATAATCAAAATAAAAATTCTCAGTAATCAAGTTTATCAACAGGTTGTTTACCAGTGAAGAACCAGTTAGCAAAACGAAAGACAAATACAGTAAAACCTTGGGTTGCCAGTAACTTGTTCTGTGAGTGTTCTGCAAGACAAGCAAACATTTCTAATAAATTTTTTTTAATTTTTTTTTCAATGTTTTTTATTTATTTTTGGGACAGAGAGAGACAGAGCATGAACGGGGGAGGGGCAGAGAGAGAGGGAGACACAGAATCGGAAACAGGCTCCAGGCTCTGAGCCATCAGCCCAGAGCCCGACGCGGGGCTCGAACTCACGGACCGCGAGATCGTGACCTGGCTGAAGTCGGACGCTTAACCGACTGCGCCACCCAGGCGCCCCTCTAATAAATTTTAACTTAATAAATGAGTGATGTCTTGCAATACGAGTAGTAAGTGATGCTGGATATTACCTGATCACAACTGAGCCAAAGGTTCTCTCTCTCTCTCTCCCTCCCTCTCTCTTTCTCTTTCTCTACAGGATTGTGAGTGATCACCTCCCATGCCCGGATGCTCGGTCTCAGGCTGCAGGGGGCACAAATCAGTGATTTTTCAGAACACTGGAAGGTGCCCACAACTGGGACTCGTGCATTTTTTGTCACATGAAGGCACCTGTGAACAGTCCTTTGCTTTTCCAGACAAGAGGAAGCTTAGGAATGTTTTGCTTCATTCTAGGTCAGGCTGCCCGCAGACAGAGACCCTTTCCTCTGCTGCCTGATTGTCAAGTTACATTAAATACAGCACACAACAATAGTTTATTAATGCTGTACTGTAGTCAAGATCCGTGTGAGCATATTCGATGGCCCCCATGTAGAAAAAGATTCCATTGAGCCAATAGATAGCAGTGATTCCATTAGTGATAGTGAAAGTTATACACAATAATCCTATTCTCTCTGGTTTCCCTCACACCAGCCATGAAGGTTTTCAAAGGTAAGGGCACATTAATTTGCTTATTTTTCTTTATATTCTGTATTTCCTTCATTATTCTGTATTATATTACAATATTGTAATCATTAACAAATCATCTGAGTTTCCATTATTTCTTATGGGGAAATTTGCTTTGATATACAAGTGTGTTGGATTACAGGCATGTTTCTGGAATGAATTTGCTCGCAAGCCAAGGTTTTACTATATAAGGAACTTTCTGGAACGTAGTACCGACATGGAAGAGAGAAAAAAAACATCTAACAAACGTGTTTTTAATTACGAGAGAAAAGAAGAGAAAATGGGGAATAACCAATTATTTAAATAAAATTCAAATGAACAGTTTTCCAAACCTGTTGAAAAATACCATTTCAAAGATACAAGAAGGCAAAAAGTTCTAAGCAGGACAAGCAAAAAGAAGTATATGTCTAGAGGCATAGCAGTAAGCTCCAGAACACTTAAAAATCAAAGAAAGACTTAAAAGCAGGCAGAGAAAGAACAAACTACATTCAATGTTATAACAAACAACAGCTGGCATTTCAACCCCACAGGTACAGAATCTTGAAGACACTAGGATGATGCCCTCAATGTGTTAAAAGAAAATTATCAACCTAAAATTTAATAGAATAAAAAATTTTATTAAAAGTAAAGAAATCTCTAAAGGATAGATAGATTACATACAATAAAAATGATCCAAAATGGAGGGTGTGATATGCAAATAAATAAATAAATAAAAACGAAGAAGAGTAAAAAAGAGGGACATGTATACTCAAATCTAAAATAACCTCAGACAGGGGCGCCTGGGTGGCGCAGTCGGTTAAGCGTCCGACTTCAGCCAGGTCACGATCTCACGGTCCGGGAGTTCGAGCCCCGCGTCAGGCTCTGGGCTGATGGCTCAGAGCCTGGAGCCTGTTTCCGATTCTGTGTCTCCCTCTCTCTCTGCCCCTCCCCCGTTCATGCTCTGTCTCTCTCTGTCCCAAAAATAAATAAACGTTTGAAAAAAAAAATTAAAAAAAAAAAAATAACCTCAGATATATAAGATAACAGCAACAACAATAACAACATCTGCTGGTGTTAAAAAAAGAATTAAGACACAGCATTAACAAACAGCCAAAAGGGCAATAAGGTTTCAGGTGTTCAAAGCTCCCTGTATTAATTAGTATCTTTCTTCTCCTGAATAACTCTAGACATCAGTGTCTGTAAAATTTCTTAAGTAAGCATCAAAAGAGCTGAAATCATATACATCATTTGTAATATCACTGAATTAAAAATGAAGTGAGAAAAACCAAAGTAACACAAGAAATGAGAAAAAAAATGTAGAATGGTAGAAATTGAACACATTAAATCAGTCCTGATTTATTATAATAACAATGAACATAAATGGACTGAAAGCTCAAGTTATCCTGAAATCATTATTACACTATATCTTAACTAACTTGGATTTAAATAAAATTAAAAAAAAAAAACCTCCAGTTAAAAGACAAAGATTTTCAAATTGGATTGGCTTAAAAAATCAATCTATGCAGTCCTTATAAGAGACATGTTTAAAACATAAGGAGATGGAGGAGTCACAAGTAAAAAGACATCTTCTAAAAATCTGGGAAATAGGAACTAAAGGTATGCTGCTCTAGCTAGAATTGAATGAGGTTAAACAGACTTTAAAGGAAAAAATCTATGGATCAAAAGGTCATTGGAATAATAAATTATTCCTCAGGAGCACCTAGTGATTCTAACAATATATACAACATTTCATAACCTCAAGGAAATAAATATACACATATGGCAAAATCTGCTAGAATTACACCACAATCATGCTGTGAGATTTTAACATTCCTCTGTCAATACTTGATACATCAAACAGAATAATAAATACTAATATATATGGTTTCAACAACAAACCTAACATGTTTGGTTTACTGTACATTTAAATAACACTAAATTCAACAACTGTAGGATTTCTATATTTTCCCAAACAATCACAGACCACTTAGGAAAACTAACATAATGGCCACCAAGTAAATCTCAGTAAACTAAAATCTTAGTAAACTAAATCTCATGTTTCTATTAACAGAAAGAAAAAAAATGTGGAAAACAGCCATACATCTGAAATCAAGAAATATACTTCTAGGGGCACCTGGGTGGCTCAGTTGGTTAAGCATCCCACTCTTGATTTTGGCTCAGGTCATGATCTCATGGTTTGTGGGTTCAAGCCCTGTATTGGACTCGGAGCTGGCAGTGTGTAGCCCACTTGGGATTCTCTTTCCTTTCTCTCTGCCCCTCCCCCACTCATGCTCTCACTGATGTGCGAACTTTCTCACAAATAATTTTTAAAAACCTTAAAAAAGAGAAATATACTTCTAAATATAGGACAAAGAAAAAATCAGAGAAAAATAAAAGATGATTTAATTAAACAGTAATAAAAATATGACATATCAAAATTTGTGAAATGAAGCTAAAGCAGTACTTAGAGGACAATTTATAGCTTTAAAAAAATATATATATATATATTTAAAAATGATAAAAGCCTTAATTACCTATATATCCATCTCAAATTCAATACTATAAAAAATTAAACATAAAATATTGGAAAAAATAATAAAGTCATAAGCAAAAACTAAAATTAAAAACACAAAGAAGCATATAAATATAGAAGAAAATTAAGGCTAAAAGGTTGGTTTTTTGAAGAGGTTAAAACAATTGATAAACTCTTAGCAAGAAAGATCAAGAGAAAACAAACAACAACAATATAAATAGCACAAATAACCAACTACAAAAAATGAAAGAGAATTAATTACAAAGCAGATGTTTAAAAGGTAACAGAGTATATCTAAATTTTAATAAATTTGAAAGCTTCAATGAAGCAGACACATTACTAGAGATATAAAACAATAAAGTTGATGCAAGAAAGAATAAAATATTTGAATGAAATTCTAACAAAAAAATGGAATGAGAAAATTTTTACACAAATCTTTATGAAGAAATTCCAGTCTCAAATGATGTAAACTAGGAGTTGCCTGGTTTAAATATGGCCTGCTGTCAGTTTTGTAAGTAAACACAACAACACTCATTCATATATGCATTGCCTATGCCTGCTGTCATGGTACAATAATGGAACTGAGGACCTGTAACAGAGACCATGTGGTTCACAGAGCCTAGAATACTTACTATCTACCCTTAGTGAAAAAGTTTGACAATCTTTTTGGCTGAACAAAAAAGGCAGAACAAAAAAGGCAGAAAAGATTCTACTCTGCCATTCATTTTCTTAAGTTAATATAAACTTGATAATAGCTCTCACAAAGACAATTTCAGAAAAAAATTGAACTTAAATGAAAAGGCCTAAGAACAATGTTAGAAAACTGAATGCATCATTATGTGAAAATATAATACATCATCATCAATTTGGGTTTAACCGAGGGATTATAGATTGATTTAACATTAGAAAATCAATTATTGTATTTTATCACACTAACAGATTAGAGAAACTCATATTTCAGTGGATATAGAGAATGTATAATAAAATTCAGCAATCATTCATGACAAAAATTAAATCTTAAACTAGAAATAGAAGGGAAATCCTTTCATCTGATAAAGACTACCTAAAAACAAACCAAAACAAAAAACATGCACTCAATTTAATGGGAAAAGTTCAAAGTGACTCTTAAGATTAAGGCAAGGAAATCTACCATCACCATTTCTGTTTATCATTTTACTCAATTTCCTAGCAAACTGAGTAAACCAACAAGAAGAAACGGGAGTAAAAGATTAGAAAAGAAACAAACCCTGTTACCATATATACATATGACATGACTGCATGAAAATTAAACCTGGATGAAGGTGCAAAAGAATTCCCAGAATTAATAAGAGTTTGGCAAGGTTGCTAGATACAAAATAAATACACAAAAATCAAATGCATTCTTATACACCAGCAAGAAATTGTGGAACATGTAATTTTTTATTGCAGTAAAATGTACATAGCATAAACTTTACCATTTTAACCATTAAACACAGAGTTCAGTGGCATTAAGTATGCTGATAATGTTGTGATCACCAGTACCATTCATCTCCAGAATTTCTATTATCTCCCTAAATTGAAACTCCATATCCATTAAATAGCAACTCCTCATTTCTTTCTGCCCTAGCCACTGATAACCACCATTCTAACTTTCTGTCTCTATGAATTTGACTAATCTAGCCACCTCATATATGTGGAGTCATACAGTATTTGTCCCTAGTGACTATCTTGTTTCACTTAGTAGAGTGCTTTCAAGGTTCATGTTATTTGCAGCCTATGTCAGAATTCCTCTTTTTTGAAGGCTGAATAATATTCCATTACATGGATATACTACATATTTTTTTATCCATTCATCAGTCAACAAACATTTGAGTTGTTTCCACCTTTTGTCTGTTGTGAATAGTGTTGCTATAAATTTATATATATTAGTATATAAATATCTGTTCACATCTTTGCTTTTAATCCTTTTGGGTATATCCCAAGAAGTGGGATTGTTGTAAAGATAATATTCTAAAATGACATTTACAATAACATAAAAAATTAAGTACTTAGGAATAAATCTAATAGAAATGTGCCCATACACTGTAGAAAACCACATAGAAAAAAATGATAAAATTTTATGGAAGAGCAAAAAATATTTAAATAAATGGACATAAATATTATGCTCAAGAATCACAAGAACCAAGGTCATAAAGATGTCAATTCCTTCTAAATTCTCCAGCATGCTATGCAATATCAATGAAAATTCAACTTTTCTTGAGGATCTGGGACCTAATGAGAGGATTCTGATATTTACATGGAAGAGCAATGAGTCAAGGATCACCAAGATACCCCTGAAAAATAGCATGTCCATGTAGTGGGTGAGGAGTGTTTGGTAAAAGGTACCAAACACTGCTTAAAAGTTGTAGTAATTACATCAGTATAGTGTTGGTATATAAATAAATCCACTAATGTAAAAGAAAGCTCAACAACAAACCTACGCAGATTTAGAGAATTTATTTTTTTTATTTTTTAATTTCTTAACGTTTATTTATTTGAGAGAGAGAGAGCGAGCGAGCACGCAGAGGAGGGGCAGAGAGAGAGAGAGAGAGAGAGGGAGACACAGAATCTGAAGCAGGCTCCAGGCTCTGAGTTGTCAGCACAGAGCCCGACGTGGGCCTCGAACTCACAAGTCCTGAGATTATGACCTGAGCTGAAGTTGGATGCTTAACCGACTGAGCCACACAGGCATCCCTAGAGACTTAATTTATAGTAGAGTAGGTCCCTCAGATTACTGAGGAATGAACAGACTTTTCAATACACCGTGGTCATATAGATGCTTCACCATATGGAGAAAAATAAAATTCAACCCTTATCTAACACTGTACAGAAAATTTAATTCTACATGGATTAGATAAATGTGAAAGATAAAACCAGGACACTTTTAAGAAAATAATATAGAATACCTTTAAGTACCTTTAGGGCTTCAGAGTAGAGGAAAAATTCTTAAAACAAGATACCAAAAAAAAATACAAACTATACAGGAAAGGTTTGATAAATTCAACTATTTTAAAATTAAGAACTTCTGTTCATCAAAAGACACCATAAATAAAAAAGAGAAGCTACAATCTAGCAAATGATTGGTACCATACATTACTCACAGAGGAGTGGTGATCAAGATAAAGTACTCTTCTAAGCATATAAGAAAATGTCCATCATCAATATAGAAACATGGATAAAAGATCCAAAGATCTTTTATGACCCACGTGTCAGGTTCTGCACTGAGTGTGGAGTCTGCTGAAGGATCTCTCTCTCTCTCTCTCTCTCCCCCCCCCCCCTTCTACCCCTCTCCTCTGCTCCCACTCTCTCTCTAAAAGAAATAAACTGTAACATACTTACCAAACTAGTGAGAGTGGAAATTTGCATAATTCGTTTTGAAATTAACTTGTTATTATCCAATTATGTTCACTAGGTGTATACCCTCAGTCCCAGCATTTCTAATCCTAGGAAAAATTCAAGAATATGTGCCAGGGGACACATCAAAGAATAGTCCTATAGCACTATCTGTCTCAGCTCAAGACTGGAAACTACCTATCCTGTCCTTTGTCTACTGACAGAAAGGATATGTAAACTGTGGAACACTGAAACAATGGAATGCTGGACAGCAGTGAAAATGAACACATCATAATAGGTACATACAAGGACACAGTTGACTCTCAGGAACCAAGGAGCAGGAAAACTAACCCTCAGAGCTGACTCCATTTACTTTATATAAAGTTCAAAACAAGTAAAACAAAAATCATTGTTTAGTTTTAAAAAAATGTTTGCTGCAAGTGATTCATTGTAAGCATTCAAATAGCAAATCATTATTGACCATCAAGTATTTGGACCCTTGGATTATATAAAATTACTGCCAGTTTCTACCATGACTTTTTTTTCAAAAAATTTTTTCACATTTATTTATTTTGAGAGAGAGTGAGAGTGTGCAAAAGAATGAGGGAGAGGCAGAGAGAGAGAGTGAGGAAGAGACTCCCAAGCAGGCTCCGCACTGTCGGTGCAGAGCCCTACATGGGGCTCAATCCCACAGACTGTGAAATCATAACCTAAGCCGAAATCAAGAGTCGAATGCTTAACCAATTGAGTCACCCAAGCACCCCCTCTACCGTGACTTCTTAATCACAGCCTAAAGAGTGTTACATTATTAGCAGTGACTTGTTAACATATTCTTCACAAGAGGATTTACATACCTGGATAAAGTTGTTCTGTCAAGGTTTTCAAAACAATGTGCTCCTTCTCGGCAGTCTTGCACTTATTTCTAACAATTAAGTTTAGGATTTATAAACAGTTCAAGGCCAATGAGAAGGATCAAAACACTCCATTTTACTGAAAATGTACTACTTTTTTATGTGATCCAAGTGGTCATGAATACAGGTAGAATCTATGTAGAATCACAGTGGAATGAAAAAAGCCCTGAGGTCTACCTATTGCATCAAATGGTGACGCAAAGTGGTCATGTTCTCATGACAAGTGTCCTGCTTCCCCTTAGTTATTCACAGAAATGTTTAGAGTGTGTTCTTTTAAAGGGATGAGAAACTCAAGAACCTAAGGAACTGAGGATTTTGACCATTCAATTCTTTTGAAACGATTCCTAGGAGATGCTGTAACACAGGAAAACATTCTCTTTGTTAGAAGAGAATCTAGTAGTTGGCTACTAGATTTCATCTAAGGGTTGGATTCATTTTTAAAGGTAGTTTATATGTCATAGATGGCATTACCTGATTCTATACGGGCCTCTCTAATTTTAAAAACAATTTGATTTTAACAAAGACTTCATTTAAAAAATTTTTTTAATGTTTATTTATTTTTAGAGTTGAGGAAGAGCAGAGAGAGAGACAGAGAGAGAGAGAAAGAGACAGAGAGAGAATCCCAAGCAGCCTCCCACTGTCAGTGCGGAGCCTGATGTGGGGCTTGATCTCATGAACCGAACCGTGAGATCATGACCCAAGCCAAAGCCAAGGGTCGGACACTTAACCGACTAGGCTGACTAGGTGCACCAAAGACTTCTTAATAATAGGAAAGCAGGCTTATGGTATTAAGTGAAAAAGGCAAATATAATATCTAGTGTGATATTTACAGTACAATCTAGCTAAGTATGAGCACTACTACAGAAGGAAATGCAGAGAAATCAGGAGATAATATGTGAAAATGTTAACTGTGAAAAATGAAGGAATAATAGGTAAATTTTTTCCTACTGTATTTTCCAATTTTTCTATAATGGGCCCATAATATGATGATAAATAAAGAATATAAAAACAACTCACATAGTACCTGACACATAGTAGGAGCTCAATACATGGCAGGTTCTCTTACTATTATTATCCTGGTAAGATGTAAGAGTCGGTCCAGTCTAACGCCTCAAGAGTGAACCAAATCTCATCAATTTTTAAAAATATTTTTAAAATTTTATTTATTTTTTGATAGCGCAAGCAGGGGAAGGGCAGAGACAGAGGGAGACAGAGGATCTGAAGCGGGCTCTGCACTGACAAACTCACAAAGTGCAAGATCATGACCTAGGCTGAAGTTGGATGCTCAACTGACTGAGACACCCAGGTGCCCCAAAGCTCATCAATTTATAATAAGCTTCATTACAAGTCGCAGTCTATTAAATGAGTCAACCCAGGGTGCCTGGGGGGGGGGGGCTCAGTTGGTTAAGCATCTGACTCTTGGTTTCGGCTCATCGTTCATGGGATGGAGCCCTGCGCTGCGTTGGGCTTGGCACTGATAGTGCATAGCCTGCTTGGGATTCTCAATCTCTCTCTCTCTCTTTCTCTCTCCCCCCTGCTCCTCCCCTGCTCATCTCTCTCTCTCTAAATAAATATTTAAAAATAAATAAATAAAAATAAATGAAGTCCACCTTGTTAAGAGTAGATAAGTTGAGTAGAAAAAATCTGTAGCATCATCCTTTCGCTGATGTTATTTAAGTCTAAATGGAGGTGATGTCTCTAGAAGATCATGCTCATTATCTCCCAGTTATCTTAAGAATGAAATGTGCCGGGGCGCCTGGGTGGCGCAGTCGGTTAAGCGTCCGACTTCAGCCAGGTCACGATCTCGCGGTCCATGAGTTCGAGCCCTGCGTCGGGCTCTGGGCTGATGGCTCAGAGCCTGGAGCCTGTTTCCGATTCTGTGTCTCCCTCTCTCTCTGCCCCTCCCCCATTCATGCTCTGTCTCTCTCTGTCCCAAAAATAAATAAACGTTGAAAAAAAAAATTAAAAAAAAAAAAAAGAATGAAATGTGCCATGTGTCATTGATTTGGGACAGGCTGTGACAGAGTTGGGAGCAACAGTGACTTTCTCTTTCAGAGCTGGCTCACTGCTTTCTTTCAACCACAGCATAATTTGGCCTGGAGAAGCCCAGGTGATGTGGTGTATAGTAAACAGGTCTAGGAGGGAGATCGTGTGGCCTCAAGGTCTCACCGGTTACCATGTACGGAACTAATGAAGGAACGCAGAAATCCTAGCCTCCCCAAACACTTCCGAATCTATTTGTTTTCAAGCTGCATCACAACCAGTACCTGCTTAACCTTCAGAGGAACACTGAACAGAAAAAAGCCATATAACCATTGATTAGAATCACTTCTGTATTTGGTACATACATATATACACTAACACATTCTCCCCCTCCTTTGCTTTTTTTAAGGAAAACTGATTATGGAAACCTGGCTTAAGGCTGTAATTTTGTAGAAGATGCCAGCATAGTTGTTTTCAAGTTAAAAAAAAGTTGCACTCTTGTACTTAGAGACCTCTTGTTTTAATTTATGCAAAGCTTAAAACATTTTGTTAGGCCTGAGTGAGACCATCTGTGCAAGAAATAAAGGATGCCTAAGGGTAAAATAGGCAAGAATAGTAATGCTGAATGTGTGGAAGGCGGTAGGCAGCCTACGGGTTTTGCAACTACTGCTGTGACCTTTACTACTTCAGAGAAGAAACAAGGGTAATTTCCATATATTGGCTCCTCTAGAAAAAGCCCGGTATTCCTCCCCTCTTGCTCTTTCTTTTTCCCTCAATCCTTAATAAGAAGTTGGCAAAGCAGACCCTACCTACATGGAGAACCACAGCCAGTGCTGAGAAGCAAGGAACGTAGGAAGAAATTAACTGAGCTATGTATACCGTATGTCAGGCACTTTGCAGAAGGTGTTCGTATTTTTTTTAAGTTTATATACTTATTTAATTAGAGAGAGAGAGAGAGAGAGAGAGAGAGAGAGAGAGAGAGAATCCCAAGCAGGCTCAACCCTCAGGTCTGAGCCAATGCAGGTCTCAATGTCATAACCATGAGATCAAGACCTAAGCCAAAATCAAGAGACGGACACTTAACCCACTAAGCCACCCAGGCACCCCAGAGGGTGTTCATATTTAATTTTAATTGTTTAATTATAATCAACGTAAAAATGTTATCTGTTCTCTCCAAAAAAAGGAGGATACGGTGCAAGAGAAATTACAGACAGAAGAGGGTAGGTACACGTGGAAGAAGGCAGAGATGGAAATAGAGGAGAGAGGGAACCAAAGATGGAATGAATGACCTCTGACTATCATAGATTGATGGTCCCTGGCAACTGTCCAGTATCGACTGGATGACCACTCACATGGGACCGAGTTTGGGAGGGTGGGTCAGAGGTTTTGCATTTTTGCCACTCACAGGATCTGCTCTACGCAGTATGGTGGCTCACAGTGTGGTGACAAGGCACTGACACCATCTGCGAAGGAAGTCAGGTTATCTGTGTCTGGTCACCGCGACCAAAAGACACTTGAAGGAACTGCACCTACACCGTGTCTGTTCAGGCCCCCCTCCTTAATGCCAACCTTGGAAGACGGGGAGGCATCTGCACTTGCTGCGCTACACTGTCCCTCTGGACCAACACACCTAAAGAATGAGGGCTGCATCCTATCCAAACCGAACAAGTTGCTGTGACCGCAGGAAAACAGGATGCCTCCGGCAGGCTTCCTTCAGCTTCCGCTAAATGCCCAAACATCCTACACGGAAGTTTTCCTCCCCCCAGCAACTCTGGCACCTCCAAGGCCAGCACTGGCTTAACGCAGGTGTGTTCCAACAGCCATTCTCTGTAAATCAAAGCTTTTTTTTTTTCAAAGACAGCAACATTACTCTTTAAAATGATGCCTTTTTTCCTACAACTCTGAAATTAACATTACAAAGGCCTGACCTTACGTGCATTAAGTATTCCCCAAAGAAGCACAAGAATATTTTGTGAGTTTGTTCATATTGCATTTCTTTCTTCTGATTACCTTTGGGACTTATTAAGGAATCCATGCTTCTCCCCCCTCCCATTTTTCTTACAGGGGTCCCACAGGGGCTAGGGATGAAGGAATGGAGAGAGAACCCAAACCTAGGGTGTAATAGTCACATCAAAGCCAGAAAGACTTTTATTTACCGAAAGAAAGGTTTAAAAAAACTTCAAAAAAGTAATAAGCACATTTATCTGGGGGTTATATTTTACAGAACATTTATATATAGCTACAGTGTATGGCTAAAAATATGATCTTTTATATTGAACCTCTTAGGGCATAGAATTAACTTTAAAACAAAGTAAAGTGCATCATGTTAAAACACTGAATGTCCTTGGGGCGCCTGGGTGGCGCAGTCGGTTGAGCGTCCGACTTCAGCCAGGTCACGATCTCGCGGTCCGTGAGTTCGAGCCCCGCGTCGGGCTCTGGGCTGATGGCTCAGAGCCTGGAGCCTGTTTCCGATTCTGTGTCTCCCTCTCTCTCTGCCCCTCCCCCATTCATGCTCTGTCTCTCTCTGTCCCAAAAATAAATAAACGTTGAAAAAAAAATTTTTTTTAAATAAAAAAAAAAATAAAACACTGAATGTCCTAAAAAATCAAAATGATCTGTGTTATTTTCCTCATTATACACCTTTATTCTCTTATTGTGGTGCTGTTGTAATGAAACTCTTATTTTTTATTGTAACATTATAGAGACTTAAGCAAACAGGAAACTAGTCACAATTCCATGAGCTAAAAAAGCTAGCCACTGTGAATGTTTTGATATGTCTTTCCAGTGTTTCTTTCCAGTGTTTTCAATGCATTTCAGTATTTATTTTCTTAAATTATCATGTTGTACATACTATGTAAAACCAGAGGGTCATATGTTCAATACCAAAAATGAAAGCAAGTCTTGAGTAGATAAACCAAGTATAGACTACAGATGGAGACACAAAGGTCCGAAGCTAACTTCAAGAAGGTTAGTTTGTGGAATGACATCAGTAACACTGGATGGGAGGAGGAAGGAAGCACAGCAAGAGTCCTCAGGCCTCGTTCCGTATTTAATTCACTCCGTCCGCCCCCAAGATTATAAGTACACTGGCATCATTTATCTAGTGCCTTCCATATGCCAGGCACATGACAAAATCCTCCTGGAAATCATACGACATAACTATTATTAAATACTATTTTACAATCAAGGAAACTCAGACTCCGAAAGTTAAGAAACTCTCCCAAAGAATGGAAGGGTGGCTCGGGGACTATTCACAGCCAGATGTGTCTGACATCAAAGTCATTGCTACTAGTTAACAGGTTCCATCAATTGTTTCCCAGGGTCTGGAAGATGCACCCTAGTGAACCCAGCTGTGTTGCATTAAATCTCCTTCTCTGGCTGAGCACCTGTACTCCTTGGTTGCTGTGGCTGGGAGATTCTGGCTGCTAGTCAGGCCAGACCGCTCAGGCAGCCTCTATGAACTTACACCAGTCCCCAGTCATCTCTTCCTTATTCTGCACTTACAGCTCTGATTATACTGTTCAGTGATTCATTAATCCCATCCAGCCCAATGATCCCTTACCTACCACTGTTCAAGTCACAGCATTAACATTCACATGATTCTGTCCTACTTTCCCAACTATATGTAAATGCAGACAGCAGAGACCGGGCCTCCAACTTCTCAGTTTCTCCTCCATTCGTGAGTACCTGGCCTTATAGATGGTAGGTGCTCAATAAACACAATTGACTACTCAAGAATCCCAAAGTGGTATGGTTCATGGAATGGACCTTTCCATCACCCCTAAGAATTATATCTTGGGGCTGGTTCCTTTTTTTTTTTTTTTTTTTTTAATGTTTATTGATTTTGAGAGAGAGGGAGAGCGACAGAGTGGGTGTTTTTGTATGTGCTGCGTGCGTGTGAGCGGGAAAGGGGCAGAGAGAGGGGAGAGAATCCCAAGCAGGCTCCATGCTGGCAGCACAGAGCCCAACACAGGGCTTGATCCCACGAAGTGTGAGATCATGACTTGAGCCAAAGTCAAGAGTTGGGCACCCAACCAACTGAGCCAGCCAGGTGCCCCAGGGCTGGTTCTTTATAACCTTGGTTTTTTACACTACAGAAGAGAATTGAAACATAATGTTCTCAAGAAACAAATTAGGAACCAGAGTAGATACCAGGGCCTGGCAAAAGGTGCAGTTAGTGAGTCCTGGTGGATGAGTTTATCTGGATTGTGACCTGCCCAGAGCCTGGGGGCTGGAGAAGACACTGGAGGAGGAGGGAGGAAGAAAGTCTGTGGAAAACTGAGGGGAGACTGATGACTGAGGAGATTCCTGAAATTCAGAGAAAGGTCACCACGTCAGATTCTGTAGCTACCATACGGGTAACGCCTCCCTCCTGCCAAGTGACCTCACAACCAACAAGAGCTCTATTCTTAAAAAAAATTTTTTTTCAACGTTTTTTATTTATTTTTGGGACAGAGAGAGACAGAGCATGAACGGGGGAGGGGCAGAGAGAGAGGGAGACACAGAATCGGAAACAGGCTCCAGGCTCCGAGCCATCTGCCCAGAGCCTGACGCGGGGCTCGAACTCATGGACCGCGAGATAGTGACCTGGCTGAAGTCGGATGCTTAACCGACTGCGCCACCCAGGCGTCCCAGGAGCTCTATTCTTGAAAGCACGTCCTTCATTAGGGGTTTATCAAAGAAGCACGTGTGCATGCGTACCCACGTACGTGGGCACCCCCAGGCACACACACACTCCCACCTTCCTGATGGCCCTCCACGAACACCTTGGTCTCTGCAGCTTAGAAAGCCGTATAAATAAGGAAGAAGGTGTGTGAGAGAAGAACTGAGAAGGAACATGACAATTTGTGCTCACTCATGACACGCCCCAAATTTTAACTCTCTCCTGAGGTTTAAAAACAAAACAAAACAAAAACGAGGAAGGAGAGGTCGTCTACTGACTTAAAACGCAAGCACGTGTGCTGCACACCGACAGAAGCCTGCTGCGAGAGTCCGGCTCCTTGGACCTTGGACGGGAAAGAGTAGGGCTGGTGAGGGGGGTTGGGCTGGGTCAGGCAGAGGAACGGAAATGAGGTGGGAGAAGCCGGCCTGACCAAGGCCCAGAGGGGTGGCCACAGGGAAGACACGCAGGCACCGTGGGAGGGGTCGGCGCTGGCCACGGCCGCCTGGCAAGGCCGTGACAACCACGCCAAGGTGGATGGCCCGGAAACCCCCTCTGCTCGCAGGGCCTGCTCGAGACATAATGAAACGCAATCCTGTCGGGGGCGGCCCCTGGGTAACATTTTCACTTCTACATTCCATTTTCAGTTTAGGTCGAGATTTTTAAGAAGACGGCAAGCAGCACTCAAGTCCCAGGTGACAAGATCTGCTCAGATTTAGTCTTTGAATGTTGCAAATTAAATTCCCTCATCAGGCCTCTAATCACTCTTACCAGATGGGGCTTGTGCTCAATTTTGGATCCACAGGAAATTTAATGGTTATTGTTTCTGTTTAAATAGGAGATTATTGCATTTTAATAAGTTCTCTTTGGGACTTGCAGCAACAATAGAGCACTATGAATTACTGTAGATAGCTGTTACTGCATGCTGGGGAAAAATCAAGTTACTAAGTGTGACAAGTTGCTTTTTCTTCCCTTCCAGCAATCGCTCCGAGTGTATTTACCACCAAATTAAGTATGTGCCGAGGGGATAATATTTTTATCCTGCCGAGGGGGAGAAGGAGCTTGTCTGTGGATTTTCATTAAAATGACACATCTGTTCAGCAATTTCACAAAGTAATTCTGCTGAAAGTTTTATCAGCTAATTTTAATTATTCACTCCAGTGGGTTGAATACAGGATTCATCATGTTGAATTAATACATTTGACGGGAATTTCACAAAGAGGGGGAGAAAAAGCAATCAACAAATTGAATTGTCATGCAATATGGATTAAATTGAGATTCTTTAATTAGGATAAGCCTGAGATTTGGTATTTTGAAGGTATTAGAAAGCTTAGCAATACAGTGGTAAAGATTAAGAAAATGCAATTAAATATTACACTTTGGACACGGCCAGGATATCATGTGAGCAGAAGAGTCCTCCTTTTAGCAGAATGGTTAATAGTGTCAGTTTCTAGAACTGCTCAGTAGAGGAACTGCAGCCAGGCCAATGAGAGACAGCTGCTGTTTGTTTACCAGAGATGAATTCAAAGGTAATTGTGTTTTAGAAGACTGAAAGCTGACTCCCCAATTTAAACCACAATGAGATGAATTGGGGAAATGACAATAGACAAATAACCAGGAGACATAGGTTTAAGTTCTAGCTCTGCAATCACTCCTTGTGTGACCTTGAAAAATGCAAATGTAGTTACAGAGCACCTGTTACATGCAGACTCTCTGTCAGGCAGAGAGTCTTGTCCTAAAAGTGATCAAGATAGTCCCCGCCCTAAAGAGGCCTAGAGTCTTGGGCAAGACCCTCCCTGGGCCTCAGTCTTTGGTCTAAATAACAAATGGGTGGGACCTCACGGGCTCTAAGTGTCCACTATTTCTGAAATTCTGTACTCGTAACTAGAAAATAATTGTATTGAGCTTACAGTATGGAGGAAGTCGGAGTTAAGAGCAGGAAACATGGAGTAAACGTTAGTACTCTCTAGGCCTCCTTTTCCACATCTGCTGGTCCAAGGGGTGGGTCTGCATGCACAGCTGCCGGCAGTGCCCTCTGCCAGTGGAGGAGGACATGGGGGGAAGAAGCGTGGTGTGTGCTGGACAAAGAAAATAGCGGCGTGAGTTACAGCCAGTGAATGCATTAAAAAGTGCACTGCTGTAAACATCAGGTGAGCCCCGAGGCTTGCCAAACCTTGTTTATGCTTGTAAAACCAAACAGAAGCTGAACGCGGAAGGAGAGGAAAACTTTCATTGAGGGCACAAACTGCTTGCTGAGGTAGAGAATATAGTCGCTGCTCTGAAGGAAACAGCCCGAGATTCATTTCTGCTTCATTCCGGAAAACTGCAACACACATGGAGAGATCGGGATCACGAGCCTCATAATAAGCATCTATGAGAAAGTGTGTACCTTTTATTGGGAAGACAGTGTTAACCTAACTTTCTAAAGAGGGTGAAAATTGCTTTTCAGTTCCAAAAAAAATGTTCCCTCACCGACTGACACAAGTACAGTGGGCCACATTCGCTCACCAGTGAAACCGCACAAGCTGCCATGTTCCCGTAACAATGACAAATACTGCACAGTCTCATTACAGATATGAACAAAGGGTATTGTGGTTTTGAAAACCAAGAGGAAAACAGCAAAACTATAAGTTCAATTTCTAGTAATAAGCCCACCCTTTAACATTTCCTAGGACTTCTTATAATCTATGTCCAGTCAACAATTATTTATTGAGCATCACTGTACTACACATTACTCTGGATACTGGGGATAACGTACTGAATATGGCACAAACCTTGCCTCCATGGGCCTTGCACTCTAGGTCTGGGTTGGTGGCAAAGAATATGAACTGTAATGTCAAATAGTGACAACTGCTATGAAAAACTGGAGCAAGGAACAGAGAGTAATATGGACGGGATGGGTTTATACAGGGTAGTCAGGGCCCCTCTAAAGTTATTACATCTGAGTAGAAGCCCATATGAAGTGATTCTCAACATATTTTCCCACTTTATATTTTGTTTTCTCTACTGTATTCTGGCTTGGCTCCCAGGGCAACATCATGGTGTGGTAGAAGGAGCACACGGTATGCCCTGTTATCTCCCGAGAAGTAATGATCACCTTGAGCCTCAGTTTCTACACCTAAAAAGAGGGTCATTAGGAGGATTCAAGGAGATAACATAAATGAAGTACCCAGAACAGGGAATGTAGCAGATACATGTACTACCTACTTCTCCCTTTCTTTCATTCTTCCAGATAATCCTTTATTTAAAATACAATAATACAAGGGCAAGGAAGATTCTTAGAGATTATGTAAGTTCGATGTCTTCAATTGACTGATGGGAAAAATAAAAGGTCTCAGAGATGAAGCAAAAAACTCGAATACTCATCAGACAGACTTTCTATCAAGAGTTCTATCTGTCCCTCTTGTGTTTTCCAATTTTTTTTTTTTTTTACTTCTGAAATCTTTTTTCAGATGAAAGCTTATCAAGTAGCACAATGTAAAAAAGCAAAAAAATAAGAAGCAGCTGAGCTTCTCAACCCCCTGAGAAGAAAGAATAAACAAATGGCCTTAGTGAGGATGAAAGGCAGAGCCACCAGGGAAGAAAAGTTACAGTATTTCCTTGAAGGAAAAAGACCAATTACTGAAATTCCCAAGCAGGCCATGGGCACCTGGGTGGCTCAGGTCCTTAAGCATCTGACTCTTGATTTTGGCTCAGGTTGTGATCTCGCTGGTTCATGGGTTTGAGCCCCAAGTCGGGCTCTGCGCTGACAGTGTGGAGCCCGCTTGGGATTCTCTCTCCAGTTCTCTCTCTGCCTCTCCCCTGCTCATGCTCTCTAAATAAATAAATAAATAAATAAATAAACATTTTTCAAAATGTAAAAAAAAGAACAAGAAGAAAAGAAATTCCTAAGCAGGTCCAAGAGCTCTCTCCTCTGTCACCTGAATTATAAAATCAAAAACATATTAAAGATAATTCATGGATAATTAATCCATCCCATTCCCTTCTTTGTGGTCATTAGATGTTCAGTTTTTTGTTTTTCTTTCTTTCCCTTATTTCAAGTTCTTTTCTTGCAACTGCTACTGGCATCCTATTTGTTTCTTTTTTGCTTTTCTCTCTAACACGTATGACAGTTCAGCCACCCTCCTTGCTAACCTCTGCTTGTTCTCGCTGAGAAAGATCATTATTGTAATAGTCACATTAAGTTCTGTTAGAATTAGGAAAAGGAGTCTGTACTGTACTCTGAGCAGTAAGCATCTCCAAATCACCAAAGATTTGGCGTTTCCAATCAAACTCCAAACAAAGAAGAGTGAAGACAGCCCCCCTCAGCATGATCAGCAGAATGTCTACCAAGTACTTCCTGTGTGTAGGCACCATGCTAAACACCTACCACTCATGCAATCAGCAAACACTTAATGGATCCTACCATGCGTCAGTTTCTCCGCAGGTGATGGAAGGAATCATGACGAGATGGGGTGGGCATCCTATCCTGCTTTCGTGTCGAGAAACTAGAGCATCCATCTAAAATATAGACGAGTTTTTGCTCCTAAGTAACAATAAAAGGTGGCACAGGTAAGATTAAATGAATGACAGGGACACAACCTGTGAGTCCCTCCTGCTAGGACACAACTGGTAAGTGTTCAGAAAGCTTCAAACAGCTTTACGTGTCCACAAGCCTGCCCAATACACAGGCTGTTTTGCTCCAGATCATGGGCACACTAAACCTTTATAATTGGTGGATTTTTAGGAAAGCCTTTCAACCAGTAATGTTAAGCTAATGAACCTTTAATGTGAATATTTTCTGCAACCATGAGGAGAGAGAACCACATACGCACTTTCCCAGCGTGGGCATACGACCATCACTCTGGGGACGTGAGCTGCCCTGTCGCAGGGCTGCGAGGAGATGCACAGCCTCCACCCCTTGTTTCTTCCAAATATCCTCCATGAGGATCAGCATTCCAGGTGTGAAGCTCTCTGGTCAGGTAGCACACCTACCATGGTATCTCTATGAAGGGGTCGCATGTTTCAGAACTTTAGCAGAACACCGTTCAAAGGGCCAGCACCCATCAGGTCAAGCAGCAAACATAAATAAATCTAAGTGAGCCTGAGTTATTGAATGCAAGCACGAAGTTACAAGCAGCCGAAAGAGCAGGGCTGACTTTAGGATCAGAGAGAGAAACAGTAACATAGGCTATTTCCTCATCTTTAAACTGTTGATTAAAAATGCCACAGGGCTGTTAACAGCAAATGAAAAAGTACACATGAAAGTAATGAGCACAGTATCTAGTACATATGTAAACATTCAGTAAATGTACCTATTGTTACTACAATTCTTACTAGCTAGAGGAGTGAGGGAGTGTAAAAGAAGACAGAGATCTCACAGTGAGAATGAAACACTTAAAAAAAAGAAGAAAGTGTTTCCATAAAGAAGTAGGCAGAGGGGCGCCTGGGTGGCTCAGTTGGTTGAGCGTCCGACTTCAGCTCAGGTCACGATCTCATGGTCTGTGAGTTCGAGCCCCGCGTCGGGCTCTGGGCTGATGGCTCAGAGCCTGGAGCCTACTTCCGATTCTGTCTCCCTCTCTCTCTGCCCCTCCCCCGTTCATGCTCTGTCTCTCTCTGTCTCAAAAATAAATAAATGTTAAAAAAAAACTAAAAAAAAAAAGTAGACAGAAATATGAACAACATTCAAGAAACACCAGTGCTAGGGCACCTGGGTGGCTTAGTCGGTTAGGCAACTGACTTTGGCTCAGGTCGTGATCTCATGGTTGGTGAGTTCAGAGCCTCATGTCAGGCTCTCCACTCTCAGTGCAGAGCCCGCTCTGTCTCTCTCTCTCTTCCCCTCCCCAGCTCGTGCTCTCTGTCAAAATTAAACTAACATTTAAAAAAAGAAAGAAAGACATACCAGTGCTAGAAAAATAAAATAATCCCAACACCTGAAAAGTCTTAACATGTGCTCTATCCATGCAGTATCCATTCTGGGGTTTAAACATTCATAATATAGACTGCAGTAATTAATATGCTATATGTTCATTAACATGTATCAGTTACCCTGTAATAACAGCCAAGGTATCGGAAAAACACATCCTACTGAAAGCACATATACCAATGGCTTCTGACCGATAAATGTGACTTCAATGCTCACAGGCTGGCTAGAATTTCTATCAGTAAAACCATAACATTACATGACGGAATTCAGTTGTGAAGACTGGAGACCATGAGCCTGGTTTTCTCTTCTTGTTTGAACACTACAAAATTACAACTATCCTCCTCCACCTACCCCCCACTGTGGCCCCATCATGATCTACTTTGTGGACAGTGGCCCCGTTCTGACAATCAGGTAAGAAGAAGCAGAAAACACTAACTACATATTCCCTGCTCCAGTAAAGCTGGTATAGGGCTAAAATGCCACTTATTTCATGCTTGATTTGTTAGTTCAAGCCTGCTGGATTCTGAGCATCCCTTTCCTGGCCATTGGGAACAGCCTTGGTGACTCTTACTGTCTGTCTCCTCACAGCCTAAGGCTTGATTAGGTTTAGTGTCAAAAAAGACAGGAAAGAGGGGCACCTGGGTGGCTCAGTCAATTGAGTGTCCAATTCTTGATTTTGGCTCAGGTCATGATCCCAGGGTCATGGGATTGAGCCCCATGTTGGGCTCCACAATGAGCATAGAGCCTGCTTAAAATTCTCTATCGCTCATTCTCTCTCTCTCAAAAAAAAAAAAAAAAAAAAAGAAGAAAATAAAAAACTACCCTAAATTAGACCCTTGTTTGTGTGAAGGCAGATGAAAGGTATACCGCTATTAATGCGAAAACACACATCAGATAAAAGCCAAAGGATCAGGTCAAACTCAGCAAATGTATCTGCCTACAATTCTGTCTTAAACTCAGCAGACCTGGAGTCACAGGCACAATTATTTGGGATCCACCAAGCATTTCCTTTCCCTCCTAGCTTCCTTGTGCCCTTCACAGCTTATATGACCCATCAGAAGTCTCAACAGTTTTTGAGAAGAAAAGCCACCACCCAGTGAAGAAAGTAGACACTTCCTGTACCTGTCACTTTCCTCAGGGAAACACATTTCCAAGTGCTGCATGGAGTAAAGGTCCCAGGACACAGAGAGACTGGTATATACTTGCACAAGCATTAGTGCACGGGTGTTAGTGCACATGGGAGGGAGGGCAGAAAAGAGGTGGAAAAGCGTAACACCAAAGGTCATATAAAGGGAGATTCAGTTCTTTAAGCTAAATGCAGAAGGTCACATGGTTTCCTCTATCTCCAAAACTACAGTTTCCTTCAACCCACTATAAAATATGGGAAAAAATTATTCAAATGCATGTTTAAGAGTCCAGTACTCCTCTAGTAATTCCTGCTTTAAGCCTACTAAAAAAGTACTACTACTGATACGCGAATCTTGTGATGTCAATGCAAAATGTAAAGGGGTTGAAAAAGCAACATATTTTGTTTAAACTTGGACTAGTTAAAGATTATTTTTTAGGGGTGCCTGGGTGGCTCAGTCGGTTATGCATCCAATTTTGGCTAAGGTCACGATCTCATGGCTCATGGGCTCAAGCCCTGTGTCGGGCTCTGTGCTGACAGCTCCGAGCCTGGAACCTGCTTTGGATTCTGTGTCTCCCTCTTTCTCTGCCCCTCCCCCACTCATTCTTTCTCTCTCTCTGTCTCTCTCTCTCTCCCCCCCCTCAGAAGTGAATAAACATTAAAAAATATTATTTTTAAAAACTTACGATTCTGTAATTTTTCTTAAAAAATGAAAACAAACATTTATTGAGCACCAAGTACTCCCTGTGTGGTCATGATTCATTATTAAAGACAGCCTTTGGACTAACATTTTTTTAATGTTTGTTTATTCTTGAGAAAAATAGAGACAGAATGTGAGCAGGGGAAGGGCAGAGACAGAGACAGGGAGACACAGAATCTGAAGCAGGCTCCAGGCTCCGAGCTGATAGCACAGAGCCCAACACAGGGCTCGAACCCACGAACTGTGAGATCATGACCCGAGCTGACGTTAGACACTGAACCAACTGAGCCACCCAGGCGTCCCTGGACTAACAGTTTTTGAATGTCACTATGTTTACTTTATACCCACCTGAAAACATACTGTAAAAATTCTAATGACATTTATGATGACAGTGATAAAATCAAGAAAAAATACTTGATATAATGCTCACCTTAAGAAAGCAAGAGCCAAAATTACACATTTTTGTACTGTTTGAACATGTTAAAAATATACACTTATGCTCACAAAAATACATGTTCATAGCAGCTTTATTAATAATAGCACAAACTGGAAACAACCCAAAATATCTACCAGTAAGAAACTTGTGGCTTATTCACAAATATTACACAGCAATTAAAAAAACGAATCCCTGTTACACCCTAAAAACATGGATGAATCTCAGAAGATGTCATGATGGATGAAAGAAGCCAGAAACAGAAGAGTAAATACTGTAAAATGTCATTCATGTGCAGTGTAAGGACAGGAAAAATTCACATAAAATGAGAGAAGTTAGAAGAGCAGTTAACTCTGGGATG
This sequence comes from Herpailurus yagouaroundi, assembly GCF_014898765.1. Classification (NCBI taxonomy): domain Eukaryota; kingdom Metazoa; phylum Chordata; class Mammalia; order Carnivora; family Felidae; genus Herpailurus; species Herpailurus yagouaroundi. The sequence continues at coordinate 13,227,580 of NW_024412447.1, read as the reverse complement.
GGGGTAGACAATAGGAAAGGAAGGAAGCTGAAGAGGTGCTGACATGTTCTATGTCATCTCTGGGTGACGATGACAAGGGTGTTTTCATATGTAATGAGCCATCAAGCTGTAAACTTAAGACTGGTGTCTTAGCCCATTTGGGCTGTTACATAAAACATCACAGAGTGAGTGGATTATAAACAGCAGAAATTTATCACACACAGTTCTGCAGGCTGGGAGTCCAAGATCAGGGTGCCAACATGATTTGTAGTGAGGGTCCTTGTCCACGTTGGAGACAGCTGACCTCTCACTGTGTCCTCCTGGTGGAAGGAGTGAAGGAGCTCTGTGGGATCTCTTTTATAAGAGCATTAATCCCATTCATGACAGCTCCACACTCATGACCTACTCACCACGCAAAGGCCTCACTTCCTAATACACTCCCGTTGGGCATTAGAGTTCCAATATCTGAATTTGCAGGAAACACAAACATTCAGACCATGGCAATTAGTGTACTTTGAGGCATGTAAGCTTTAAAACAACAACAAAAACTCAAGAGAGCAGAATTTCTGGAATGGCTGAGTGAGGAGCCTGTCAAACCCTCATCATCACAAAAAGAACAAAACTGGACAAAACTGTCAAAAACAACCTTTAAGGACATTTTAAGTTGACATAAAATTGAAATATAACAAATTGAGAAGTGTTCATTCAATAAAGTTACTGAGCCTTAGTTAAAACAGTGGGATTCTGTACGCTTTAGCCTGGTGCTACCCCCATGCCCCACCCTGTCCCAATGGGGTGGAAGTACTGTCAGGTAGGCAAGCTGTGGGGTCAAGGTTCTGCTGCTTCAGGACTGATTTTATTTGGAGAAAAACATGGAATATTCTATGCCCAGTGTGTTAAAAAAAAAAACAAAGAAAAAAAAAACCCACTAGTGATCTCAGCAAATAATCAGGGAAGGACAACATTGCAGCTCTCCTGAAATCATTCCTAATTAAAGCAAGGAACAAACTGGCAGGCCAGCTGGAAAATTAATAGGGAGACCCATGGAATGAAAGAGAGCCTTGATAAGATCCTACTTCTGTCTGATGGTGTGGAAAATGATGCACATACTCAGGAGTGACTGGAGAAAGTTGTAGCAAACTACTTACTCCTGCTGAGCAGGAGACCTTACAAACACAGAAGGTAGAATTTAAGGCAGATCTGTAAATTGGCTGAACTGTGATTCATTTTCCAAACTGTACATGGATCCATCAGAAAAAGATAAAAGACTTTGTGATTCAGTGGCTCAAAGAATTGAGCTCAAAGTGCTCAAACAAACTCAGACCAGTCTTCTACTAAGCACAAAGCTATTTGACCCTGGATGATTTCTAGGAAGGTAGACTTTAATGGGGGTGAGGAGTGGGCAGTACAGGAGGACAACATAGAGACATCAGTGGTCACACAGTATGGAGGAAACATGCTGTACAGAAAGTAGTACACATAAGAAACTAAAAATACAAATAAAACCAGGAATAACCACCACAGAGCTGCTACAATATATTATCTAAAATGTATAATCTTCAGCTGAAAGTTATGAGACATATTACAAAAATTAAAAATGGACCTAGACACAAGAAAAAAAGCAGTTAATGGAAACTATCTCTGAGGAGGCCCAGATGTTGGACGCAGCAGATAAGAACTTCAAAGCAGCTATCTAAATACGTTCAAAGACTTATACAAAACATTTAGGTATAGTACGATGTCATGATTCATCATATAGAGAATATCAATAAAGAGAGAGAAATTATAAAAAGGAACAAAGTTCACAAGGATGAAAGGAAATGACAACAGTCAGTAACTCTAATCCTCACGAAGCAATAAAGGACATGGGTAAAGTTAATTATGTAGGTAAGTATCAGAGACTAAGCATAAATTTTGTCTTTTCTTCTCTGAGATCATTTAGAAGACAACTGCATAAAAGAGTAATTATAAAATTGTATCATAAGCCATATATCATGTATATGTATATATACATATAATACTACGTATAGTATATAAACATATAATAATAATAGTAGTAGTAGCAGCAGCAGCAGGACAAAGGAAGGAGGGAGATAACAGAGCTACAGTGGACTAAACAAATTATAGCAGGTAAAGGCTCAAACACATATAAAGAAATGAAGAGCAATGGAAATAGTATATATGCTTATATATATATATTTTAAATTCATAAATATATTTTTATCTTTTCTTAACTTCTTTGAAAGACAGAGGTTGCCTGAGAAAATAACTCAAACACTGTATACTGGGGTGCCCAGGTGGCTCAGTCAGTTAAGTGTCCAATTTGATTTTAGCTCAGGTCATGATCTCACGGTTCGTGAGTTCAAGCCCTGCATCAGGCTCTGCACTGATGATGCAGAGTCTGCTTGGGATTCTCTCCCTCCTCTCTCTGCCCCTCCCCTACTAGCACTCACTCTCTCTCAAAATAAATAAATAAACATTTAAAAAAACACTGTATTGTTGGGCTTGTAAGATATATGGATGTAATATATATGGTAATAACAGCACAAAGGAGGGTGACATGGACCTATGTTGAGGTAAAGTTTGTAAATGTTACTGCAATTAAGTTAGTGTTAAACTGAAATAGATTGTATGAAGGTACGATATACACTTTCAACTCTAGAGCAACTACTTTGAAAATTACTATAGATATATGGCAAAACCAAAGAAATTAAAGTGATACACTAAAAAACATCTATTTACTACATAATAGGCAGCAAAGAATAGGCGGAAAAAACCAAAATGAGGCAAATATCAAAATGGAGACATAAATCCAACAATATCAATGATAACATTAAATATGAATGGATTAAAAACTCAATGAAAGGAAGAGATTGTTAGACTGGATGGGAAAAAAAAATCCAAGTATGGGGTGCCTGGCTGGCTCAGTTGGAGAAGCATCCAACTCTTGATCTCAGGGTTGTAAGTTTGAGCCCCACACTGGGTGTAGAGATTACTTGAATAAATTACTTGAATGAATTACTTGAATAAATAAAACTTAAAAAAATTTTTTTATAAATCTAAGCATATGCTGTTTATGAGAAGCACACTTTAGATTCAAATACAAATATAAATTGAAAGAAAAATGGTTAAAAATACAAAGCAAACAATAAACATAAAGAAGATGAAGAGAGTATATTATCAAACAAAACAGAGTTTAAATTAAAATTGTTACTAGAGGGGCGCCTGGGTGGCTCTGTTGTTAAGCATCCAACTTAGGCTCAGGTCATGATCTCATGGCTCATGGGTTCAAGCCCTGTGTTGGGCTCTGTGCTGACAGCTCAGAGTCTGGAGCCTGCTTTGGATTCTGTCTCCCTCTCTCTTTGCCCCTGCCCACTCACGCTCTGTCTCTCCCTCTCTCAAAAATAAACAAATGTTGAAAATAAATAAATAATTACTAGAGACAAAGAGGGACATTTTACAATGATAGAAGAACGCATCAAGAGATTTAACGACTGTACACATATACACACCTAACAACAAAACCCCAAAATACATGGAGCAAAAACTGACAGAAGTGAAGAGAAAAATAAACAATCCAACAATACTATCTGGAGACTTCAATGTCCATTCTAAATACGGAAAAAGAGCTAGCCAGAAAAATCAGAACTAAAATTCGATATTTCTATATATATTTTCTGTATTTCTAAACAAAAGAAAATTTGGGAAGTCTACAAATATTTTGAGACAAATCAACACACTTCTAAATATCCCATGGGCCAGAGAAGATATCACATAGGAAATTTAGGAATATTTTAGGTCGAATGAAAATAAAAACACAATATATCAAAATTTATGGGCTTCAGCTAAAGTGGTGCTATCAACACTTGTGCAAGAAAGGAAAATCAAACTGAGAACAGAAGCTTCCATCTTAAGAAACTAGAGAATGAGGACAGGGTCGGGGAAATGCAAATGTTCTAATACCGGATAATGGGGATGGTTATACAACTCTGTAAATTTATTAAAACTCATTTAATCATACACTTAACATGGGTAGATTTTATGGCATAGACATTATAATTCAATAAAGGCACTTTTTTGATGAATGACCTTTTATTTAATTTATATTTTTTATTTGAATAGAGTTGACACAAAATATTAACATTAGTTTCAGGTGCACAACATAGTAATTTAACTTCTCTGTTATGCTCATCGCAAGGTTTTTGTTTGTTTTATTAGTGCATGAATAAAATGACTGGAAAACGGCCATCTAGTTAACTTCCTGCCTCAAGACAAGAATGCCACTAATTCACACACAAAAATGGGATTTTTATACTCACTCTTTTGAGATGTCTTAATGGTGATAAAAATCCCAGGAAGCCACCTTTATCCCAATTCCTTTTAGCTTACTCCCTTAAGAGTCTTCTTGAAGCATCTATTCACTTTAGGAATTTCTTCTTGGAACCTAATGGCAATCAGCTTTGCCACAATTTAAGTTCATTTTGACACAATGAATATTCTGAGACGTGTGTTCCCTTCCGACTTGTACCACCTACAGCACCACGCAACATTCGGCATACCTGTCTTCATGCGTACAATGCGGAAAAGGATGCTGTTGCAAGGACTGAGGGATTCCATGCATAAAACATGCTTAGAACAGTACCCAGTGCATAATAAGCATTTACCAAGCCTTGTTATGAGGAAAGGAAGAAGGTAAAATTCCTTTGAAGGAAAGAGGTGACAGCAAGGTGACTAAGCCAAGTTATCCACGTCTGCATTCCTTCGTGAACGAAGTTGGGTTATTTGAAGTGAACTGAATGCAAAAGAAAAGCTGGTAAGGAAATAATTTATGACATGTAATTTTTCAAAGGGGTGGGCAAGCCTCTGCGGGATTCGGTTCCGTGTTGAACAATAGCTTATACTCATACAAGCAACAGAACAGCTTTTAATAGATGACATAAATGTTCAGCCATGTCATGGATGAATAGACATTTACATGTTCAATTGAATAAACTGGCTGCTTTGCTTTGATTAGTCCTACTTGAGTTAATTAAAATATTTCCATTTCTTCTAGCATTCATAGCCCTCTGTATAGTTTATAGAAGCTAGAGATGGATTTTTAATACTGTTTACCAACTGTAAGGTTTTGATGGACACTTTAATCATGCAATACAACTGCAAAATCTACCACTGGGAGCTATACAAGTCCCGAACCAAATTGAGAAAAGAAATCACATGAACACAGCCATTTTATGTTGGCATTAACTTGAGAAAAAAAGAACAGAAAAAGTTCATAACACAATCATTTTTATCAAATAATTTTTCAAATGCCATAATTTCCTTAAATTAATACCCTGTGTGGTAATCAATGCTTTTTGAGGCGTTGTTGTTTTTGTTTTGCTACGAAATCACGTTACTAATTAGTAAACCAACAACTACATTTAAACCTGTGCACAATGATAATGGACCAACATCTCTCCAAGCACTCGCAAGCCCTAAACTCCACTGGCAGCTGCTTCTTAGACCGTCACAGGCTCTTCAACATCTGAAGTACCAGAATGGATTATGAGCTTTGATGTAAGAAAGCTTCGGGGACATGGGATGGCTTCAGTTCTCCTTTAGGCTGGATGACCACCCATCCAGAATGCTAGAAAAGAAAGCAAACACTGGACACGACACTTCTACATAAACTTTTCAGGAAACGTAACTGCTCTAAAATTGTGCTAATCTAGCACTTTGGCGGAGATTTCCTAAATTGATTTTTAAAAACCGTTCTGAGGAAAATGAGGAAAAGAAGTAAACTAAGATACTTAAAACAAACAAACAGAACTAAGTGATGTCTTTCACTTGCATCTGGACATAGTAAACCCAAAAGGAAACACTGATTTGATACAAAACTGTTCTGGCCTTTATTAATTGCTCAATAATATTTATTTTAAAAGGAGGAGACACTCTCCCTTAAATCCAAGACTGAATACAGAAGTTGTTTATAATCAAAGCTTTACATCCTTAAATAAGCTTTTTTAAACTAATGAGAAGCAGCACGCTTTCAATTACCAATGAAGACCAAGCCTGTGTAAAAGACCCAGTACAAGGATTATAAACTGCTTCTCAAATGACATTAAATGGTGCCTAACTTTGTCCATATGTATCACAAATGCGTATGAAGTTCAATGTTAAATAAGGAAGATAAGTTAACTGTGAAAAATAATGATAATGCAAATTTTTAGTCAAAGAAATATTACCATAAAGCACAGCAAAGAACATTCGAATATTTTATAAGCTGGTCTGAAGACAAACAGAAACATTCTACCCTGAACAATAAAAGCCAGTTCTCCTCTTGGTATGTACTATACTTAACTTGTTCCAAAAATGGGGGGGGGGGGGTGGGGTGGAGGGGGGAGGGGTTTTTAAAAGCAGAATCTTGAACTGCAAAATTCATAGACTAATTTCCCAAAATTGCAGTGGAATTAAGTGGCTTAAGGATTTGATGCTCATAAGGTATCTTGAGATCCTTAAGTATATATAAGGCTCCAGTTACAGCCTTCCACTAAAGGAGATAGGGTCATCCTTCAGTCCCAAATTCTAACATTTTATGCTATACTACAGGAAAAGAAGTCCACATTTTAATCATAAATGGTAAATGTAGCCCTCGGATTTTCTACTTCTCTTCCCTCCTTTACAAAAACAAAACAAAACAAAAAAACAAAACACAAATTTTGTATCTCCCTAGCGAAGTTTGCAGTCTACCTGTTTCTTGATAAGAAAGCAGCTCCAAGATCATTCACCACACACCCATCCCTACCTATGCTACCCCCCAGTTCCTAACTGGCATCTGAAGTGGCAAGAGGAAAAGGTAAGAAATAACGTGATTGAGCTACTTCAATCCCCTGCCTTAGCCTCCTCTTCTGTAAAATAAGATAAAAACTATTGCAAAGACTAATTAAGTAACATGAAATATGGAAAATGCTGGACATTTAAGAAATGTTAATGTGAAAAATTTAGTCCACAGGTCACTTACTTGTACAATAATTAAAGATAACATATATGAAATTGAACGAAATTGTTGCTTCATTACTAGAACATTACTTTGCGCTCGAGTTTACTTTCCTCTTGGGAAAGTAACTTCCTTTAGATCCTTCCACTTCCAAGAATGCTACAACCAAGCAAGTAGAGACTAAATATGTAATGATGAAAGGCCCAAACCAAATGATCGGTTCTGTATGATTCCATGCATATGAAATTCCATAATAGGCAAAACTCATCTACGGCAGAAGAAATCAGAACGGTTATTCCTCTAGAGGTGAGGTGAGGTGAGGTCAAGGACTTACTCGGAAGGGACTTTTTAGGGTGATGGGAACATTACAGTTCTTGATAGGGATTTAAGTTTCCTAGAGATAAGCCTTGTCAAATTTCAGACAATGCACATTTCATGTTGGTACACTTCACTGTATGCAACTTTTTTAAAAAAATGTTTACTTATTTTGAGAGAGAGAAAAATTGTGAGTGGGGAAGGAGCAGAGAGAGAGGGAGAGGGAGAGAATCCCAGGCTCTGCACTGTCAGTGTGGGGCCTGACATGGGGCTTGAATCCACGAACCGCCAGATGATGACTGAAATCAAGAGTCGGACACTTAACCGACTGAGCCACTCAGGCACTCCCATTGTACGTAACTTTTATACCAAAACAAAAAACCACAAACCAAGATTAAATCCTAGTTAATGATATGCGTGCTTAACTATTTATGAGAAAATACCCTAACATCTGAAATTCACTCTGGAATAAATCAAAAACAAAACGCATAGACAGAAGGACAGACACATGATACATCAAATGCAGCAAAATGTTAATGGTAGAATCTAGGTGATTGGTATTTGGTATTAAATGTAAAATTCCTTAAAACTTTGCTATATGTTTGAAATTTTCATGAGATGAAATGAAGGAATGAATGAGGGAACAAAACAGTAAGAATAACTGACTCATGGTTGATGTTTTTGCCATCCCCTGTCGCATGTCCCTCTGCCCCCCAATAAAAGGCACTGTGCCCTTGATCTTCTAAAGGTCCACAGCCTTATTATTTACCGTCCAGCTGAAATCCCACCATTTTGACGCACCCTTACTTAACTAGGTCAGGTCTCAGCAGAGTGTCTTTGTTAGCTGAAGTCCTGTTTCTCTTCCAAACTTGTAAAGGTATGGTGGCTTCTGTCAGAGTGACATTTACCATGTGACATCTAATATTGTGTCTCTCAGTCCTGCTTATACGTCCTTTCCAGTCCAACTGTAAGCTTCTTCAGGGCAGAGACTCTGCTCTCATTATCTCTGAATATCCCACTGTGCTTACTTAGCACCCTGCCTGGCACACAGCAGAGACTAAAGAAATAACTAGTGACTCCACCCAGAAAGCAGCATATGCTGCAGCCTGTGGGCCAAATCTGACCCATCACCAGTCTTTGTACAGCCCAGAGCTAAATGGTTGAAATACAGTCCAAAAGAATGATATTTTGTGATAACTGAAAATTGTATCAAATTCAATTTTTTGTGCCCATAATAGTTTTATTGAACACTGACGCTCTTGTTCATGTGCTGTGACTGCTGTTGTACTACAACATCAAAGTTGAATAGCTGTGACAAAGACTGTATGGCCCACAAAGCCGAAAACATTTACTATTGGTCCCTTTATAGACCATGTTCACTCACCCTCGTCCTACAGAAATTACTGATTGAGTGTTAGTCTTAGAAATGACTCAACCAAATGAAACGTAATTCTATTTAAGGAAGTGGTTGCTATTCTGATGCATAATTTGGTCTTGAAAGAGGAAAAAAAGTTACCCCATTTGTCTTTCTTAATTTCTATTCAAATCCCAAAGCAATTGTTACATATACATGCTGGTCCATGGGTGAAAGGAAGCCTTCTACTCTGTGATTCCTTACAATTACATTTCTCAAACTATTTTTTTTTTGGGGGGGGGTCTATCTCTTAAAGGAGAACTTTTCCACATCATATATCTCCCTTTTATTGGAGAATGCATGAGCGACAGTTTTGTGGATTATACAACATGTTGTTCTGGCTAATTAGTTTACTAGCAATTAAAAATAAAATCATGGCGGAGGGCCACTTGTCAATTTCACCTTGTCATAAATTTGCTTGATGCTCATTGTGTCTTAAATAAAAATGTATCACTAGCAAGGAGAGAGATGTTTCCATTGGATTTTATTCCATCATTTGGTATAATTATTCCTGACAATTTGCCCGTCACACGGTATGTCTCTCTCCAGAAGGAGAAAAATACTACTTTGTGTTCTTGTGATCACAAGTCTAATTGAGCGGAAAACAAATCTGTTTTAAATATGAGAAAAAGAGACAAGCTACTGTTTTACTCTGTTAAAAATAATACGAAGAACAAATGACAAGAAAATATGGCAGCGAATAGTACTCTAAATCTTAACACTGATTTTTTTTCTTCACTATCAAGACTTTCTCTACAGAGAAGTCAAGATCATAATTTTAAATGACAGTTATGAACTGCATGTACACATTGTTAAGTCTACTACTACACTGTTTTTCCATTTTTGGAAAAGCACAGGATCTAGATGACGGTCAGCAAGCCATCAGAGAGTAAGCAAAAATTGTTTGGTAGAGGCACAAACTCCCCACCCCCTATCTACTGAGATTGAAGAAAGTAGGTGCCATGTTACAATTTCAGCTGACAAGAGGCATTAGCATTATCGCACACTTTGTGAATTAAGTAATGATTTAATTAGTACCAGTCTGAATGGTCATATAATGTTGTAATTAGAAGGTTGAAACAAAAATAATTGGCGGAGGTGGAGCCGGAGCTTGGTGGAAATTAACATAATGAATGGAACACAGGAAGTGGGAATGTGCGCCTCAGTGGCCAACCGCAGACCGAGGGCAGGGACCATGGCTTACGCACCTTCTGCCATCTCCCTGTGCCCCAGCAAATCAGGGCCTCATTGTTAGATTTTTACTGCACTACAGGGAAGTCAGAAGCGGTGGGCTCTAAATCCTTTCTTTCTCCTTTGGCCAAAGGTTGGGAAAATCATTCTACTTTTCCACAGTTCACCTTATTTCTGAGGTGGGAGGAAAAGTAAAATGGTACCTGTTTCAAAGCACTGAATCAGGAACGATGTGGTACTCAACAGAGAACCACCTCCCTGCCACCCTAGCCAGAGGAATATGCCGAGGAGCTAGGAGAGGTTCTGAGACACAGAACCTGCAGAGCATTCGCTGTTCCGTAACTTGGTGAGCACTTGCCTTGCTGTCTAGTGGACGGCGAATCCGGGAGCACAGTGTGTACCTGCAGGCTCGCCGACCACGCTGCTGCCGCTTCCTCGTGTCTCACTTTTCTCTGAGTCTAGACCTTCAAAGCCCACAGTTTGCTTCAACTCATCTATACTGGTTAGGGTTCAGGTCAGAAAACAGAAACTACCTGAAAATTTTTCGACAGGAAGAGGCTGAGCACAGAGAACCAGCGGCTTACAAAGATCACCGGACAGGGCTGAAGGGTGGCCTTTCCTGTGCCACAAACATCCGAGTTTAGGAATATGCAAAACTACAATCCAGGATCAAGAAGTCACACCACACCTGCCCTTTCACAACCTGGACCGGGATGCTGGAACATCACTTCTCTGGAACCTGGCTTGTCAGCTAAAAACAGCTGAAGCCAAAGATGAGTGGTCTCTACTTCATTTCTACCTTCCAAATCTTGAGCACCTGGAATGAATTCACACTCAGAATTCTAGCTGCAAGGGAATCTAGGCAATAAGGGCTTCACCTTCCAGTATTTGCAGTTAAGAAAAGACCATGGAAATGAGGTAGGGTGCCACTCGGCCGTACCTACCACACTGTAACTGCCTATTGATGTTCTCAGTTCATTTTTCCTGGCCTCTCTTCAGTAAGTGGGCTCTATTGTAAGCCTTAGATTTCTTCTAACCAGTGGGTCTCAGCCGCATTCCTTTACCTCCCAGCACCCACCCTGGGTGTGACTGCATACAGTGGAAGACCCTATGCGGTGGGAGCACCAGTGAAAAGAATAATAGGGACATCTGTGAATGCTAAGAAGACAGAAACAAAGATAGAAGATTGCAAACCGATATCCTGGACCAACGTGTTTTCTCTGTGGTTTTATTCTAGAATGTGAAGAGAACATTTACCTTGCTAACAAACACTGAAGCGTGACAAGTAAAACTTCAGAATAATTAATCTAAATAGTAGTGGTGGCCAAAAAGAAACAAGGAGCCTATCAAATATCAAAGATACCTCACAGAAACGTAACTGAAAACACATGGCTAAAAAGTACTATCAACACCAAGAAAACATTTTTTTTTTAATACAGTGAACTGCATCTTAAGTTAACCAGCAAGATGGATGAGACAGGACACAAACGGAGCACCAACACTAATACAATACATGGGAGAATGTGCCACCAAAGAATATAGAGGAGAATTCTACATACGTCGAAAAAAACCGAGGCCAGGTTTCCTGTTTCAGGAAGCAGAAGGCACTGCGCTTTAAAGCCACACACGTTGTCCCAAGCCTGTTTGTGAAGCCCAGGTGGGTGTATCTGATCCACACAGTTGCCTTTGTACTTGAGAGCTTTCCCGCACCACCTGCAACTCTAAGACAGTTAAGAGTCTTACACTAACAGACTAATCTGAACAACAACAACAAACGTACATACACAATTTATGTGAACTGATAGGTGCAAGTAGCAAGTGATACGAACCAGAAAGAATTACAGAGGTGATGCTGAATGGGAAGTGACCAACTAATCAAACACAATCATTCTAAAGATGAGGAAATCAAAGCTCACAGGGATTGTCTTAGTGTGCACTTCCCCACAAGCAGACCCTGAATCAAGTGTAAGAAGTTTATTTGGCAAATAAAAGCAAACAGCAGCAGAGGATGAGAAAGTAAGACAAGGACAGTAGGCAGGGAATAAAGGTGTATAAACCAAGTCAACTACCACTGTGGGCAACTAGAAGTTAATGCCACTGGGACGACCCTGGAAACAGAGTTATCCCACTTACAGGACAAGGGGTCAAGAGTATTTAGACAACAATTCTCGTTAGCCGTGCTTGAGGGGAGCTCAGGTTGGAACCAATTCCCTCTCACTTCCTGCCTACCCTATGGGCAAAGGAGAATTCAATGACTACAGGAAAGCCCTGTATGAATGCCAGGGGCTGGCAGCTGGAAACAGGGCCAATGGTGGTAAAGTGGAAGGGGCAAGGGGGTGTGGGTGGGGCACCAGAAACACCTGCCGGGGTTGAGTTACTTAAAATTAAACATTAACCAAGGAGTAACAGGGCTGAGACTTCAGGTCAGTCTTATACCCTTCAGGATCCACCACCTCTCCTTCCAACACTCTGCTCGGCTTACACGTGAGATGAAATCTGTATACACTAGAAATCTGGGACTGGACGGAAACTACCCACAATCTGAGGTATGGGGAGGACTGAACACTTGCAATGACCTAGGAACAGAGCCATTCAAACGTTAGGAAAAACACACCAAGATCCTCCCAGGATACAACAACTCTAACATTAAAGGACAGAAGTGCCACAGACAACTAAGCTAGAATATAGGGGTTCTGAAATTATTTGCTTTTTAATCTGTCAAAGTCTCTATGGACCACCCTGCAAGTTGCTATGTTTAGCTCTCAACAGATGACAATCAAAAGACAGAAGGAAAAGTCTATGCTTTAAGCCAAATTCTACTTTTCAACTACACCGGACCCTATCCTGCGTAAAAGAATTTTAATGCCACCATCAGATTTTATGAGCTTCTGACCTCTAACATTGAGGCTCAGATAGCAATAATGAGATAGGTACAAAAAGTATTTTATCACCTTCAACATGAAAAATTACCACCATCTCTACAACTGCTCAAGCCAGAAACCCAGGTGTCATCCTTGATGCTTCCCTTTTCCTAAAGTTCAATTGATCACAAGTCCTGTGCACAGCATTTCCAAAGAACTCTCAAATTAATTCACTTCTTACTATCTCCACTGCCACCATTTCTCACCTGTATGTACTCTTGCAAAGCCTCTAATTCCTAAATGGTCTCTCCAACCACTCTGCCGAACATTTTCCAAAACACACAGCGATGTTTTTCCAAATACGAACACATCTGTTTGAGTCAGTCCCTGCCTAAAATCCTTCACTTCTCACTGCCCTTATGATAGAATCTGATGTTCCCATTTGGTGTTATGGAACTAACGCTCGTGCTACCCCCACCCCTTGCCTTCCCCAGGACGCAAACAACTCCTTTCTACAGACACAGGGTCTCCACATACGACATCCCTCTATGCCCCTCTCTTCACCTTGCTAAATCCTAGTGATGTTTCACATCTCAGATTAAATGATATCTCCTCGGGAGGGAGCTTTCCAAACATCCAGGCAAGGTGGAATTGTTCAGTTACTCTCACACATCCCCAAACCTGTCACATAACTCTGGCCTTAGGTAGCTAACGTTTATAAAATGGCCATCTTTCCATGCTAGAATGTCATCTCCACAAGGGAAGAGACAGGCCATAGTGGTGTTGGTCATCAACATCCCCAGCATCTACCACAGAATCTAACACATATGACATGCCCAATACACTCTGCTGACTCACTGGCCAGTATTTAGAAGAATATGATCAAGGGTACCTCCTTTAGCTGATCCCACAGATGGTGGGCAAAGAACCAAAGTCACTACATGAGAACTTCTACGTTAGATGTAGTAGCAGGAACTTTTGTAACTAAGAGAGTTCAAGACTATGCAAGAGCAAACTGGAACGTGAATGGATTCCAGGGACTTGGCCAGCAACGATAGCAATACAAACAGTACAGGCCGACATCACTTAAAAGTGATCCATAAACTTTGGCATTGTAGCCTTAGAAACTTCTGGGTAACACATAAAGCTAACAGAATTCGTATCTTTAGAATTAAGACTATGATTCAAAAGATAACCTAGAAGTAATCTGAATGCCAAACTAGAGCTCTCCTTCTCAAAAACTATCACGTGGCAGTAAATGCATAAAGCGGTAACTCTAGAAAGCCATCACTACTTCCATACATTCAGCCCAAGGTACAGAGTCAAGGTATTGGGAGTGCCCATGCCAGAAACCTTCTGCAGAACCATGTCCGGGAAAACCATGAATTTTCAAAAAGGTACCAGTGACATGCTACACATAATTTTTACCCATTAGCCTCTTGCTGCTGCCGGGAGTATGTATTATTCAAACAGGGTGCACGTTCAGTGATGGAAAGGGTGAAGGGAGATGCTGCCTTTAATTTTAATGTGCCTGGCATATTGGAAAAAAATTACTGGCATCTGTATGTGTGTGACCGAGAGTTTTGTGGAACATGTGTTGTATGCAACACTGTTTATTATCAGTAAATGAAGCCAAAAGCTAAGTTGAAAATGAATGCTAAATTAAAAATTATATAAAACGGAGTGAAATGATTTAATTAACAGATTATAAGTGAAATGTTGCAGTGCAAGAATGAGCTTGGGAGAAAAGGGAAGGAAAAAAATTGGAAGGGTGGAAACCTGTCTCTTCCCTTTATTTCCTCAGAGATGCTAATAGAGTCACATGATGTTTGCCAGTTTTTAACCACAGCCTCGGCGACAGTCAATAAACTTGCTTAATTAAGTTACAGGTTTGGAGCACAGAGTTCGAAACAAATCGCCTTCTGTTTTAAAGTACAAATGGAAGAGACAACAAAATACAGTGTACTTTCTGGAAAATCTAGCTCATTATTTCAAAGACCCTATTAGTAATAATTAGGCCCAATCCTCTTCTGTGGGCCTCCCGCAGAACCTTCCTGGAAGTGCAGCAGTTATGCTCTGGAATGAAATGCTCTCAATATTTATTCACAACCAAGTGTCGAACACTGCACCAGGTCCACTGGCATCCATCATCTCTCTTCTTCCTTACACTACTGTATGTATTACCGTTAGGATGACTCTCTAATTTGCCAAGGCTGCGCCAGAGGGACAAATCACCGACCAGAATTCACACTCAGACCTGTTGACTCTCAGTAAAGCCCAGCCTGTTTCTCCTCTACCGTGCTGCCTCTTCGTAGGAGCCTTTCGAAAAGACTGCAAGTACCCAAAGAAAACGGCTCCCCATTTTAAGAAGTATCTCCTAAGGACTCACTCACTCCACAGTGTATCACAGTGTACCTGTCCCTAATGAAGGCAACAAAGTATTTTCCTAAAGAAGAAAATATGATTTGCATACATGAGTACTGTTCAAAGTCGTAGCGCATTCAAAATAGTCAACTTCTTGTATTGCTTTCACGGTAATCTAGTTGTTCTTTATACGATCATATCTACTTACGGTTTTACACACGGATGATCCTATGAAAAGTGCCAAGTTTGCGGCATTTGGTTAACACAGTTGAAATTAACAAAGAGAAAGATGGAAAGGAAATAGACATAAAATCACTCAACTACAAGAGCAAAGATGACTCGAAGACACCTTCTCTTCCGTGTGCCTACACAGACATTTTGCATGGTACGGTGTTACGAGATCCACCCTACATTTTCTCCCAAATGGGGATGAGAAAAGAGGAGAAGCAAATCAATGTTCTCTGTTTAAAGTAACGGATCCAGAGACTTTTATGCCAAAATTGTGTTGCTTTGGCCTACCAAAATAGGAACTAAGAATTTCTGTAACACAAAACAAATGCCGGCGTTTTCCAATTCTTTAGGAATTTAATGTGAGTGAAGAGAAATAAGTCCAAGTGTTTTGCGCTGCCATATGCTGTCTGAGGTAGGTAACATGGGAGTATGCTCCTCAGCTCAGGAGCTTGGTCCCAGCCTCCCTGCTAACGGAGCGGAGGGGACAGAAAAAGCGTTCTGACAGCCAACAGCTCATTTCTCTCCCCGCACCGGAGGACAGGTGTGACGCAGCAGCTAGGGGAAACAACACACGGGTTCAAGCAGTGGGGAAATGATGGCATTTCTGGTCTCCAAACTTGGTATCCATTCATCCCCTTTTGTCAACGGCTCATCGGTGCTCAGGTCCTGCCACCACAAAGCCGGCCTTGGGAACACGGGCTTTCCCCTTCCACTGAGGGGCCAGGTCGGTGCCATGCCTGAAGGCGACAGGTCCAGGTCTCACTTGTAACTGACACTCTACTGTTCTTCAAAAAAGTCTACTCAGTGCGTTCTCTTCGTGATGCCTTCAATAAGGAGCTCACTTAAAATTTTTTTTTAATCTTTATTTATTTTTGAGAGAGAGAGAGAGAGCGTGAGCAGGGGAGGAACAGAAAGAGAAGGAGTCACAGAATCTGAAGCAGGCTCCAGGCTCTGAGCTGTCAGCACAGAGTCCGACGTGGGGCTCGAACCCACGAACCGTGAGATCATGACCTGAGCCGAAGTCGGACGCTTAACCCACTGAGCCACCCAGGCGCCCCAGGAGCTCACTTTAAAATCAAAAGTCTGGGGCAAAGGTGCAGAAAGGGAAAAAAGAATAGGAAAATGAAAGAAAAGAAGGAAAAACAAAGGGTGGAAAAGATCTACTTTTTATAAGTCTGTCTATAGGGGAAATACACAGGATATTCTCCGTTAGTAATGCTAAAATGGTCTGGCATGCCTGAGAGGAAATCGATACTAAGCATGGTCTAGGCGAGACTGCCATCTCACATGAAGCACCGACTGTACAACAGACACAAAAGACACATGATACCCTCTGAGGTCCCCAGCAGCCATAATATCCATCCTTGCCAGTTCATTTGACATTGACTTTCCCTGCTTCCCAATCTTTTTTTTTTTTTTTTTCCTTTCTTACCCCGCCCCAGTGCTCCAGCTTTCTGAGACTTGCGAAGGAGGTGAAGAGATAACAAACCTCTCAAGAAGGGTTTAGCTTGGGAATAAATCCTATGTTTGCCAGGAAGTGATGTACATAATAGGAAAATGTAAGGATGAGCTTATAAGGACATGAACTTGGTTCTCAAGGAGCCCAACCAGAAGACTCTTAAAATGTTACTGTATGTGTTGAATGGACACTGGGTTTCCTGATTAGATCTTATCACAGTTATTTCAAATGGTTTCTTTCTTATACCAGTTGCTACCCTTTGCCTCTGCCAGAGTGTTCAGACAAAGGAAAAAGACAAAGACCCTCTCCACCCTGTCTTGGCCCCTTCCAGAAGTATTCTTTAGAGCCATGAATCCACAGGGGCTTTTGAATTTAGATAACTTTTATGGTCAAAGCTAAAAACCTTTGCTGGTAATAGGAAATGTCATATGGAATCCACTGGGTAGTCATAATTTCCATTTATAAATAGAAAATAGAAAGAGGGTGCCTTATCTGGGTGATTTAATACATGTCTCTGCTTATTACTGTTTTCAAAGTGCCTTTTGCACAAATCTGATTTCAACTGTGCAATAAAGATTCATTATCCTTTTACATAGCAGCCTTTGCATTTCTATGCAGGATCTAATTACGAAAATAGGAACTATTCTATAAACAGATGCTAATCGTGGAGGGAAAATGCTTTCATTTTAGAAAGAAGGTATTGCTAAAACTTTACTCAGAAAAGTGCTGCCTCTGCATGTAGAATAAAGGGGTGGGAGCGGGAGGGGTGAGAGGGCAGCAGGTTGTACTTTATTCTTGACAGAAGCCACGTGAGTGTCACCAGGGTAAAGGTCCCCAGTAAATCACCCTAAAATTGAGGTAACAGACAAGAACACACAGTAATTCTTAAACCCCCAATCTAATTTTTTGTTCTCATGAATTACTTAAAAAAGATCTTGTCGTCTATTTTCTTACATTTTTGTTTTCCTATAAAAAGCTCTATTACAATGGGGGGAGGCGAGGATTCCAATAAACATACCAGAAAAAAAAATCCTTCTCCTATTTGGGGCAAGGAGTAAAGCATCTACCTCTGAGGAATAACTAAAAAACAATACTGAAATAGACTACAGAGACCATCTGTAAGAGACACATCAGGCACTAGGTCAATTTTTTGCTTCGTTAATGGGTTACGTTAAGGATCAACATGAAGGTATAATTTCTGGTTAATGAACAACTATCTGTCCTAATTACGGTCAACCTCTCCACAGCACAAACACGGCAGACCATATCATACATCCTCATTTATGCAACATTTTTTTCTCAGCTTCAATGACCTGCTATTGTGTCCTACATCACTAACTTTTCCTTCTCCACCTTCTTCACTGGGACTTTCTCCTTACCAGGTTGTTGTGTATGGGACTCTGTTCTGAGCCCTCTTGTTGACTTACATTCTCTTCTCAGGGGTCCCAGCCAGGCCCATGGTTTTAAATCCCATCTATATGCTGATGACTCCCAAATTTATAGCTCCAGCCTAGATATCTCCCCGATCTTCTAGAATCCTTTAACTGCCCAGGTGACATCTTCTCTTGACCGTCAATCATCATTTCTTTCATAACCTGTCAAAACAAAATTACTGATTCTCTGCTTTCACTCCACAAACTCATCCCCACACAATCTTTCCCTGTATCTTGAAATGCCATCAGTCATCTAGCTGCTCAAACTAAAATCCTGGAGGTCATCCTTGACTCTTCTATTTTTGTCTTTGCATCTCCTGTCCACTGCATCTTAAGCCCTGTGAAATCTGAATCCTAAATAAAGCCTCAGTGCAACCACTTAACATTTCACTGCTATAACCCTGCCTTACATTTTCTCTCTCTCTCTGACCCATGTAAGGTGATCTCCCAGCTTCCACATTTGTGAGCACACAGTGCATTTTCCACATACCAGAGTATTCTATTGCTCCCCAGGTTAAAACAATCTGAGGGCTTTCCGTTGCAACCAGAATTCAAGCCAAATTTCTACCCAGAGCCTTCAAAGGCTATGGCATGAGTCATCCTCCTCTACTTTCTGCCCATGAGATCTAGATCCCGGCCACACCAGCCTTCTTTCTGTCCCTCAAACTCAACAAGCTTGTTAGTGTGTCAGGGCTCATTCTTCTGCTTAGGACACCTGCACAACCTCCCACTACCAATCACAAGGTCTCCCCACCATTTAATCTTTGACTCAGATTTTCATCACACATAACCTGTCCCACTGCCCTAGCTCATCCTCTCCAGAGCACCCCAAATATCCAAAATAATCATTTGCTTCTTCTTTATGTGTTTACTATCTGTCTTTACCCTCGAGTGTAAGCTCCTTGAGAACAGGCCTGTCCTCTTGCTTAACACGATATTCCCAGGACAAAGAACAATGCCTGGCTCACAGTGGGTACTTTATAGAAATGCCTTTTCCAAATGACTGACTGAATTAACCTGAATTTGACCATAACAACAAAACCACATACAATTACTCTAAAAAATCCTTGAAAGAATGCAATGTTAAAAGAAATAAAAATAAAAAACCAACCAACTAACCACCCATCCTTAGAGTACTACAATGCACCAGTTTATCTTAGTTAATCAATTACCTAGCAGTTTAATGGAGTAATCAATGTGCATTTCCTGACTTGCTCCTTCAAGTTGCCAGTCACTGTGCCTAGCAGAAATAATGTTAAAATGATAAATGAAGTAATTGACTTCTAGTGTACCATATAAGTGAATAATTTTAAAGACAGTTGTCTTAAGCCATGAAACAGTATTAATGGCCACTGCTTAAGTACTTATTTATTGTGGGATTTCAGGTTAGGTTTTCTTAAAGTAAGTGAAAGATGCGTAACAAGAAAACAAGAGAAATGCAGACACACACACACACACACACACACACACACACACTTTTATTTTTTATTATAAAGTGATATTAATAAATCCTATATTCCAGGCAGTAGTGTTAAATACTTCACATGCATTAAATGAACTGAATTCTCAAACATTATTATGAGGCACGGACCATTATTATTACACTTGAGACAACTTAGGTTAGAAAGATTAAGTATAATCATGGTCAAGGTTACACACGTAAATGGTGAAGACACGGTGGTTTGATTCCAAAGCCCATATTCCTATCCTTGTGTCCTAGATTATAGTAGAAAATAAACTCATTTATCCTCTTATTCTTTATTAAGTGTGAATCACTCACAAACTTACTAGGAAACTAATGGAATTACTTTGTACAGAATAGTACACTCCTACTCTTTCAAATAAGTCTAGGTTTGCTAGGTGGCCCAATGATACCTGAGCGAGTACTACACTGCCAGCAGGCACTGTGAGGAGGGCCCGGCCGTCAGGTAGGCTGGTAGCACTTACAGTGGGACCCCATCCAATCTAAACACAGAGATTTATCTATCTTGAATACTGCCCTTTGGCCATTACCCTTTAGATGGTCCAAAGCAATCCTTGCTTCTCCACACCTAAGACATCTGGCTCCTAGTAAACTATTAACGATAGAATGCAATGCAATAAACCTTATTTGGAAGATCTTAAAAGAACAAAGCCTTCACTAATGACATTTTAATGAGGAAATGCATAGGCTAATTACTGTAATCTTCCGCTGGTCTATAAAAAGCCTACACCCAAGTGATGTAAGTATCTGCTGACTCAGACGGTACTGAAAAGATTTCGTTTTGTATTTTAAGTCACGGAGGGAAACAAAGGGAAAAATAGGAGGAAAAAATCCCCAGCTACAGAACATCATCTAAGCAGAAGAGGATTAACAGGGAGCACTCAGACTCAGAGCAAGATAAATGTTTTTTCGATGGGCATTACTCAAGTCCCAAACTGACTATTTAGTAGTGTGTAAATCTGGCACAATCACTTGGCTAATGAAACAGACTGAGCAACATCAACACAACACGATGGTACTTCATTTTGAGGTAAGGAACAGTTTAGGCCTGGAAAAGAGACAAGCCTGCCAGCATCCTCCATTTCTTTCTTTTATATATATATATATATATATATATATATACACACACACACACACATATACACATATATATGTGTATATATATATATATATACACGCACACATATATGTGTGTGTATATATAAGTGTGTGTGTGTATATATATATATATATATATATATATATATATATATATATACGTATATATATATATAATTTATTGTCAAATTGGTTTCCGTACAACACCCAGTGCTCATCCCAACAAGTGCCCTCCTCAATGCCCATCACCCACTTTCCCCTTTCCCCCAGCCCCCATCCACCCTCAGTCCGTTCTCAGTGTCCAAGAGTCTCTTCTAGTTTGCCTCCCTCCCTCTCTGTAACTTTAACTTTTATTTCCCTTCCCTTCCCCCATGGTCTTCTGTTAAGTTTCTGTATTTCTATCATATATGTAAATTCACATACATGGTGTCATTTTATTGTGGGTGGCAGGTAGGACACTGGCTAATAAGCATTAGTGGAAGCTAGAAATATCCCAGGTTACTTACTCAGGAAGCTGAGAAATCATCGTGGGAAGCGGTCAGCGACCTTATGCTTTTAAACAAGTTTTTTCTTACTAGGCTTTCATTCATATCCTTTCTCTTAATTCCCAGTTGTCTATCTTATGGAAAAAAACAGAGACAACAATGAAATAACAATACAGTGGTAGGGAAAAAAGAGAGACAGATATGTATCTCATGTCTGAAATATCTCTCACTTCCATGCCTGCCCTGACCCTTTTCTGGTTTGACTTGTCACCATACATACTAGGAAAGTCTCCATCTCCAAGATGCAAAATATTTTAGGAAATCATATCAGAATGTGGTCATGAAGAACCAGACTAAACATGAGCTAATGTACATAATGGGTGGAAAATAACA
This sequence comes from Herpailurus yagouaroundi, assembly GCF_014898765.1. Taxonomy (NCBI): domain Eukaryota; kingdom Metazoa; phylum Chordata; class Mammalia; order Carnivora; family Felidae; genus Herpailurus; species Herpailurus yagouaroundi. Next base: position 13,205,898 of record NW_024412447.1, on the reverse strand, counting down.
TGGACAGAGGAGTTAGGAGAATAGCTCTAATGCCAATTAATTAGCCATATGTCCTACAGCAAGTCACTTAACCTCACAGATCCCAGTTTTCTCCTCTGCAAATTAGGAGCTCGGAACAGATGGCTCTTAGAGTATATTGTTCTGAATCCAGTATTTTAAAATTCTATGACTCTAGCACACACCCAGTTCAAGATTGACTGGTCTTATTCTTTAAGACCCACCTCTTCCAAGAAGTCTTCCCTGATACAGGAATTAATATTTCCCTCCTTTCCCCCTTATTTTATTGTGTCTATACCCCTCTGGAGCAGTCAAGAGTACTGGTCAAAGGCCAGAGTTCAAATCCTAACCACTTATTAGCTGTGTGACCTTAGGTAAATGAATTAACCTATCTGACCCTCAGTTTCCTAAAATAAACAAATGGAGATAATAATAGTACCTATGCTTCAAGGGATTATTAAGAGAACTAAATGAGATAACGTATGCAGAACTTATCACGTAAGTTCTGAGTGAACACAAGGGGCAGTGGTTGTAGCTGCTGTTTGTGGTTGAATTCACTCAACCCCAGATATGATACTGTACTCCCCTGTGTCTATCACACCTCTTACTTACCTTCTATGATTTACAAAGCTTCAAAGGTTACTTTGATGATCTACCAACTCAAAATCTTAGGAGCTAGGCAAACATGGGTCAAAAGGATTTTGGTTCAAGGGTATTCACTTTTGTGTATGCCTTTCTCGCTCACCAAAGCATGCGCCCCTAACAGGAATGAATGGTAACTTACCTGTCTCCTTCCCTCCCACTTGGCACCCAAATGATATCTCAACAAATTTACTGAATGTGAATGCGGAGGGTACACACAGAAATTACCTGGTTTTACCACGAGATGATAGCTGGAGACATCTAAACACTGAAAAGCTAGATTTTGCTGCTTCCGTAATATTCTGATTCATTCTGTCAATGTTCAACAAACATTTGTTGAGTCTCTACTATGTGTGAGTCCCACGCTAGACCAGCGCATTCTAGGGCATAGCCCACTGACACTATACCTCACTCACAGAGCTTACAGACTAGCGGTGACAACACACACTGTGTCATTACAAAGACAATTGATCATAAACATGGTTCGTGTTACAAAGGATATCTGGGGCTTGATGTGATAAAAGAAAAAAGAAAAAAAAGCACAAGGCAACACTGATACTTATCAGGTTAACCTAAAACAATGAATTCTGTGGTGAAACCTGGTCCTAGGCACAGATACAAATGAAAATAATCTGCTTTATTTGCTATGAAAAATTTGAAGTATTAGTCTTGATTTCTATAAGTCTGGAATATCTAAAATAATAACTGAACCCACAGGAGGCAGAATATGGAAACACAATTACTATAATATACATGTGGATGTTTCATTCTCCGAGACCATGAGAATAATATTTAATCTCTAGAATAGGAAAATCTCATACATCAGTTCAACATTTATTGGTTACCAGGTGCTTATGATAGGCCCTGGGGATAAACTGATAAATAGAAGACTCCTGCCTCTCAAGAGCAGGCACTGCAGTGGGGGGAAACAATTAACCGACAGGAATCCTAATAGGACTAAAACCTGTAAATTGAGCTTTCCTTAACTACCTACAAATCTATTCTACTGCATAGTACCTTTATCCAGCCACAGAGCACCCTCTCACTTCTGAGGAAGCACATGCACACACACACATACAGACGCTCCCTCTGTCTCTGTCTCTGTGTCTCTCTTGGCCAACGGCGAATAATGGAAAAATGAATTATTATCATGCCAAAAACTAGCTTTGTTACCTGATCCACTTTTTTCATGGAATTTTAAAGACAATGAGCTCCTGCAGGGAATAGACCATGTCTCTCTATACCTGCAGCTCCACTAAAAACATCTAGGCAAGCAAACTGGCGTTAACAATGTGGGAATACAGAAGTGAGGCCTCCAGGGTAAGACACTGAGCATAAATTTCCCCTAAAGACATCCAAAAATATGTAAATACACACACACACACACACACACACAGACACACACACACACACATATATATATTTATAATTCTGAAGATATGAACCAAGGATAAAACATTTCTGAGCATACAAATTGTAATATATTTTTCTTTGGGGTCTGGAGTGCCACCATCCAGCATCCATTAGGATACGATGTTAAAAAAGAATCAAAACTTAAAAGAGGAAAAATAATTGGCGTTATCTGAAAACATTCTGTATATGCGTGGACATACATGTACATGTATCAAACAGCCAGCATTATACAGGGACCAGGAAGTAGAAAGAATGTGTGCGTGTGTGTGCGTAAGCGCGTGTGTGTGCGTGGGAGCATGGAGTAGAAAGAATTTCAGCAATTATTTTGTCCAGTTCCCTCATTTTTTCTGAGAAAACTGGTGCTACAAGAGGTTTATTTGTTGCTCAAGAGCTAACAGCAAACAGGTAGCAGAATAGAAATAAGCAGAGCTTTTTTCACATATAATCAATGTGTATAAGGGACCGTGCATATGCGTACACACACACACAAAGCACCTGGCGCATGGAAGAGTATTTAATGAACAGCAGTAATGTGATACATTCAATTTATTCTTGATATCAGCCATCACTATCACTGTGCATGCTGAATGCAAAGAAGACAGCTTCTTAAACCTTTTTCCTAAGAGTACAATAATGATTATCTGAGCTTTGGACTTGCTGTCACTGTACCATTTCTGACCTTAAAAGATAACACAGGCAGGTGCACATTCCCGGGACCTGAACTACTGAGCCTGCTCTCAATGAAGGCCCACAAAAAGTTTGCCTATCTGTGTGAGTCTTGATGGGAAAAGGCAGTCTGCTTCTATTTGCTGATTTCAACTTATTCCTTTAAAATGAAAATAAATACATGAGCATGATGTTTTATTTAAGAACCTAATTCCAGACACATCAATGCATTAATACATGTCCCTATAGATGCTGCCATTACTGATCAAATCTGAATTATTTTCACTCTGCTGCTGCAACCAGATATCCAGATGCCTAGAGAATAACGCAGCACGAGGGGGTTTCGAGGTGACATGCTCTGAATCCTTCCTGTGCCACGTGAAATTTAATTATGTCCATTGTTTTTATTACTCAAAATACACTGACAGTCCATCTACTCAGCAAGAAATTCCCCCCTAGTTTATTCAGTATGGCTTTTATGCTAAGAGAAAGAAGGCATGGGTGGAGGGTACAGCTCCCTTCTCCCCCCACAAGGAGCCAGGAGGCCGCTGAAGCCCAGTTGATTTCCCCAGCCCAATTATTTCATTGTGCTCTCTCCTCCTCAACAGCACTCTTTACCTAGGGACACAGTCTGCCTAAACACCACACACTTAATGGAGTCCCCGAAGCTGTCTCAATTTCATCGCTTCTAACTAATAGGCTGTGATACTTTCTCCCCAAACAGATCAAGCTCTTCTCTCACTGCACATCCTCCTCCTACAGAAAAGAAAAGGGTGGGGGACCACTCCGATGAAAGAGAGCACTCATTCCCGCTGCTGCACCTTCATTATTGCCTAATACCGCCTTCCTTCAGGGCACAACAACCTCCCTTAATCCAATCTCGAAGCTTCTTTTTCCAGATAATGACAATAATAGGTGTTTCCTTATTACTGTTAGTAGTAAAACTGAACAGCAGGAATCTACACACTTCGCAGTAGTTAATAGGCAGACAAGCCAAGTTTTGCTTTCCTTGAAAGACCTCTAAAATTGATTGCCCAGAGAATATTTTAGGAATGAGAGAGAAAATAAGGAGGGAAGAAGAAAATGCAGCTTTCCTGAAACTCCTAAAGTTTTTGGGATGTATTTCCAAAGAAAATTTCAAAATTCTCCCATTTTCTACCACCATTCACAAGTACATTTCGTGTTAGTATTAAAAGGGTCATTCCTATTCTGACTTGTACTGACGTCTTGAAAAGGAGTCTGATTTCCAGAGGTAGACATCACTGCATCAAAGGCCTCACTTTGCCTCCCCGAGGAGAGAGAGCATTTATGTTTTTCTTAATCCCTAGCACCTATGTTACTGTGTCTTACTAAAATGTCCCCATTCAATAACGTAAGCATTTGGGGGAAGGACTTTTGAAAGAGTCTACTTAACTTCTTTCAAGATTAATTTCGTTGAAAAGGCTACACTTACTTTAAGACAGCATTCCTGCCATCTTCCAGGGTCACACAGGTGAAGATTTCGGGAAAAACTACCCAGAAACCTAGTTCCAAAGGCAGGCTGAAGAATTACTATAGCTATTTCCTGAAATGTGACACTTCCCTGTCCCCCAGGGAACATTTCTGTGAGGCCAGAGATAAGGCCTCTTTTGTCACGTGGGTGAGAACAGAAATGGTTAATTCAAATATCTCTTATACCTTGCTAGAACTCAGCAGCAAGAACTTCTTAAACTAAGACACAGCAGTAACATTTAATTGCATTTGACGTTTAGCTTCGGGTTCCATAAGCCATCCTAAATTACCTTTTGGGTCAAAACAGAGCTAGATTTTCCCACTGAAGACAGTTACTATTATCTTCAAAGTTAATATCCTTGACTGGCTTGGGGTGGAAAAGATAGCAAACATGTGGTAACAGACTCTAGAAAGCATCACTGCGGTCCCTCAAGTAAAAATGCAGTCCCCTCCCTCATCGTGGCCCCTGCCCCAAAGGTATCTGACCATCCTAGCTGTGTTCAGTATTTCCCTGACAAGCACACGGGTCGTGCTTAGTCCAAAGGGTACCTAAAGTGGACTGGAGACAAACCAATGGGGGTGGTCTCCTGGCCAAGCTGTGTATTCTGTTTACATTCACCAGGCTGCAAACTTATCCTGACACTTTCCAGGTTCAATAGATGTTGTCATCATTTTATAAAGCCTAAGGACAGATTTGGGTAAATCAGGGACCAAAGAGAAAAAAGTGCTTTGAATATTAAACACAGATAAGAGGAAGCCTAGAACTAACTGAATTCATTATGCTCAACCATATTCTTCACAGAGAAGAAAGAAATCATAAGAATACATAGGAAAATAATGAAAAATTATTAAAGTGAATTCTAGGTTGGATCTGAGATTTAAATAACCCTGACAGTAGGTGATATGAATCAGTGCACTTTCTTCCCCAGAGGCAAACCCATCTGAAACAGTCAGTGGCTAACACGAGCCTGCTTTATCAGGTTAGAAAATTACGTGGGGTGAGTTTAACCTGAATAGTGCCCTCTACAGGGATTAACTTTTTTTTTTTTTTTTTTTTTTTGAATCTTCTTCCCTGTGGTTGGCATTTTCGTCTTGTTGCAAAAGTCAATGATCTTTCTAACAGGTTCTTCATTCAGGTTCTGAAATCAGATGGCTGGCCCTTAAATCTCAGTTGTGTTGCTTATGAGCTATATGACCTTGAGCAAGCTATTACCTCTCTAAACCTCAAACTTGATACCATAAAATGAGGACATAATTTAGAAGGCAGTAGTGTGGTTTAAAAACAATGCTGCACATATGGGGCGTCTGAGTGACTCAGTTGGTTGAGGGTCTGACTTCGGCTCAGGTCATGATGTCACGGCTTGTGGGTTTGAGCCCCGTGTCGGGCTCTGTGCTGACAGCTCGGAGCCTAGAGCGTGCTTCGGATTCTGTGTCTCCCTCTCTCTGGGCTCCTCTCCTGCTTGTGCTCTCTCTCTCTCAAAAATAAATGAACATTAAGAAAAAGAAAAGAAATATTAAAAACAATGCTGCAAACCAAGTATTAGCACCGTGCCTGGCAGTGAGTAAGGACTCAGTAGGTGTTAGTTTCTTTTAGTCTCTATGTTTGTTCAAGATCTACATCTGTCTGCATTTTCACTTCATAGACTTATAATTATTGCTCATTAGTGACTTCAAAAGCAGTTATTTTCCCTCATGGTATCTGGTAAGATGTGAACACATTTTCTAGATCGTGTCAAGAAACCAAGAAAGGCTTAGGGTTCTGTAGGTCTTTGACTGTCAAGGCAGGCTGCCTTCACACTTTAAAGACGACAGATTTGGCATTACAACGGCAGGTCTGGATGTAGTGAGGCTTGGTCCACGTGGAAGACCAAGGTAGTGGGATGCCATTCCTAACTACAATATGGACTAACAGAATCCCATGCGGTTGATGGCACGCTCCTCCTCTGGCCTTCTTCCTCTCCTCTCCGAGCACCGCTAATATCCACCTGATGTTAGCTCTGCTAGGGCTCAAGCTACGCTTGCTTTGTGCCCGTAGGCCAGAACTCTCACGCTCACACAGAAGTAAGATGGTGACGAATGCGAGAAGCCTCCCTTTAACACCCCGATTCCCCCTCCGTGTCATCCTGCTCCTTCAATTAGAATTCCATCTGCCCACATTCCATGTGGAGCATCAGCAGTCTCTGGAGGTAGCGCCTTCAGAGTTTCTTTATGCCTTGGGCTTTCAGCTTGCTACAGTGTAACATGTTCAGACCAATAGGATTCTCCCTTCTCTACACTGGCAAGTGAGAAGCAAGAGTTTAAACATGCTAAAGGTAATCAGCACTAAGGCCTCGGACAGTTTCAAGTTCATCCTAGCAGGCGTGACAAAGTGGCAGCTTTTATCATACTCTCTCATTTAGTTCCTTGGCTGCCTCTCAGCTTCTCACTTTCTACATCTGTGTTGAGTTAGTAGAGCTCTCCAATTAGCAAACTTCTATTAAATACAGACTTTGTTTGCTCAAGATATATCAGAAGTGACTTGAAAGGGATAGCATAAACCTTTCATTTCATTTGGCAAATTTACAGCAATGAACTCAAAATCAATATTCTATTTGTCAGAATTAGAAGGCCAGTGCTGAATTTATGCATTCCCTAAGAAATTTTTATAAGAGGGATCTTTTTTCCCTTTGATGGCAAAGTCTAATCAACAAAAGAGATCCTCTTCCTCACAGAAAGAAAGGAAGGAACACAGGATTTTTTTTTAGCACCTGTTATAAACTTTGTGATAGGACACTGTCACCATGATTTCATTTTCATCTTCCCAAGATTACTCTGAGGAAGGGATTACCAGGCTGATTTTTATAGTGAGCATACAATTAAAGTTAAATGATTTGCCCAAAACCACACAGTTAAAGCAAGTGTTTTAAAATCTAGGTGTGTAAGGGGCATCTGGGCAGCTCAGGGATCTCAGGGTCATTGGCAGGCGCCCCATGCTGGGTGTACAGATACTGAAAAATAAACAAACTGAAAAAAATACATAATCTAGGTGTATAAACCCAATTACCACTTCCTTAGCCTGTTTTTATATGAAAAAAATTGCCTACTCACTATTAAATTAGCACAATTAAAACAGTTACAAATGATCTTACCTTTACATGGGAGCCAAGAACATACGCAACATAAAAATCTGAATAAATCTGTTAATTATCTTATGACTGAACTATGAATCAAGAAAACAATGACAAAACAAGCCACGCTGACCTATACAGTGCATATTCCTGCAATGCAGGACTACGAAATAAGATATAAGCAAAAACTTGGGCTTGCGTTACCAGCTTTCACATCACTAGGAAAGCGGTGGATCACATTATGGAAGCATCATATACAATGTGACATATCACTGCACTACCAGAAAGCACAATATCTGATCTCCAATTCAATAAGGCTTCAATAATATATTGTACTTAAACCTAATGCTTGAGGAATATGCTATGTTGATGCTTCTGGAAAGAACAGACCATCTAATCTCAAGGGTATATATTACTCTACGGACACATTTTACAGTACTTCAACAGAAAATATGATATACTGAACAAAGTGTGAAATGGTTAACTACACTGGAATGAAAAGGCAATGGTCGAAATGCTCAAGTTCTTCATTCTGAGCTAAATTATAAATAACAAAATTACATAAGAGTGTGCATCCTGTTAATCCTAGAGTAAACACCCATTCTTTGAGAAGTCTTGAAAAGGCTATATCGGGTTAAAGAGAATTCAAGCAACATCAGTGAAAAGAAAAGTAAGCCAGTTGGCAACCCAAGGCTCCACCAGACGCCCATTTCCACGGTAATCACCTCCGATGAGTTTTAGGGACCTATCACTCCATGACAATATGCTGTCTAATGAGAGCTAATCTTGTAACTGGAAAAGGGTAACCAGAACTCAGCTCTGCCTAGCCTGTGAGATCAACACCCCCACTGTCAGAATTTGGTTCAGTAAAAAAATGTAGCAGTGAGGAAATTTGTGAAATGATCGCTGAGTAAGCAGTAGACAATTATGGAATTTAAAACAGCTGCTAGGAGATGAGATGAGCCAATTGGCAGGGAGAAGATGGTTTTAATACTAATGATCATCTTTAAAAGAAAATAAGAGTACCCCCTTTACTCCTTAATGTGCGGTATTTTTCATTCCATTCAAATGTCCACCTTGGCAGAAGAAAACCTACAAGGCATTACCTAGCAAAGGTTTTAACTTGATTAAATACCAATCAACACTTATTACCATATCTTTGGCTAAAGCCTCAGGTCTGGTAGAAAGTGCAAAGGGAAATGATAGCAGGAAAAGAGTGCCAAGCTGGAAAAGCAATATTCCTTCTCACGGTGATCTTTATTAGGTGCATAACAAACATTTTGCTCTGTAGTCTCGTGTGCTCAGAAGTGATCTAGAAATCACAATGTAAACATTCTGAAGGATATTAAGCATCATGAGCCATTCAGCTATTATTCATCCTTAACAACGGTCCATCTCAAACCACATTTGGCACTGGATTGGGACCAACTAACTCCTTCATGCTGACACATGCTTCTCTACGGTAAGTTGCTTCACCAGAGAAGTAACAAGTGGACAGCAGTACACTCGCTATGGCTGGGGGATCAGCACCTTCCAAAAGTTAAAGCTGATAGCTCAGGTGATCTACCTGTCAGAATTCCTCTCTGTGTCTCAACACCAAGAAATGAATAAAAGGAGCTCTGATGGTGTTCAAGAGAAAGGCGGAGTACCTGTTTAGTGCCAGGAACCCTGAACACATCATCTCATTTGGTATCTCAACAGCTGCGTTTGTACCCATCTTTCAGGTATAGAAACGGACATCTGAGCAGGCAAAACAACCTTTCACAAAGATATATCGATTATCCCCCAAATGGTATCATGGGCATTAATCTGGCTTCAAAGCTTATGTACACAAGAATCTGTCCTTCTTCAGGAAATTGGCAATCAAGTATTTCCTGGCTAAAATTCAGTGCCCACTAGGGAACTGAGCTTATACACAGCAAAACAAACAAACAAAAAAGCAAACAAAACTATAATGCCAGCTTTCCTCTTCTGGGATTTCCTGTCCTCTTTCTCAAATTCCATATTCATCAAGAATTGGCCAAAGGATGTCCCTCTCTGGTTTTCGGTTGACATCATTTTGCTTCATTATCATCTAATTAGAATTGGGAGGGTCATTTACAGGCACACTCTCCTGAGAAATGAGGTGTGGGGCTCTGCAGGCAGCTTGCCTTCTGCAGCAGTGACGTCATCTTTGCCACGCACAGCTCACAGTCCTCCTCACATCAGTTACTCTGGGTAATCACTGGTGTTGAGTAACCCTGGCAGTTCTTGCTACAACTCTTACATTTTTTTGGAAATCTCTGGCTTACTTAAAATTTCCTATAGGTGCCTTTCCTTCCCTACAGATAAAGAGAAATACAGCCCTAGACTTTTAGACACCTAGTTTATAAAGGAAAGAGAACACCCATTTATGTCCACAGTCTAGGAAATGCTGGCATTCCCTAGCAACAGAATGCACAACTCAGTTAGAGAACACGGAGAGTCGGCCTCCCACCACGCTGTTGAGAAAGTTCTACAGAAGATATACTGCTCAGCCTTTATCATTCTTTACACTCACAGTACAGTCACCAAACACTACAGTTCTTTTCTTCAAGCCCACACCTGAGGGGTGGCTGATTTCAGACAGACTCACAGGTTATGCAACTAATTTCCACTCTCCTGATGGAGATGATCCCCAGCATTGTTCTCCCCATCTTAGAGCCCTATCCACCTCAGCAGGCTCCAGGTGCCTCCCAGAGCACTGGTCTTCCTCTCCCTCCTCAAAGACCTTCTCTAACATACTTGGCCTTTCAAGCCTGGCTCCTATTAAGCAGCAGTTATGGATTCATAAAATCCTCCTCTCAATAAAACAAAGGTGTGAGTGTTTCACCCCTCTCCATTTAGAAGCACTTAGCAAGTGCCTGGCACATAATAGCACTCAATAATTGTCAGTGCATCACCATTGCTAATGAGCGTGATGAGATAAGGAAGTAAATGCAACATTTATCACCTGTTAACTAATTTGGGGGTTTTTAATATGACGTGTTTTTCAAAAACGTGGATTTTATCAAGTGAATCATTTTAAGTGCAAGGCTTTAGACCCCTTCCCTTTACCGGATAAACAGGAAAATCATTCTGGCAGGTGTAATGATGAGCCAATGGCACTGATCTCCATTAATATTACAAAGATATCTCCGAGTGACCTGGCACAAGGACTAGCAAGTGCCTTTTGTTTTTAATGTGATTTCAAAACAAGGCCGGTTGAGCGCGTCTGACGATCTATATTCTCCTTCCTCTCATTACTGTACATTCTGATTCTCAGATGTCTGATATCAACAGAAAACTGCTTTGAAATTTATGCAGTCTAAGAATCCATTAACTTTAATAAGCGCAGATGATTTTAATGTCAGAATTAGTAGTAGCTGTGACAGATCTTCCCTCATGGAAAATCAAGGCTGGAATGACTGCTTTACCATAGTCTCATTTTTCATGAGATAGCCTCTTAATCAAAGAGAAAAGACTTGGCCAAATGAAAATTTAAGCATAATCCAGTCTATATGCACCCGAAAGACAAGTCTTAAGGGAAAGAGATTCATGTAAACATCTCAATCAGAAGCCAAAATAAATGATTCTTAATAGGTAATTATCTTAATTTCTTTCCATATGTCTGCATGATCTGATACATATATCTATATATGTCTTAAATCAAGTATAAAGTGATCAATGGTTCCTTAATGTTATCCTAAACACCACTATAGATAATATAAACACTGTTCTTTTTCTTTTATTTTAGAGAGAGCGCGCGAGCTTGGGAGAGGGGAAGAGGGAGAGATTTTTTTAAATGATTTTTTTAAAAGATTTTTTAAAAATTTTAAAAAAATTTAAAATTTTTTTTTTAATTTTTTATGTATTTGAGAGAGAAAGAGAAAGAGAGAGAGAGAGAGAGAGAGAGAGAGAGAGAGACAGAGAGAGAGAATCCCAAGTAGGCTCCACACTGTCAGCACAGAGCCCAATGCAGGGCTCAAACTCATGAACCACAAGATCATGGTCTGAGCTGAAGTCAGACACTGAACTGAATGAGCCACCCAGGTGTCCGACAGAGAGAGAGAGAGAGAGAGAGAGAGAGAGAGAGAGAGAGAGAGAGAGAGAGAATCTTAAGCAGGCTGCACGATCAGCACAGGGCTGATGCGGGGCTCCATCCCATGATCTTGGGATCATGACCTGAGCTGAAATCAAGAGTCAGATGCTAAACCAATTGAGCCACCCAGGCTCCTGACATGGGACTCGATTCCACAAACCTGGGATTCAGGACCTGAGCCAAAATCAAGAGTTGGATACTCAACCAACTGAGCCACCCAGGCACCCCTAGAAATCCTCATTTTCTAAAACAATGTTTACCCATGGCTTTTATGTAAAATCATAATACTTCATAAAATACTTTTTCCCCTCAATAAACTCTCCCACTGCCCCATTCTCAATACTGTTTCCACCAGCTAGCAGGGGCTAAGCACCCCTACGCTGCTAGCGATGACCCATTCCAAGGATAATGTGAAACTCATCCCACATATGAATCAACTCTTGTGGTTCTTTGATTCCACATATGGAAAGACTTGAAGGTCCAAACTACATAGGTTTGAGTATAAATTACAAATGCTTCTGAAAAGCTCGTCCTAATATGATCTCCAAAAGTAGAATGAAAAGAAATGTCTTCACGACTGATTTTCAACCCTAAATGGCCACACTTGAGCCCTTCTTTCTGGATAAGCCACAATTCAATAATCCATTCAATCTTTAGATAATGTGATGTATGTCCTTCTGCCATCACAAATAGTAAGAGAAGTGGCCTTGCACACCAGAAAAGACCTCAAAGGGTCTTGATTGTATTATGAATTACTGACTGTTAGAAAAAGTGGTTTAATGTTGTGTGGGCCCAAACCCAAACTTTTGAGTTTTACAGCTTGAATTATTTGCTGTCCCTGATGGATAAGAAAGTATCAAGGGTATTGAAATGAATACCCACACAATACTTAGTATCAATTCATGAAGGGTTTACTATGTGCCACCTTGTGCTAAACAAGGAGGATCCAGCAATAAATACAGTATGACTTCAGGAAGTTCAAAATCCATGGGAGGTGACAGAGATGTATAAATAACTAATACAAGGTATCAGACAGTCAAGTATTTCACAAGCATCTAATAGTCACATTTGGTGGCAGACACACGGATCTCACTTTCGTGTATGAATTATAATTAAGAAGAACAGATCTGGAGTAAATATAGATTATGTCAAAATATAGGCCTGAAAGAAAGGAAGTACCCCCCAAAATCTGTACAAGCCTCCAGCTCAGCCTCAAAAAAGCAATTCAATATTGTAAGGAAAGGACTTTCCCAGGGCGCAGGCCCCTCAGACCCACACTTCTAACTTTTGGAAGACAAAGACACCAGGGCGTGTCTCGTCTCTGGCCACTACATCAATATGAGGGCATTTTTTTCTTCTTTGGTACCAACTTTTGGATAACAAATTAGAGGGTAAAAAAAAGCCTCAAACCTTAGAACAGGCAAAACTTTGTCTAGTCAAGAAAAAGAGAGCGATACAGAAAAGCTTTCGCTTCATTTACCCGTTCGACATTCAAAAGCATACATACTGACCATATGTAAACAAGGCCAGGCCATGTCCTAAAATCTGGGAATGTAAAAATGCGACCAACTAGATTACAGACTCGTGGGAGAGACACACAATGCACAAAGGCTTAGCAGCCAGAGGGAAAAGGATGTGATGCCTCAGTTCCAGAAGGAATGGAAGGTCAGAACAAGAAATTCCTTCCCTAGCTCTGCATAGGCTTTTCCTCCAGCCATGGCACCTGCCTTCTCTGGGGCAAGTTTGGGAATTACTTTTATATTCTGTGGCTATTCTTGTTTAAAAAGAGAGGTGTATAACCAGCTGGATTTCTTCTTGAGGTCAGGCATGATAATCATACTTATTTGAAGAGGCTCTCCAACAATAACAACAAAAGGGTTCGTTTTTTTTTTTAAATCAAAGAAAAGTTGTTGACGGAAGAATTGATAAATCACCAGCAGACTGAAGTAACAGGAGAAAATGATATGCTTCTTAAAGAAAATCTGACTCTTCTGAACTTCCCTCTACCACTCACCCTCACTGGCCAAAGTGGAACAGATACTTCTCCATCAAAACACCTACTGAGTTCTTTGTCCTATTAAACTTCCTTCTTTAAATTTCAGTTCACTCAGCTGTTACAAATGGTACAGCTAGATTATAGGTGTGTTTGTGAAGCTTTCTTTGGCCCAAAGCCATTTTACCTGGGGAACCACTAGAAGAAAACTCCCCATACTCCAAGTTTAGTTAGTGAGAATACTTCATGCAAACTTGTGGGGGCGGGGGGAGGGGTGCGGTTCTCAAGCTGTGCAAGGCAGCAGGTGTAGAGCAGCAGATATTGGCTCCACAATACTGTTCTGTGGGATTCTGGCCGCCACACCAAGCCCTAAGGAATGCTTGACTGTAAGTAAACGCAAAAGACGGTGACCACAAAGTCAACTGAGAAAATGATTTACTGAACCGAATACTTTTACAATATTGCTCCTACAATAGTAAGTTAAATACAATGTCAGTTAAATGGCACTTGATGCAAAAACACTGCTCATACTTTGACTATTTAACATTAACGCCACCGCTGTTTCCTGCTGAGGAAATTAAGGCACAGAAGCAGGGAAATTACAAGAATAAAATCTAATACTCCAAACCAGGTATCTGGGTTCCAAGAGAACAAAACTTCTGTTGAAACGCACAAAACTGGTTTATGTATGGCATATGTACACTTTTTTAAAAAATAAAGTTTTAGAAGAAGGAATTTTCTGGGCCAGATTAGTTTTGATAAATTATCTCTCCATATAATTCATCTTAAACCTCTAAATATTATCATATCTGATCACACTCTTTACCACAGTGTTCTGATTCTAACTCCATGAGAACTATCAAATGATGCAGCGGCCAGCCACAGCTTGCTGGTTCTTACCTGAAGCAGATGGGAAATATACACGGGGCAAACTCTCACACACAGTCCCAAAGAAAGGGATTAACAGACAAACTGCCATAAGGGAGACAAAATATCTTTTTAAAAATTTTTTATTTATTTATCTTACAGAGAGGGAGAGAGACAGAATGAGCAGGAGGAGGGCAGAGAGAAAGGGAGAAAGAGAATGAATCCCAAGCAGGCTTCGGGCTGTCAGTGCAGAGCCCGACATGGGGCTCGAACTCACAAACCAAGAGATCATGACCTGGAGTGAAATCAAGAGTTGAACGCTTAACTGAGGAAGCCACCCAGGCACCCCCAAAACATCCTTTCTGTTTACCCATCTAAGTTCTCAGCTGGGGCCCGCGTAACAAAAGATAAATTTATAAGAGAAAAACATACACATGTATTCATTATAATATTTTACTCCCACTGGTCTGAATTTAGAAAGGAAGGGACAAGGAGGAAAATTCTCCCTTCTTCTCTCAACGGAGCACCACAGCCAGAGAGCCAGGAAACGGACATGGTAAGAATTCCTACCTTCTGCTGGTTTTTTTGTCAACTGTCCCAGACCTCAACAGTAGTCTCTGGGACAAGTGGGGTGTCCCACCCTTTTCACTGTCCCTGTGTGATTGTCAGGAACTATAAGGGAGGGAAAGTATCTTCTCCTCTTTCCTTGCTGAATTCTCAGCTGGGCTCCTATACCAAAAAACAGATTACCAAGAGAAAAACCTACAAATCTATTTAACGTATTAGGGGATGTGGGGGCCTTCATAAAAAAGAGAAAGCCCCAAGTGGTTAAATGTGGGTAATTTTTACGCTAGGTTGGATGAAGAGTAGGAAGTCATGGATACACGTGGTAAGACAAGGGTGTGCGCTCAGTGTAGTCAACTGCGGAGATGTAGCAAGGCCTATTTACTCAGGTTCCTCTGGGAGTGCCCCCATTTTGAGGAATAAGGAGGCTCCTTTCCTCCAGTTATAAGAAGAGTGTCTCTCACAGAAGGGTCTGTGACCTGCTTCCAGGGAAGGTCAGAAAGTCCTTCTTGCTCTCAACACACTTCTGCTTGAAATATTCAATATGCCAAGAAGGCATATTTGGGGGAAACATGTCTTGAACCCCATTATTTATCCACAAATCACATTCCAAGATGCCTATAAAATTTCTAAGTCACTAGAAGAACATGAAACCTATTTATACAATGAAATCTGTTTTCCTGAAACCACCAGTGTGCTGCCTATAAATGGAACTATAGCAGATTTGAAAGAATTGAATGTATAGCTTGAGACTAGAAAAAGGATCCTGGCAGATGGGCAGCCATAATCTCAGAGATACAACCATTTGGCCGATCCTGCAAACATGGAGAAAATGGTCACTTTATAAAGCACGCCCCGACACTCTCTGGAAGGCCCAAACTCTCCACCACATCCACAAATAGTATCCTTCTACTGGGCCTTTATAAGGAATCTCCAAAAGTCTTATTAAAATGCAAATCATTTATCTTATAAAGGTCAGTCTTAAGCCTTTAGTATCCACTAACATCATCACAAAAATAAAGTTCCTGCATGTATTAACTGCATTCTTGGTCAATTAGGGCATGTGGCCTATGACGAAGGGAAGGATTAGTCTGGTAAGGAAATGGCCAGGTGGGGTAGGGGTTGTGTAAAGAGAAGTCCTATCATGGTTGTGGCCATTACGGGAAAGAGGAATGGGGAGAAAATACATAAAGAAAAGAAAGAAAAAGAAAAAGGACAATTTTACCTGCTAAATTGCTTTGCCTACAACAAACCTCTGTTTCTGACCTCCTCCAGGGGGCTATTGAGAGTGAAATGGCCTGGGCCAGAGGCGCCATTTTCAGTTATTAAAGAAGCAAGTAGAGCTTCTGGCTCTGAGCAGCACTTGACCCAAAGGGTGATGGGCAGAAGGAAGAGGGAAGGGAATTAACCAGATCCCCCGTGGTTAGAGTCTGCACACAGCAGGGCTGATAACCATGTCCCTCTCAGCATGGATTCCAAGGAACAGATCTTTGATTGCAGAAGTTACCGCTGTCCAGGGCTGAGCTGCGGGGAAGGACTAAGGGCCAAAGCCATGAGAGGAGGGGCAGCTGGGAAAAGCCCGGGATAAGAAATGTAATAATTAACACATTTGTCACCTGGTGGTGTAGAGCCATAAAGTAGTGATGATAAAATAGCAACGATGCTGGCATAATTACCCTCTCCCAACCAACTGCCAAAGGTCTGGTGATTAATCAAAGTCTCTCTAGACATTTCTCTAAACAAGCCCAGCCTCCAATCCCAGGGTAAAATCCACAAGCCAGCTTCTGGGAGCAAGAAACAGGCAGTTGACTTTAGGACTTTTTTTCTTCATCTGGAGAAACATGAATAAATCACACATCATCAAGTTTATCATTTTTCTCCTCTGAGAAATATGAAATATTATAGATCATCTCCAGTACATCAGCTTCTTCACACTCCATTAGCATGAAGGAACTATTTTTGATATAATTTATCAAACCACTGGCCTCATTTCTCCCATTTCCTTCAATATGGAGTCGCGGACACAGTGGACTCAAGCTTCCCTTATTCACAACGGCCACGACCTGCCTTCTACCCTGGAAGCAGGAGAGAAGTTGAAGGGCATCACTAGTGACAGGTCACCAACCTGCACCACCACCCAAAAGGCAGAAAGCGTCGGCACAGGGCTGCTGGAAGGATGCTTTAGTCAGATCCCCCTGAGGTGACCCTCAGAAGATGGTCTTTTCTCCCCACTTGGAAGTGAAAAAGGTCCGCTAAGGATGGCCGCCAGGTTAGTAAGCTACAAGCATTTTTGGGGAGCCAGAATTATTTGAAAACTGCAATGAAGAATTAAAACATTTGCTACTCCCTCCTCTCATTGGCAGTGTTAAAGGATTTAACAGCAAGGCTGAGAACCAAAGGATCCATTCAATTCATTTGGTTATTATTATTACTTTAATGAGGTCCTACTATGTGCAAAGCAATCACCATATGGTCCCTGCTCATCGCTAAGCAAAGGTATCCCGAACTTGCTGTTATAAAGTTAGAAGCAGACAGGGGGTGTTGGGTGTACATGGATACGAAGGTCTTTTCACTAGGATCTTGAAAACTGAGTAGAATGTCAACATCCTGTATTCAGCTCAAAACAGGAAAGAGCACTAAAGGTACAGAGATGTTGCTGGGAGGCATGGAAGGGAAATGACGTGGGAAGGGTGTACGGGCGAGGTATAAACAGTACGAGGACTAAAAAACTTTAGGCGTGGATGGTTCTTGAACAGCAAGCTGAGGAGTATTAGCTTCATGACCAAGCAACAGACAGCCAATGAGTATCTGAGGCACAACAGTAAAGGTTAAACTGTGTTTAAGAAGTTAACCCTAACAGGGGTACCTGAGTGGCTCAGCCGGTTAAGCGTCTGATTCTGGCTCAGGTCATGACCTCATGGTTCATGAGTTCAAGCCCCACACATCGGGTTCTGTGCTGTCAGCATAGAGCAAAGAAGTTAACGCTAACAAAAGTGTGAAAGATGACCAGGAGAGGTGAGGGGAGCACTAAGGAGACTGGTAGGAAGGCCCCTTCAACAGCCCATGAGTCCTCCCCAGTGCACAGGCTGGGCGACAAGGCCCTTGCTTCAGTGGTCTCTTGTCAACCAGGTCAAGCACTTACAGGGGCTCGATACAATTTGCTGAAATAACAAATGGGCACGTGTGCAAGGAGCTCTGTGGAAGAATGCATGAGAATGCTCACAGTAGCACTGTCGGTAACAGCAAAAACAAGTGAAACAACCTAAATGTTCATAAGTAGATAGATAGGTGGGGGCACGGTCCAGAATATCACACAGTAGAAGAGAAAATTGGAACAAATGAATTAATTTCACAAACATAAGGTTCAGTTTTTTGAAGTTACAGATGTGCATATATAGTCACTTGCAATTTTTCAAAATATATACACACTGCATAATATTTACTGATTTACAAACATGGAACATGTATAAAGAAACTCATAACATGAACTACAAATACAGGATTATTATCCCTGGGCTCTGAGAGAATATGATCCGAATCACAGTGAATGAGGGCTTCAGTTGTACTGGAAATGTTTTACTTTTCGAACTGAGTGGTGGGTACGTGAGTGTTCATTACGTTATTTTTCATCCCTTTATTTAAGAAAATAAAGCAAAAAAAACTGACCACAAATAGTCATAAGAATCTCGCGGAGCTGGCCACATTTAAGGGCATGGATGACAAGACGATCCGTGGAGTAGATGGAGAAAAGACAGTGAGGAAGGCAAGCGGTCGGCCCGCTGACGTGCCCCACACGCGTAAAGTGACAGGCAAGTGCGGCTGAAGGGTTGCAAAGGCAGGACGCATGCTGCAGCCCATGCGCTTGGTCCACACTGGGCAGGAGGGCAGGAGAGGCCAAGGGCTGGTGAGAGAAATGGAGAGGAGGGACCAAGGGACTGGCATAAGGGCAAAGAACAGGGCAGGAAGAGCCAGCAAGGGGACCAGGTGACGGTGACCATATGAAAAACAAATGGAAGCCTGGATGGAACTGCCTTTGGAATGAATACAGAGAATATATTTATCATCAGCCTCCAGGAAAGAGAAAACAAAAACAACAAAACAAAAATAAGTTCATGTGTATGTGTTTTGTTTGAAGAAAATTCCAAAGCTGGCATCAAGCCTTACTCTCCCACCTCTCCTTTTGAAAGACTGGATTGTGTGCTATCATTCTTCTCCAAATGGTAAAGTATTTTCTTCCACTTTAAGGCTGAACTGGGACAGGACGGCAGGCAGGTAAATCAAAGCAGAACAAGAACACACATCACTCTCTCCTATTTTTCTTCTTGCAGAGATGCCACAGGATAACTTATTTTTAAAAATCTTAAGTTTATTAGACTGGTATTTATTTTGGTTTCCCCAGAGGGCACAATTATGCCTCAGAAAGTACTGTGGCTGAAAGACTTTCACAATAAACAATTTCTGTGCTTCCCACATGTACCAGGAGGAGCAAAGAAAGTCTCCTTTGTGAGGCACTTTGCAGAGAGACGACGCCTGCTCTTTTCGGTTAGCAACGTCATTTGTTCTGGCATTGCAGCTGCTCTGACCACTACCCACGCTACAGAACTGCAGCCTGTGGGAGCTGCACAGAAGCATCACGTTGAGCATTCCAGCTAGACCTGAAAGAGTCTGAGAGTAGGAGATAAAATACCACCCTGAAATAGTCTCCTTCTTGCACAACCAAAGCACTGATCCCAGCAGTTACAGTGAAGGTTAAACCGAGGCTGGCGGCAAGCTGGAAAGGTTTGCTCTCAGGGTCCTTTAATTCCCTCTGGATCAGCACATTTGTACTCAGCTTAGAGATCAACTTTCAGAAGCAGGAGCCCTTGTCCTGCTAAGTTTTTTCCTTCTGTTCCTCTTCCTGAGGAAATCCCGCTTTGTAAGTTGGGTGTATGGATCCAGTTCATCATTCTTTGCCAGAGACGTGAAAAAAGTGAGCGAGGGATGTTTAGACAATGTCTGTCATGTTATCATGTGATCAAAATAGCCCATAAGAACCCAGGAAATAAGAAATGGGTTTGAGAGTCTCTCTAGTTTGCCGAGCTAGCAGGTGATACTGTACTGCTGGAGGTGCCCAGGAAAGCTATGATGCGCAGGTATTAAAAATGCATGGGCAGAGAGGCCCAATGTCACATCTCTGGATAACCACAGCTGTTCCTGACAAACCCCCTTCTTGGTCCACAGAAACCAAAACTCATTCTTCGGAGCCTACGTGATGGACTACTAAAATCAAGGAGGAAGAGAAACATATTTATGTGGACTCAAAGATGTGTCTGTGATAAAATGAAACACACACAGACCTACAAACCCATGCATTTTCTCCACTTGTACAGATTTGGCTGGGGACAACCAACCATTAGCCACCCAGAGTTTAGTTCCAATTCTCTCTAAGCCCTAAAGTGCCACAGGGAGATGGGAGACCTCATGTGATTGGCTTCCATTTGAAATGACTCCGGTGAAGCCAGTGGCATCCAGCTGAGCCAAAGGTGGAGCCAAGGTAAACAGAAAAGAAGACAAGCCAGGAAAATGCAATGGTGGGAAGGCTGAGCCCATTAAAACACAGTCATAAACCACACTGAGACACAGATCTCCCCATGAGTCACAGAGGACCGTTAAATGCGGCCCACCTGAAGCCAGGGCATTCCAAAAGACATCCACCAGACTTTGTCATGCCACAGTGGAGATTCATCAGGATTTTGTAGGTCCTGGTAAAAGTCCATTCTATATTTTTAGTGATAAACAGCCATTTGAAAACTAGCTACTCTCCCACTGCAACAGGAAAAAAAAAAAATAACTTTCCATTAACATCCTTTTTTATCATACCAGGAAGTTCTAAATGATGTAAGTAATGGCAAAGGAAAATGAGACAACCAACCCTCTGTGTCCTAGCAGGAGTAAAAACGACATTCACTCACAAAGAGATGTTCAGCTATTATCCAAGTGGTGCTGCCATTCACATTCCTCGTAACACGTTCTCAGGATATTGTACAAGTGGCTAATGGCATGACAGAAATGCTCACCATTCGGGGGTCTAAAGGACATAATATTAGGGGTCTAAAACTCAAAGGAAAATTAATCTCTCAAGAACAATAAATGAAAAGAAGGGTGTTAATTGCAGAAGATCAACCCACCAACCACAAACCACTAACAGGAAGAACCCATGTGCATCAGCAATGACTTGGAAGAAACTCCAGAAAGAAAGAGATGAGATGATTCTAATGCAGAACAAATAGATTTAACTCAAAAAGAAAACACAAATCCTCACTAGGGGTCGGGGGAGGGGATCCAGGAAACTCACATCTCTTCTACAGTACAAAAATGACCTTTCTTGGAGAGAGAGTTCCTTTTCTTAATGATGTCCTTGGCCACACTCGAATCTGGGTTGTCAGGTTCACCCCTCTCCCCCTTCAGCTATCACTAGCTCCATTATCTTGGTTAATGGCCAACAGGCACATGAAAAGATGTTCAACGTCACTCCTCATCAGGGAAATACAAATCAAAACCACACTGAGATACCACCTCATGCCAGTCAGAGTGGCTAAAATGAACAAATCAGGAGACTATAGATGCTGGGGAGGATGTGGAGAAACCGGAACCCTCTTGCACTATTGGGAATGCAAACTGGTGCAGCCGCTCTGGAAAACAGTGTGAAGGTTCCTCAAAAAAGTAAAAATAGATCTACCCTATGGCCCAGGAATAGCACTGCTAGGAATTTACCCAAGGGATACTGGAGTGCTGATGCATAGGGGCACTTGTACCCCAATGTTTATAGCAGCACTTTCAACAATAGCCAAATTATGGAGAGAGCCTAAATGTCCATCAACTGATGAATGGATAAAGAAGTTGTGGTTTTATATACACAATGGAATACTACGTGGCAATGAGAAAGAATGAAGTATGCCTTTTGTAGCAACGTGGATGGAACTGGAGAGTGTTATGCTAAGTGAAATAAGTCATACAGAGAAAGACAGATAACCATATGTTTTCACTTTTATGTGTTTCCTGAGAAACTTAACAGAAGACAATGTGGGAGGGGAAGGGGTAAAAAAGTTAGAGAGGGAGACTCTTAAAAACTGAGAATAAACTGAGGGTTGATGGGGGGTGGGAGGGTGGGGAGAGTGTGTGATGGGCATTGAGGAGGGCACCTGTTGGGATGAGCACTGGGTGTTGCATGGAAACCAATTTGACAATAAATTTCATATAAAAAAAAAAGTACCACCTTTTCTCAGGCTTGATTTCTTCATTTGTAAAATATAGATAATAAAATATACCTGGTAGAACTGTTCTGCAACTAAATGAGATAATATAAACCGAAGTACTGAATCAAATACCATGCAAGGCCCATAGCAGAAGTCAGTGAGTCTGGATCTCCTCTTCCACAATCACCACAGACACGCGCCTTTGAGGTATCACAGTGTAGTGGTTATGAGCACAGGTTCCTCTATCAGGCTGTCCAAATCCTGGCTCCGCCAGCTACTAGCGATATGACCTTCACTGGACTTCTAAATCTTTTTAAGCTGCAGTATCTTTATTGGAAAGATGGAAGTAATAACAGTGCCTCTGTGATGCAGTGGTTGTGAAGAATAATGGAGTCATACCTGAAACATGCTTAGAAGAGTGTCTGGCAAACAGTCAAAGATCAGTAAACGCTAGCCAGGACCATGATTATTATCACATAAAAAAAACCTGAAAACTGAAACTTTTGACAGAGGGAATACCTCATCTGAAATTTTGAAAAACCGGAGGCAAAGCATTTAATCAAGTCAGACCTTCTAAGCATGCCATGTCTCCGGTGAAGACATTGATGGAATAATGATATTTTGCAGAAGTACTGTACTCTTCCCTTTTATAAGTGTGGCTAACATACTTTGTGTTTTCCTTCAAGGAGGAAAGAGGTAAAACATTGAGAAAGCAATGCATATAAGCAATTTACGTATTAAGAAGCAACTTCGAAGGTACGCCAGAAATTAGAGCAAATCCAGCCCAACTTCCCATAAGGGTCTCATTTTATATCCATTTCTTGGTGCAAAAAGAATGGACTCCAACATCATGGTCCCAAGGCTGTGCAAGACAATCCATCAACAGAGAGGAATTCAATTATATTTGGTAGAGCATGCTCTCTAAGGCAAAAATACACAGAATACATTACAGAAAGATTTTCAAGAATAGGTATGTTGAAATGAATGTCTTTTAAGAATGATATAAATTTGGGGCACCTGGGTACCTCAGTCGGTTAAATGTCCAACTTCGGCTCAGGTCATGATGTCATGGTTGTGGGATCAAGTCCTGTGTCAGGCTCTGTACTGGGCATGGAGCCTGCTTAAGATTCTCTCTCCTCCTCTCTTCTGGTGCTCTCTCTCTCTCTCTCTCTCAAAAAAAAAAAAAAAAAAAAAAAAGAAAAAAGGAAAAAAGAACGATCTAAGTTTAAAACAACATTTCAGTCCAGTTAAAAGAGGTTTTGCTGTGTTCTTGATCAACAAGGCCAAGTATTTTGAAATGGTATGTGAAAGCAAGGTGGGTTAACTATTTCTGGGAGCTCAAATCCTGTAATAGCATTTCAATCACATAAGCATTGCTGAGAAAAAATAGCAGTAGTGTTCTGGACAGACAAAAATCATTGCCATTTCGCAAAAGAAGAAATTGAAACCGAATACCAGAAAGTTGAACAATTTCTCTAGTTAGTTGCTTTTGAGCAAGGGTCAAGAATGTAGATCTGAGACATCCTGTCCTTGGCTCCACATGGCAGACCGTGAGATTCTAAAGCTGTGGCCAATGAGTGATTTTCAGGTGACTGCTTGGATGTTTTCTTATGGTACTACTGTCATTATGTAATTATTATACTAACCATGCCTATAACTTTCTTATTTGTGCTTTGAATTACTACACTTATAATATTCTATCCTTCACTGAGAACTAATCAAAAACAATCCTCTTCTAGCCAGTAACTCTAATGAAACCTTGTGGTGATAAAACCTTCTGCAAAAAGCCATCACTCCATGGGGATTCTTTACTCAGGCAGATGTGGTATACCGACTATATTTGAATTTGAGCACCTTCTTGGTTAATACCTTCTCCATGAGTCAATAATATTGTCCATTGACAGTAAGACAGTCAATCATATCTATGACTTTTCAAGAAGAGGTTGTTGGGAAGTACGAGTGAATGACATATAAGAGATAAGTACATGTTTTTGTCATGGAAATATTCCAGGTGCTTGTTTCTGTACTCCAAAATAATTCCAAGAATGATTCCACCAACACCAAGAATGGCCAATCACAGAGAATAGAATGTAACACCTTCCCCCACTTTCATAAACAGAGCCCCCCCCCAATTCCCAAAGATAAGTGGACTCTTACATTGCAAGAACAATAGGAAGAAATTGAAACTCCACAGAATATCAGAATATACCAACAGTCCAGCTGGTTCAACGAATCTTTTACCACACTACACACAAGGAATCAAACTATGTGATTGGATATACTCTGCAGCAAATTAGATGTTCCTCCTCTCTTCCCTTCTCTCTTCCTTCTAGAAGCTTTGGAGGAATGGAGGAAAAGTTTATGGATCACGATCAAGTTTCATGGGCCAAATCCAATGAACTAAATTAGAGTAATCAATTCTTATTTATTAATCAACTACACTCACAATGTTACATAATCATTATGATGTAGACATAATACTAATGAAGGCAATGCAATTTGCTTTCAGTAAACTTTAGCAGGTAATAACACTTTCTTATAATAATACAGCCAGGAAAATAGTTTATGGTGTTGAGCGAGATATTAAAATGGGCAAAAATGCACAGGGGAGGAAGGCATTAGATATACATATTTCCAAGTTATTAAAAACTGAAGAAATATAAAGGTGAGATTAATGTTACAGAACTTATCTGCATCCTTAGAAATGAAAGGTTTAGGTTATATGAAATATCTTCTGCTCTCAAGGATGTACTATAGCTGGGAGGAGAACCTCTGTGCAGAATTTGAATGAGTGATGGGCTGAGAAGCATCAGATGAAATTGAAGAAGGAAAATAAAATTTCCCATGAAAGAACATTCTTTAATTATGAAGAAGGTTGTCTGGGATTACCCCACAGACACCTTGCAAATCCTTGCTCTTTATGGCTGGTAAAATGAGAGCTACCTGGAAAGCCGTGTTTCCTGCCTTGCTCTTTCAGGTCCAGAGACACAAAGGGACTGAGAAGAGAGAAGCAGCAAGTGCCACAAGACATCTCGCCTACGCAGGGGACAGAGACAGGCCATGGATTCAGCACTAGTGAGCACTGTGGCTTCCAATGTGGTCAGCGGTCGGCGTGCTGCACAGAGGGGGCTGGGAAAGGCAAGGGGAGAGTGAGGGAAGCTTGGTGGGAAAAAAGGTTTCCATCACAAAGCATCAGCGATGAAGAGAAACTCAGGGCAAATGGGGGAAATTC
Organism: Herpailurus yagouaroundi; assembly: GCF_014898765.1. NCBI lineage: Eukaryota > Metazoa > Chordata > Mammalia > Carnivora > Felidae > Herpailurus > Herpailurus yagouaroundi. The sequence continues at coordinate 13,180,592 of NW_024412447.1, read as the reverse complement.
TATAGTCACCTGACCTCTGAAAGGCAGAAAGAAATGTAGTCGTTCTTAAAATCTCTGAGCAGGAAGGAAGGGGGGAAAAAACTACCAAAAAAAAAAAACTTGTTTATAATAAAGACTACATTCTGTAGCAATTTCCTAGATTCCTGGGGTTAGAAATCTAGATTGCCAATGGATAAGTGAGCCTTAAAATCACATCCCTGCTGACAAAAATTCATTTCTTATAACCGTCTCCATTTACCGGAATGCTGAATCTTTCCCATGGGGAAGGAACAAATGAAAATGTTATTTCTCTGCTCATGAACTCATACCTTTCTGTCTGCTTTTCACTGTTGGCAATTTCATTCTCCTCCAAATTTGACTAAAGCCCGTGACCTGAGGGAAATAATGTCTATATAATAATCTTCTGAAACTCTAATTCTGAGTCATGTTTTTTTGGATGTTGCCTCGCAGTTTATGAAAATTGCACTGAGCTATGAAATGTAAGTGATGTGATGTCTCTGCCTAACATAATCATTTTGCTGGTGAACATGTTGCAAATACTAATGAAAAGGAGGCTCCCACAAAAGCCATGAAAGCTGGTTAATGGCAACAATCTAGCAGCAGTGGCCCCATGTTCAGTGCTGTTCCTCATATTCCTTTCAGAACAGAACTGCAAAGGGTAAAAGACAGGTGGTCAAAACACAGTTGGGGAAAGGGGGAAAGGATTCACTACCACTGTGATCCCTTGTCCCTACTTGCCTGAAATCTCTGACTTATCACCTTCTATGAGCTTGGGATAAGAGCAGGCAATCTGACGTTGGGAACAATAGTGTACTGACATTCCACTTTAAAGAAAACCTCAATTTTGAGACAGGACCAGTTATCTCTTTCAAATGGTTTAGCCATACAGTGTAATTAATGAATATATCTCTATGAGTGCAGGTAACTGTCACACCCGGCGGTGGACCCTACAAGGTGGAGATTTCCATCCATCATTTGGCAAACTGAACACAACCAAATGGGATTAAGGACCATTATTTTAATTTTTCCCTAGCCATTTCAATCTATTCAATGTGCAAGCAAGGGAATTAAATAAATAATAGTTATAAAGACCACTTCCCCCTAAGAAATCTGATCTTCACATAAAGAGACCTTTTAACATTAAATGTCTGTGATCTATGGTGCCTGTACACTTACTATTACTACCAAAAAAAAAAAAAAAGAAATGGAAATAACATAAAACATCAAAATTAATATTTAGTTATAAAATTGCCTTTTGAGAGATGGTGGATGAAACTTTAAAGATTTTAAATAGAAAGCTTTATTATTTGAAATTCTCTTTTCTCTTCTGATTCCCAGCAAAATGAAGGGTTTTATAGTTTCCAATTTTCAGCAAATATTACTGCAACCGAATTTGGATCTTGAGGCTATTTGGGGAATGATGCGATGTTAGAAATAAAGTTTTGTCAGTAGCCCATACTATGTGGCGTCACTACCTGTGACCTGCCAACCCCCATTTAACCAGTAATGCTAAGAGAAAATAATTAGCAAGTATTACAATCAAATGTAAAATTATACCCCTTAATACTTATTGTGAAGATTATTTCATATATTGGAATCGTAGATAATTTAAATGAATCCTGGGCATGGTAAATTACTTCTTTCACTGATCATATTCTATGCAAACCTCTGCATTCTACAACCATATGGCACTCATAATTTTTAAAAATTAAAATCAAAGCATTAAATTCATGACTGGGAAGGCTTCCCAAGGCTAAGGGTAGAATAGGACTTTGGGCGGTAGTATAAGTGGTAGCATAATTATTTTCAAGAAGGACTAACAACCATGTGTCATAAGGTCTGTAGCAGTTCTCCAAAAATAACTCATTTGAAGCACTCGATCCAGAAATGATCTTTTTTCCTTAAATAAAACAACTATTACTGAAGAGTATTTACACATAGGCTGGCCATGTTTGCTACATGTAATAAATCATGGAAAAAAAAAACCCATAAGCCTGGGGCCTTAGTTTTAAATCCATCTCATGTTACTAATCTAAATCTGCCAAGGACATCTAAACACATTTGTAAAATGGCAATCTTTTACTGGGATTATAGGCATACCACCACTGAAATCTCTATCAGGTTAGTAGGGCTGTAAATCACAAATTAAATTATTCTTACTTACCCTTTAATTTAAAGAGTTGTTCATATTTCTCCTGAGAGGTAGAACTATTATAATGTCAATTGTGAACATGCAAATAAGAATTATATTCTTTTCTATTAGAGAACATCTTTCATTTTAGGTAACCGGTAAGAGAGCAATGTTGGGCTAACATTTAGGGCAAAAACATTATGACCTCAACATTGCTAGTACTAAATATGAATTCAAGGGACAGAATTTAAAAGTTCACTCAGTCACCAGCCCACAAAGGTCTTTTTATTCTTCATTATTAAAGAGTCATATCTGTCACATTAAACCTAATATAAATTTCCAAATACTCCTAAGACTTTTCCAGACCCTGATTTAGAGACATATTGAGAATTCATTATCTTATGCTATTCTACTCTACCTTGTTCTTCTAAAATGTAATTATGCTTCTATAAAAGCACAGAAGTTTCCACCTTTTGTTTTCACTGGTTAACAGGAGGCTGTGCCTCTTGATGACATCAACTTCCTATCTAGGGAGTTAAAACTCTAGGAAGTGCTTATATACATCATGAAGAAGGCTCCTTGCTCAGAGAGCACGTGACAAACGCCTACTGACACTTTTGACGGGTCGTACGTCAAAGCACCAATTCACACTTCAAAATCGACAACTTCAATTACAAAATATCTAACAGTACCATTGTGGTATAAAGCTAAAAGAAGACTCATTCAAATCTGACACCCTTACTAGTATTTCTGAAGGCTCCATGTGTATTTTTTTAACCCTAATCACTTGTCAAGTTTTAGGTATTTAATTTTATCCAAAGAAATTACATTTCCCAAACAAGTCATGTGACTATATCCTTAAGCCAAATGTACTTAAAATGTATTCTGTCTTACACGGGGTGAGTGAACGTCATTGTCATTAATTCCATGTCTGTGTGTAGTACACACTGCACCTCTATATATTTTTAAATATCCAGAAATCAGGACAATTTAAAAAGTGAAATCAAACTAGAATTTTTATTTCTTCTTTGATCCGTGAGTTGACATTCAGTAGTATGTCATTTTAATTTCTAAATATTTAGAGATATTCTAGGTATCATTCTGTTATTGAATTCTAGTTTAAATCGGCTTTGATCATTTCAATGCTTTTGGATTCTTGAAACTTATTTTATACCTCAAGATATTATCTATACTAATAAACAAATACACTTAAAAATAACTATCATATTGAGGGGAGCATTCTATAAATGACAATTGAGTCAATTATTTTGTGTATCTCCTAAATTGTGTTAACTTATTCCACCAATTACTGAGGAAACAGTACTGAAATCTCCAACTATATTGGTATATTTGTAGAATTCTCCTTGCATTTCTATTAGTTTCTGTTTTATATATTCTGAGACTCTATTTTGAGGCACATATGCCTTTAGCTTTCTTGACGAGTTCCTGTTTTCATGAGGAATTAATATCATTATATAGTGTGTGATGCCATGCTTCACTCCATTTGTTCTGAAGTCTACTTTGTCTGATATTCATATAGCCACTCCAGCCTTCTTTTGTTTGAGCTTTACATGATACACTGTTTTCTACCTAAAGTTTTTTAACATATCTATGTCTTCACATTTAAAATGGGTTTATTCTGGACAATATAAAATTGGGTTTTGCTCTCTATACAGTTTTATAATTAACCATTTACATTTAAGGTAATTATTGCTATGGACGGGTAATACATCTACCACTATACTACTTGAAAAATTGCCCTGATTTCTGGTTCTCTCTCTTTTTTTCTTTTTTCTTTTGGTTTAGTTGAGCATGGTTTAGGATTCCATTGTATCTCTTTTACTGGCTTGTTAATTACAGTTCTTTGCTTTCTCTCTGTCTCCAGTGGCTGCTCTAGAATTCATAACATGCATCCTTATCAAGTGCACTTTGAAATTTTAGTGTATTACTTCACATATACTGTAGGAACTTCACAACAGTGTTTTTCCATTTCTTCCCTCTTGTCCTTTGTGCTATCATGCCAAAAGTTTACTTTGACATGTTTTAGAAACCCCACAATGCATAGCTATTAGTTTTGCTTTAGACCGGATTAGATTGTAAATAATTTAAGCTTTGCAAACCATAGTTTCTGTTGCATATTCTTTGATTATTTTGTTTTTAAGTTTTTTACAATTGCTTAAAAAAAAATAAGAACACCCTTACCTCTTAGGCTGCACAAAGCAAGCCAGAGGTAGCATTTAGCTCCTGAGCTGCTTTTTGTCAACCCTTGCTTTAATATCTTGTCAAAAGTTTAAAACAAGAAAATATCTTTTATATTTTTCTATACTTTTATATTTTTAGTGCTCCTCCTTCTGTTTTGTAAAACCAAAGTTTCATCGAGCAGCATATTCTTGCCTGAAAAGCTTCTGTTATTATTTCTTATAGTGCTGGTCTGCTAACAAATAATTCCCATGGTGCTTATATAAATTTTTTTTTGTTAAGGTTTATTCATTTTTCAGAGACAGAGACAACATGAGTGGGGGAAGGGCACAGAGAGAGGGAGACAAAGAATCCGAAGGAGGCTCCAGGCTCTGAGCTGTCAGCACAGAGCCCGATGCAGGGCTCGAACTCACGGACCATGAGATCGTGACTTGAGCCGAAGTCGGACGCTTAACCGACTGAGCCACCCAGGTGCCCCACAGTGTGTGTATCTCATAGTCTTAATTTCACCCTTCTTTTTCAAAGATATTTTTCGTTGATATAGAACTCTAGACTGAGAGAATTTGTTATTTCAGTTCTTGAAAGATGTCACTCCATTGTCTCGTGGCTTTCATAGTTTCGGACTGAAAGTCTGCCAAACTTTTATCCATGTACCTAATTATGCAATATTTCTTCTTTTCTCCAACTGCCTCCAGGATCTCCTTCTATCTTTGACGTGCAGTAGTTTGACTACAGTGTATGTAGGTGTTTTCTTCATGTTCATCCTGGCTGGATCAGTGGTTTGTTATCATTCACTTTGAAAACTTCTCAGCCATTAAAATCTGCAAATATTTCTTCTGCCTTATTTTCTCTCTCCTCACATATGTTAGACTGCCTGACATGTTCCACATAACATGCTCTGTTTTTCATTTCTACTCGTTTTGCTTTGTTTCAGTTAGGAAGGCTTCTACTAGTCTATCCTCAAAGTCCTGATTCTGTCTCTACTGTGTCTAGTCTGTTAAACGCACAGAAAATAATGTTCATGAGCTACCGTGTTTCCCATTTCTAGTTTCCATTTGACTCTTTTTTTTTTATCCCATGTCTCTACTAAACTTTTCTGCTGATTTATGTCTGCTGTGCACTTTATCTACTGGACCTTTTAATATAGTAATCATAGTTATTTCAAAATCTGTCTGAAATTTGTACATCAAAACCATCTCTTTGAGTGGTTGACTGTTAAACCTTTTGACAATTTTTTCCTTGTGTCTGGGTATCATAATTTTTTATTGAGTTCCAGACTTTTGTGTCAAACGGAAATAAATCATGTTTTATTTCCTGGAGATGAGCAACTTCGTTCAGGCTGTTAGCATGAGGGACCGAGTAAAGTTAATCAGTAACTGAATTGGGCTTGGGTCTGTTATTGATAGAACTAGTTTCAGTGCACCCCAGGATGCAATTTCCTCCTTTGCATCTAGTACTCCTTTGTGATCTAGTACTTTGTGGGGTCCCAAGATTCCACAGCAGAAGTCAACTGAGAGTCTAAGCATGAGAAAAATATCAGAAAAACACTAAAGAAAACCAAAACCATGGTCAAGGAATATTCTACAAAATACCTGACTGGCACTTCCAAAAAACCTTCATCGTCATTAACAAAATGACATTGTCTCAGTCTAGAGAAGCTTCAGGAGACCTAATGACCAAACATACAATGTAGTGTCTTGGCTGTAGAATGTCATAACAGAAAAAGGGCGTTAGGTAAAACCTAAGAAAATCTGAATATAGTGTAAATTTTAGTTAATATAATAATATTGGTACATTAATTGTAAAAATGTATTACACTCAGGTATGATGTTTAAAATAGGTGGGTGTGCATATGGGTACTCTCTCTACTATCTGCATAATTTCTGGTAAGTCTAAAGTTATTTGGTTTGAAGTTTATTTTTTAAAAAGCATCAGAGTTTTTTTCAGTATTCATGCTCTATCATAAACTGATAACAGGCCCTACATACAAGCAGTAGGAGGTGTGTGTATGGGCAAGACTTTCTCGGAGCTCCTGAAGCAGTAGCCTACTACCGTTTATTTCTTGGTGCAAGTCTTGTGACAGGAGACAGGCACTTCTCAGTCCTGCTCTGACCTCAGTCTTAACCTGGGCCTGGACATCTGCGCCTCAGGAGTGGGACTTTTTCCAACGTTTCTGACTTTCTGTCAGTGATGGGCAACCAGCGCTTCCTACTCAGTTCCACGTATAGGGCGCAGTCAGGTTTCTTGTTCTTCCCCACACACCTCCCAAGGGGAGACCATGTTCTTATATTGGTGGAATATCTTGGGCATGAGAAGTTTTCTGTTCCTCTACCACAGACAGCTGACCTCTGCTTTGTATAATTTGCAGAATCCTGGGCACCATGATCTCTCCCAGTGGCAGATGGTTTTTTGCTCCGTGACACGTGAGGGGAAGGGAGTCACAGCCATGCCCTCATGGCAGCTGATCTTTGTGCAGGATGAGAAGGGTAGGCAGGTTTCTTTCCCCTCCCACAATGGCATGTGGCTTTTACTTTGTATTGGAGAAGGGTCTGAGGATGGCATGACAGAATAAAATTTAAATGTCCAATTTCTGCTTCGGTATCCTCTGTGAGAAAGAGCTAATCTCTCTTTGAACCTAACGTGCATATTCACTATGAATGTGCTTGGCACCAGTTTGGAATATACTACTTCCTCAGCCCCTATGTACTAGATTTACTTCTATTAAGTCTCTGAGCTCTGGAACAGCTCACATTGGGTGTTTAAACACATAAATGATGTGGACCCATTCCAGCTTCATTTAACTTACCTGGACCAGGCCACGAGGTGACTGCCTACCACTCCTCTGTACAGATCTCTAACTTGATCTTCACCAGTCAGCCTGTATGTTGCACCAAAGGCCGAGTCACATATACACAAAGTCAAGCTTATACCCTGGCTCCCTCCCTATCTAGTGTATCACTGCAGTAATCAGAAGCCAAATAAACACGGTAGTTATACGTTAACTCAATGTTACGGCATTATTTCCTAGGTTCCCCGTTGATTCATCTATCAATACGAATGCATAGATAGCTACTTGGAAAGAAAATCGCCAAATGTTAACACAGGTTGTTTCTGCAAAAGGTAAGATATGGGCTGATGTGCTGTACTTCCTGTACCTTTTTCCACTTACATAAATCATTTATAATAATATGTATCATTTTTATAAAAATAATATTCTTTCCTTTAATAACACAACTTAAGGACAGTAATCAGAGTGGGAGTCACTTGCCTCTGATTTATAGTAGCCATCTTAGAAAGTATAAGAAAATCCAAGGGTTATCACAGCAGAAAACTCTCAAAGAAACTCTCAAAGAAACTGATGGCAAAGGAACCAAGCAATAGAAACAACAAACTTTTATATTCATAATCAGGGGCACAAACTGAAGGTTCTCCTTTAATTTGTGTATCTTCTCTAAAAGAGATCAAGACTATGAACTTTGACACTACAGATTTGTTTTTATTAAAAACTGTCCTAAATTTTGTATTTTCTTCTAATCTTGGAATAATTGGTCTCATCAGAGGTTACCATTGTTCCATTCAAAAACCAAGAAATGAATAGGATTTCCAGGAATCCTGTGACAGAGCATGTCATTAACTATTTGGAAGGTCATATGTTCAAGGAATCTCTCTTCAGTAACTCCAGCATTGTTGTTCTTTCACAAGCAATACTGCCCCTGTAATTCCTTTAGGAAAATTTTGTAAAAAATTACACCATGAGGCCACTGGATGTCACTGCAGGTTTATGGAGTGTTACCCAGTGGGGTTTAAACTGGGCTATAAATAAAGGAACTCTTAAAGTACTCTACAGGGGCTGGAAAGTAAGCTGTCAGGCTCTGAAAATTTATAGATACAACACTAATGCATCAGTGATATGCAATATGCCAATGATAAGACCTTCTATCTGAAAATGCTTGACCTAAAAGCTTGAAGAAAAGATGAGGGACAAATCATCTAAGGCTAACAGACCAAGAATAAGAATAAAAGGCCATAAGTGTAATGAATCAATCAAAGAAAACGAGAAACAGACTGAATGCAATCGGGAATTAAAAAGGCAGGGGCGCCTGGGTGGCGCAGTCGGTTAAGCGGCCGACTTCAGCCAGGTCACGATCTCGCGGTCCGTGAGTTCGAGCCCCGCGTCGGGCTCTGGGCTGATGGCTCAGAGCCTGGAGCCTGTTTCCGATTCTGTGTCTCCCTCTCTCTCTGCCCCTCGCCCGTTCATGCTCTGTCTCTCTCTGTCCCAAAAATAAATAAACGTTGAAAAAAAAAAAAGGCAGAAATAGTGATCTGTTCCCTAAAAAGTGAGATTTTATGGCAATGATAAAAACAACAAAAATACACACACACACACACACACACACACACACATCAAAAATGAGCCAGGATCATAGGAAACTGATATGAGAGAACATGCCATTTATATCACTGTTACATACTTAATACATAGCAAAGATTGTATCACCTACTATATGATAAGCCTTAAAATTTTCATTGGGAAAAAAATGAGCAAGAAAAATTGGGGAAAAGTTTCATTAAACAGGCACAGCAAATTAAATAGGAAATACCAAATGTCCCCTTCCCTAATAGGAGAAGTCAGATGCTTAGTTTATTCCTGGTTTTTTGTTTTTGGAAAGCCTCTGAATTGCCAAAAAACTTATTATTGAAAGGCTCAAAAGCAGAACTTTGTCTTTAAGGGGGGAAAAAAAAGATTTAAGTCAAAATAATTGCCTAATTCCCACGGAAATAGAACTCCGTGGGATCAGTTTCAGCATCATTATATCAGGACCGCACAAGTTCTGTTTCCATATTGATTAATTCCAGCCGAGTTGAAATTTGCATGCAATTTACAATCATTCCTTTCCACAAATGTCTTCATTTAGTAGTATTTTGAGCTTGGCATGACAAGATTATTGCAAATCACAGCTCCATCAAAAGAGAATCTGCTAAAAAAAATCACAATTTCATTGGAAATACTGCAAAAGATAATGATTGGTTTACGAGAAATAAACAGTTTTATGTAGCTAGTGCATTATTCCTCAATTCACCAGTGTCAGACATCGATGAAGGCCCTTTCACAAACGTCTTCATGTTAATGCACAGAAGCACGGTTCCTAACACTGACAGCCATGAGTAGAAAAGTCAACTATAACATGATGTATATGGGTGATAAATGTTAAAATGCTTACAACAGTGTGAAAAGAAGAAATGGTTTGTAAGGCCATCCTTTCAGAGTGTCAGACTTAGTCACTTGTGCCAGCTAACAAGCCATCAAAGATAACATATGAGGCAAATATGGGCAATTCGGGAATTATTTAATGAGTTACGAGTTACTCTTCCAATGAGCCTTCGAGAAGGTAAACTCTATTTAAGTTCTCAAGTCAAGAGTTCACAGACATAAAATGAAGGTGAACAGAGAGCTTTCTGCAGGAGGAAAATCTAGCATCATTGGGTCAAAGCAGGAGGCTCATCAGAACCCAGGCCAGCTTTCTTTATATGACAGGTGTCCTTTTCAGGTATTTCAGCAGCAAAACCATGGGCTTTCAACTTGTCTAAATATATCCGGCTATCAAACATTTCATTAATATAATAAACTCTACTAAACTACTAAACCATCTTATATGAAGGTGAGAGTACAGATAATATTTGAGCAAATATTACTTAACAAAATGTGGGCATTGCTAAAAAAATCACATGTTAAAAATAGTATATTTTTTGTTAGTAAATATAGAAAGATCAATCTAATGATCCTTTGATTAAATGGAAGCTCTAAGGGCATGAGAAAAGCACAAAAGATGTCTGATACACCCATTCAAGACTGCAAAATAGAGGGGCACCTGGGTAGCTCAGTCGGTTAAGCTTCTGACTCTTGATTTCAGCTCAGGTCATGATTTCACAATCATGGATCAAGCCCCATGTCAGGCTCTGCACTGAGTGTGAAGCCTGCTTAAGATTCTCTTTCTCCCTCTCCCGCTGTCCCTCTCCCTCTCAAAAAACAAAAAACAAACAACAAACAAAACAAAAAACAAAAAAACAAAAACAAACAAAAAAAGACTGCAAAATAGCAGAGGAAGTAAAAGTGAAGAAGAAACAATGCTGACATCATTATATACCCCACTCCCTGATGAAAAGAATAAACAAATTCATGTTATTATCTGAATTACACTAAAATTCTATGGTCTTCATTGGATAGGCACTTATGTCAATGAAGCTAAATGAAAAATGCAAAATAGATCAGATACATGATTCAAAATGTTTGATAATTCATAGCCTTTCTGATAAATAAATAGCATAGTATGTATAAAGTTACCTGGTTCCTCCTGCAAAATTTGCACACATTTGGTATCCAAACATCCCCAGTACCGCATGGCACTGCACTGAGAACCATATATGCTATAATAAAAAATTGTTGTCCATTTATAATGTTACCAGCTATAACCCTAACTAACCAATCAGAGTTCTACAACACCACACAATTCCCTTGGGTATGATTCCTATAATATATAAAAGATTCATATTAAAAACATTGACCTAACAAGTTCCATGTTCCATTTCTAGTCTAGAATCCTGAACTTTCTTTTGAAATTCAGCTACTCTTTTAAGCCATTTGTTTTGATTGACACACAAATTCAGAGAAGTTTAACCACATGTATTTCACACTGTGTTTCACACTGGGGTCCTGCCAACATTTTGTGACACCCACAAATAGTGATCTAACAAGTTGCATGAGCTAGCAGAGAGGATAATAACTGCTTCAAACACGTGTGAGGGATTCAGCAGGATAGAAATCGTGGCATCCTCCAAAGATGCCATATCATCATCATCTGACACCATATGGCCTCGGAACAGCCTTACAAAAACGGGATCTCCCAAGATGTATTCAAACAGGGCTTTGGAACCATCAACATTCTGAGAGGAGACGGTTAAAATAAGATGCAGGTTGCTACTACAGCAAAAGCAATCAAAGGAAAGCAGGGAAATAAATTAAAAAGGAAGCTGTTTATCTAGAGTTTTCTAAAATTATGCTTTGGAAAAAATAAAAATAAAAATAAAAAAAATAAAATTATGCTTTGGCCCAAAAAGATATGTAATATATACCCTCACTAATAATAATGAGGGGAATGTATCATGGAGAGATCATTATTATTTATTTATTGACTTTCAGCTCTATAGTCCTCTTGGCAAATCACATGGAAACAAGAATCTCACCAGCTTAACACATGTCCTAAATTACCACATTTTTTTTTCCCCCTGAAAGGGAAATTCCATTTATAGACTGTATGGAACACCAAACCTTATCTATGTTACATGCTGCTCTCCAGAGCTCTAATACACACTCCTACAGGATCTTTCCTTGGACTTCCTACAAGTCTCTTAAAACTCAACATAGCCAGTGTTGCTGGGTTGGTTTGGTCGGTTGAGTGTCCAACTCTTGATTTTGGCTCAGATCATGATCCCACGGTTGTGAGATCGAGCCCTGCATTGGGCTCTGCTCTGAGCATGGGGCCTGCTTGAGATTTTCTCTCTCCCTCTCCCTCTGCCTCTCCCTTGCTCACAAGCTCTGTCTCTTAAAAGAAAAGAAAAAAAAATGAACATGTCCAAAATATAACTCTTAGTAAGCAAACAGACTTAAGTACACGCTCTTACTCAAGGCCCTATACTGCCTCTCTGAGTGAATCTTACCAGCATTCATTTGGCCAGAGAAAGCACATACTCAGCAGCCATCGTTGAGGCCCACCAGCAGCTCACTGCCACATTTACCCACTGACTTAGTCCTGTCAATTCTAGGTCCTGTCTCTAGAACTGTTCTCCTTCCCTCCCAATTATACTATCATCATAGTCATTTCCCCCAGAATCTTTCTTGCCTCCAAACTCACCCTTACAAAGCCATCTTCCACAATATTGCTTGAGTGATCTCTCACACTCCTCTAAATACATCCCTCTACTACTGAAAATCTTTCAGGGCCTCTCAGTATAAAATGCAAACTCTGTAATGAGACTTACCAAGACTATTTGTGGCCTGGCCCCTTCTAAGCCTCATTCTTGTAATTTCCAAATACCTGCAGGTCCCTGAAAGCTTTAGGCTCTGTCTTCAGCTTTTCCACGTGATACTCCATGGACTACACGCACCCCTTTAGTCATCTGGCTAACTTCCACATCCACCCAAAGGACCAGTTCAGGCATCACCCCAGAAAGGTGACCAGTTTGTGCTGCTATATTAGGGGACATTACCATTACATTATACTTGTTTGCTTCAGTGTTCTCCCTCACATCACAATGCTGTGAACTCATTAGGCACTTGTTCTCAAACGAGGGGTAAATATTCAAAGTCCCCATCTGCATTCCAGTTTAGGAACCTAGCACTGAAGGGCAGAGACCGTATCTTTCAGTCCCCTGTGCTCAGAACCTTTCTGAGCACATGAGGCATTACAGACTCTAGAGGAGGGTGAAATAAATGAACAAACAAAGCAAAGAGAAAAAGAGACAGTGAATACAAAGAAAAATCCCAGAGGGTGAGCAAGACACAAGTGATGAACACTGAAAATAAGGAATGATTTAACAGAGAAGAGAATACTAAGGAATGGCAAGCACTGAGAAAATTGTAGAATGCCATCAAGTAAAAATGTTAATTAATTGTAATCATTTTTTTTTCAAAATTATATGGAGGACCTTTTATTAGGCTGAGGTGCAGGGCTGAGAAATTTTTCTCCAAGTGCACAAATGACTGAACAAAATAAAACACAGAAGGGAGAGAGAGATGTTGTAGACATACAAGAAACCACAAGAAATCTTCAACTGTACCACCAGAGCAGATTATGGAATCGTCGGTCCCAGAGCTCCACAACAGATACGCTTGATAAGGATTGTTCTTAGCCCACCTAAAGGCCAAAGGCTTAACTCACAAATCTCTCGGGCTGCCCCTAAGCCCAATAATTCCATGAAGAGGCAGAAAGAGGGGATTTGGGACCATCTGAAATCCTACTTCACAATTCTGTCTTCACATGAGAGCCCAGAGAAAAGCCCTCTCTTCTATGCAGGCCACTGCTGCCCCCACTGTGACTCACTTTCCAACTCTCCACAACAGGGCACTCTGGGAAAGCAACTGCTTTGGCTGCAATTTGATAGGCACAGGTGGTACCGCCAGCTGCAAGTAATTTAGCTCTTACTGGCATTGCTACATCTCTTGGACTTCACACACACTGTGTCAACAGAGAGGAGTGCGAGGAAAGAGGAGCCAAGAAGAAAAGGCAGCACGAGTCAAAGGTGATGTGGGAAAGAGGAGAAGGCATTCTCAAGGAGCAGGTTCACTGAGGTTGTCACTTGCATTCGTTCTTCTGCACGAAGGGCTAGATGAATGTGTGGACGGGGATAATCAGGTCAGACATAAGGTCAGTACTATCCACATGTCAACAGACAAAAGCGGTGGGATGCTTCAGATGTCCCAACCAAGCCAGAAACTGATATCACTCCCTGCCTGGCAGATGGAGACAGTCTGGGTTGAGGTTGCTTTCCAGGTGCAAGTGATTCTTCTACAGATGAACCCACACTGGCTCCTCTCTTACTTCCAAACAGGTCTGGTGGCCAGCCTCCTTCTTCCTTAGCTCCCCTGGTAAAGTGTAATTCCAGGCTTCAGTCTGTACAATTCAAGCCTGAAGGAAAGGCAGGCATTTGATATTTGGGGACCCATGCTCTAATAAGCTAGAATTTATCATTTACTTTCCTGGTGGCCCCTTCCTGGCCTTTGATTGCTAATAAAGATGGGGACAGCCAGGGAAAGATAACAAAATGCAGGAGTAGGAACATAGGGCAGGCAGCCATCAATGGAGGCTTCATTATAAGAGTGTTAGCTTTCTCCTTCTAAAGAACAGAAATCCGTGATCTCACCACCACCACCACCATCACCACCACCACCACCAACAACAACAAAGATGGCAAGGGTTCTTCTAGGACCACCTGCTCCTAGATGTATTCTGAGCCCATAAACAGAGTAAGGACTAGCTGGATTCAAGGTTTCATGCAAAAACATTCTCTTTATCTCTTGTCTTACTACCTCCTTGCCCCAACTTCCTCGGAGACTTTTTCTGTTTCTTTAAATTACAAATGCAACTGTGGGGTTCCAACCCATGCTTTATTCACTAACCAGAGTCTCCCCAGTGTTAAGCCCACGCTTTTGCTCATTTTCCTCCCAAAGCTCAACAAGCCTTAGGTGGGACCACGGTAAATGGGAGGCGTCCCATCGTAGTGGCCACTAAGTAATGCATTTAGCCAGCAATATTCCTGAGCAAAGGTGATTCTAGGCTCATTTCTGTAAGGAAATTCCCACTGGGGAAGAACAAAACCAGGCCAGCAGCAGGGGGTATATGCCTGCTGGGCTGTCAGCTGCTTACTCCCCCGACCTGGAAAGCAGGTCCCCAGAAGGGCTCCCATTGCTCCTAAAGCTAACCCATCCATCAAACATATGATGCTACAGTTTGATCCAAGAAAGCCATTATCAAACATACACTTCCAATACTATAAAGAAGAAGTGCCCAACCAACAATAGCCAGAGAAACCAGCAGTGACTTTGACTCTGAAGCCAACCCAGTTGGTCTCATGCCATGCCTACCCTCCTCGTTACCATCTTCTGCACTCTAGCCACCATGCTGTCATCGGGCAGACCGAGACTTGATCACAGGATGTGCCAATGGTTGATTTTACAACCTTTATTTGGTGAGAAGTACTCTACCCAGTTTAGGACAGGAGGTACAAAAGAAAATGAGCAGAGTCTCTGAGAAGGAAATAAATGCTAAACATGGCCGCATTCAAGTAAACTTACAGATAAAGTTAAAATGAATTAAAAAAAAATGAATCTTGTTTCACTGCCTCCAATACTTTAAGTGGTAGCTTTCAGAAATCATTGTATCCATGACGAGCTTGAAAACAATAAGTATCTACAGAAGTTCTCTCTCCATAAAAATACAAATGTCTTTTCAAAATATACAGATCCTTTGTTTGTTACATCAGGTCAACCCCTAACCAAATTCCTTCCAATCACGTCAAAGGAAAAATTGCTTTTCCCTTTCTCCCCTGCCATCTTTGCTGGCATACCAACCTTTGGAGCCCCTCAAACCTACAGAAATGCTCCTCTGATGGACACTTTTTTTTTCTCCAGGAAATGACATAGTGACATAGGTAAAAGGTGATTTGGATAGACTGCTGTGTCACAAATTGTCAGGATCTGATTTAGAGACCTTGCTTTTGTCAAGAAAGACAGTTGGATGTCTGCTTTAAAGAAGTACTGGGAATATTTTCATCAAAGGTTTGAATTGAAAAACAGTAGGAGGTAAATATCTGAGATGTTGCCGAGAAAGACTGCTATATCTGTGCAATTACCATTAACAGAGGACAGCAGTAGTTCAATGAAGTAATTCAATCTGGTGGCCTACATTTTATCAGACAGCAATTTTGAGCTCTGACATAAAAGGCTGCCAAAAAAGGACTGGGCTCTTTTGTATGCATTTCTCTCCCCTACTTCCATAAGAACAGGAGGTGTTTGCTTCATAAGGCCCGGTCATGTATCTCTGAACATTTAACAAAGGACCAGAAGCTACTTCTCTGATGGAAGCATGCATTTTTGCATTCTTCAGAGTAAGTTTGTGTGTTTGGTTGTCTAAGATAGAGAGGTACGAGGGTGCAATAGGTTGATGTGTTTAAAACACAGGAAGACAGAAAAAGACAGAGGCAGATCCTGAGGCATTACGAACAGCAGGGAAATGGGCAATCTTTAAAAAAAAAAAAAAGCTTTATCGAAGTATTTAAACTCTACCATTTGATAAATTTTGACATATGAATAAAACCGAAGCTGTCATCATAATCAAGATAAAGAACATATCCCATATCCATCACCTGCAAAATTTTACTCAGGCCTCTTTGTAACAACTCCATCCCGACCCTTCTCTGTACCTGACTCTCCAGGCAACCACAGATCTGCTTTCCGTCACTGTAGATTCACTGGCATTTTCTAGTACTTTACATAAATGGAAACGTGTATGTACTCTTAAAATATAGCCTCTTTCACTTGGTGTAATTATTTTGAGATTCATCCATTTGTTGCATGTATTAATAGTTTTGTGCGTTTGTATTGCTGAGTAGTATTATCTTTTGTGTCTATACATGTATACATATACATACACATACACATATACATATACAAACACCACAAGACAAGTATTCATTTGTTAAGTTGATAATGGACACTTGGACCACTTCCAATCTGGGGCAGTTACAAATAAAGGTACTATGAACACTCATGGAAAATCTTTCTAAGAACATGTACTTTCTTTTCTCTTAAGTAAAAACCTAAAAGTGGGTGTTGGATTGGATAGCAGACAGATGTTTAATTTTTTTTTTTTTGCATTTTATTTTATTTTCAATATATGAAATTTATGGTCAAATTGGTTTCCATACAACACCCAGTGCTCATCCCAAAAGGTGCCCTCCTCAATACCCATCACTCACCCCCCATCAACCCTCAGTCTGTTCTCAGTTTTTAAGAGTCTCTTATGCTTTGGCTCTCTCCCACTCTAACCTCCTTTTTAAGAAACCGCTGAACTCGTTTCCCAAGAGGCTGTACCATTTGATGTGCCCAAGTAGTGTCAGAAAAATGCCGTTTCATTTATCTCCTCACCAACACTTGTTTATCGTCATCTTCATTTCAACCACTGGAAGAAATGCGTGGCAGCAAACGGGTTCTGGAACGACGACACATGTGGAGCATCTTTCGTGTGCTTATTTGGGGGTCTGTGTATCTCCTTTAGTAAAATGTCTATTCAAATCTTCTGTCCATTTTTGAATGAGGTGCTCTTATCATTTAGGATTGAGATTTCTTTATATGTTCTGGATATAAGTCTTCTATCAGACATATACTTTGCAAAACCTTTCTCACAGTCTGAGGATTACCTTTTCGTCTCTTCTCAGTGCCTCTCCAAAGATCTGTTCACTGGGTGTAAAATTCTAGGTTCGCACCTCTTTCTTTCAGGAAAGATGTTGCCCCATTGTCTCCCCACTTGTATTTTCTTCTGGCAAGAAATCTGCTGTGTCCTTATCTTTGATACCCTGCACTTAGGCTTTTTGTTTGTTTTTCTGAGTATTCTTAAGAATCTCTATCACTCATTTTGAGAAATATGATTATAATGTGTCTTACCTTCCTTATATGTCTTGTTTGGTTTTCTTGTATGAGGTCTTCTGATGTTTCTTCTATTTAGATCTGTGGGTTTATAGTTTTCATCAATTTTGAAAAATTTCAGACATTTTTTCTCCAAATATTTTTATCTCTTCTCTCTTCTTTCCTTTGCAGACTCCCAAGAACATGTATATTAACCTGTTTTTTAAATTTTTTTTTCAACGTTTATTTATTTTTGGGACAGAGAGAGACAGAGCATGAACGGGGGAGGGTCAGAGAGAGAGGGAGACACAGAATCGGAAACAGGCTCCAGGCTCTGA
>NW_024412447.1:13110026-13162737 GCF_014898765.1 Herpailurus yagouaroundi | reverse complement strand
TTATTTATTTATTTATTTATTTATTTATTTTCAACGTTTATTTATTTTTGGGACAGAGAGAGACAGAGCATGAACGGGGGAGGGGCAGAGAGAGAGGGAGACACAGAATCGGAAACAGGCTCCAGGCTCTGAGCCATCAGCCCAGAGCCTGACGCGGGGCTCGAACTCACGGACCGCGAGATCGTGACCTGGCTGAAGTCGGACGCTTAACTGACTGCGCCACCCAGGCGACCCTATGCTAACTTTTTAAATGTCCTTGTCTGCCAATTCTACTGTCTGTATCATTTCTACATCACTTGATTAACTAATTGATATTCTCATTATGAGTCAAATTCTCTTGATTCCTTGCATCCCTTATGCTTTTTAATTGTATGCCACACAGTTGTTCTAGGAGTCAGCTACATTCTTAATTGGATGTCACACAATTCTTTTACGATTCAGTTAAGTTCCTTGAAAACACTTTGATCCTTTCAAATCATTCACTTACAATGTGTTAGGAGAAACTACAGCAGCGCTCAGTCTAGGATTAATTATTCATCAATACTGAATAAAGACCATGTACTATGCACTTGACTCAATGCTTCATGAACCTTGAGGTTTTCCAATGTTACTGGCGGGAATAGGCACCGTTCCCGGCTATGAGTAAGTGCCACACACTATTCTGTCTAATCCTTTTGGATGGTTCATCCCTTAGCCTTAGGCGGTTTCCTAACATGCATGAGCTGATTAAGACTCTGCCAAATAACTAACAGCAATCCTCTGGAGATTCTGGGATTCTTTCTCTGTGCAGCCCCATCCCATCTACTCCTGTGAACTCCAGATACCCGTTCCTCCCAGATTCTCAGTATCTTGTGCCAATGCAAAGTCTGTTGGGGTCCACCTGGTGCCCCTAAACTCTTCCCCCCTCTCATGGAAGCCATTCTCTTGAGACAGAGAAAGCTGGGGCAATCATAGGAATCACTGTGTTCATTTATGGTCTCTCAGGGACCATGGTCCTTTACTACCTTATGTCCAATATCTTACAAACTATTGTTTTACGCATTTGTCATTTCTTTTTAGTTCCCAATGAAATAGTAAATTCACTCCCTGTTACAAATTTCTTCATAACTATTTTTCCTCAGTTATCTTACCATGACCTGGAATATTATGAATTAATTTGATTGTCAACGGAAGAAAGACTTACAAAGACTTTGCTTTTACTTACTGCTGCTAAATGCACAGAAACCCAAAGAGAAACAGACACGTCTGTTGAATTATCAATGAGAATGACATTGTTAACTACACATATATACTGCAACACAGAAACGATGCTGTAAGCAATGTGTCAAACCTTAAGTATGGATTTTGATCACATGAAACACTTGAGAAACAACAGGAATTTTGGTCTTTTTTTTCCCCCCCGCTGTTTTGAGCTCCAGTAACTAACAAATTTGTATGCGCTGGGAAGGAGAACAGTTCTTTGCAATTTGGACCAGTGAGGTTTTCTTTATTGTTTGTTTGTTTCTGTGTTTTCTCTTGATGTATGGCTGACATTTTTAGAATTGGAATTGTAAGCTCCTTTTCTATCTGTATGTTTAAGTGTCTACAATTCAGAAATGACTGGCCTTTCAACATATGAGTGTGTAATGTTTTCCTACCTCCAGACAGTATTGATAAGATTATAAGGTCTTTTAAAAAATCTGTTATAATATACTATTGAGTATAAATAAGGGCCTATAAAAACTAACTTTTCCTAAAATTCCCAGAAAATAAGGAAATTAAATTTCCAATACTTAAGTTGTGGTAGATTAAAAAATAAATTCTTTTTTCTCCTTTTTAAAAAACTTTTTAAAAATGTTTCATTATTTGTGAGACAGAGATAGACAAAATGTGAGGGGGGTGGGGAAGAGAGCAGGGAGGGAGACAAAGAACCTGAAGCAGGCTGCAGGCACTGTCAGCACAGAGCCTGATGCAAGGATCAAACACAGTAACCGCGAGATCATGACCTGAGCCAAAGTTGGATGCTTAACGGACTGAGCCAACCAGGTGCCCCTAAAAATTAAAATCTTAAATAAACCAACTCAAAAACATTTTACAAATCCAAGTTAATTAACATAGTTTAGTTAAAAAATCTGCCAAGCAAGATTAGTTTAATAAAATGTGATTTGATAAAATTAGCTATATATTCTCTGATTTACCAGTGCTAAGTGTAATAAAGTGTGTATTTTAATTTCTACTTCAAATGCTCTTCCCATATGCAAACAAGTTTATTGATCAAATTAAGTTTGCATTATTTCTTTTTATTTAAGATTATGAAAAAGTAAATTTGACCAAATTTAATCATTATCCAGATAAACTTTATTTCAACAGTAATTATGTTTATAGTATGTCAGCTTGAACAGAGTTTCCAAAATACTTAAGAACTTAAAACTTTGGGCTAATATTAAATTGAGTTAAGTAATGGATAATCATTGGATACCTTGGCCATTTGTAATTAAGCAGGAATACTGACATACTATTAATCCTAATTTAAAATTTTTTGCTTTTGATTTTTATAAGCTATACAGAGGCTTTATATATCAGTCAAGTTAATTAATGTGTTCATTTTTGCTACTTTATGAGGTTGTAAAAGAGATGTATACGGCTCTAGAAAGTTAGTTACAAAAATTCATGTTCTTTGCTAAAATGCTGATATTGGACTCCCAGTTCACAATTATCCACCCCACCTCAGGTTTTTTCTGTGAAATATAATTTAATTACTTTAGATAAAAGTTTTAAGCACTTGACACTATATTTAAAAATAATAGTTTCTAAGGAATATAACTCTGTATATTATAACTCTATGTGCTTCCGTTTTCCAAGGAAAAGAACATTTTTGCCCCAAAGCAGTGGTTCTCAGGATTTTTGGTGTCCAGATACCTTACAACACTCTTAAAACTTATTGAGGACCTTTATGACATGTGTGTGTGTGTGTGTGTGTGTGTGTGTGTGTGTGAGATACTG
Organism: Herpailurus yagouaroundi; assembly: GCF_014898765.1. Taxonomy (NCBI): domain Eukaryota; kingdom Metazoa; phylum Chordata; class Mammalia; order Carnivora; family Felidae; genus Herpailurus; species Herpailurus yagouaroundi. Next base: position 13,159,755 of record NW_024412447.1, on the reverse strand, counting down.
GTATTTTCTGTATTGCGAAGTGAAAGTAGAAAAAAAAAATAAATGCTTACTTACTCATTGTTAACTAGCAGTAATAAACACATTGCACATTAATATTATGGAATTAGTTCTGGCTTTATGAACTCCCTAAGACCAGTCCTTAAGTATCTGTTTGTTCCAGAGTATCAAAGAGCATAAGAACAAAACTTGAAAAATGAATTTTATTTGCACTGGTTTGTAATATCTGAGTCAGAACAGAAAAGCAATCTGTTAAAATCTTATCGAAGTTTTCTCAGTTCTGATGAACTTGCTTCCTTTTTGTATAATATTACCTTATAAAGTATAATATTACAAAGTATAACATAAATTTTAGAATTCTAAAACTTTTTAAAATTAGTTTTGTTTTGCATGCTACAGAAACAACCAAGTTTCCTTCTTGGCTTCATTATTCTAATTAGGAAGTTTTAAAAAAATGTTTATTTTTGAGAGAGACAGACTATAAGCAGGGAGGGACAGAGAGAGAGGGAGACACAGAATCCGAAGCAGGCTCCGGAGACTGATGTGGGGCTCGAACTCACGAACTCTGAGATCATGATCTGTGCTGAAGTCAGCCACTTAACTGAGCCACCCAGGTGCCCCTTTTTCTAGTTAGGAATTTTTATCAGATTTTTCTCTTTGAAAAGGTTAAGTCTATTATTAATACTTTTTTTTTTTTTTTTTTTTTACTCTGATGTTTCCTTGAAAGCTCTACATTCAGCAATGGGCGACACCAGAGTTCTGGACTTGAGCAAAGCAGCCCCATGTAAAAGGACCATATGCTAGGTAATTCAAATAACTAAGATTTCCAAGAAGAGGCTCCTGTATACAGGCTTCTGATGTCATTGCTAACTTTTAAGATCAGACCAGTGGACTGAGTTGGGATTTCCACAACTCTTCTTAGTTGAGAAGCAGACAAATTCATGTGATTAATAACCCGGATGCAGTGGAACAAGAATGGATTGATTATACAGGGCTGAATGAACTAACTGTCGAGGGCTCACCATGGGTTGTTTTGTTAGTAATGTCACTGACACTGTTTTAATGTTCTCTTTCTGTGCAGATAAGAAAGGTTTTTCTCTTTTTTTAAGTTTTTATTATTATCCATAATGATTTAGTATATTCTGCTTTTATACACTATAGTATTTTTAAATAATATTTCATTCTCAATGGCTTCTCCCCCTACCCATGCAGAATTGAGAAACTCAAAGTTTTCTTCGTTTTCATGGCAATATAGTTACTGCATAGGTTCAGTAAGAACTGGTCTTCCTGTTTACTAGGATATGCCTGGAAAAATTCTAAGGCCTTGCCTGGAATACCATATGTGAGAGTAATGCTCATTTAATCAGTTATGATTAGACACGGTTAAGGAATTAAGGTTAACTTCATGGAGCCATTACCTAAAAAAAAAAAAAAAAAAAATTAAAAAAAAAACCAACATTGAAAAACTAGCTTGGTCTCCAGCTTTACAGGGTCCACCTGTATAAATAGGAAGGAATGTCACTTCCTAGTGGGCCACCTTGGGATATTTGGGGAATTTTGAGAAAAAAGATACTCATCCAAATACTGTTGACCCCTGAACAACACAGAGGTTAGGGACACTAACGCCTTACACAGCAAGAAATCCACATATAACTTCTGACTCCCCAAAAACATAACTACTAACAGCCTATAGACCAGAAGCCTTATTGATAACATAAACAGTTGATTGAAACATATTTAGTATGTTATATATATATTTATATATATATATATCCTATACTGTATTCTTACAATAAAGAAAGCTAGAGAAAAGAAAATATTATCAAGAAAATCACAAAGGATATGTTATTATTAAGAAGATCATAAAGGAAATGTTATTATTAAGAAAATCATAAAGGAAGAGAACATACATTTCCAGTCCTGTACTGTATTTATTGAAAAAAAATCTGCATATAGGTGAGCTCCACAGTTCAAACCTGTGTCATGCAAGGGTCCCCTGGATACAGGTACTGCAGGTGGTGGACAGAGTTTCTTGGGATTGGCTTTCCAGCTCAAGACAGTAAATACCAGAGACTTCTAAAAGTTCAATATGAAATGTTTATAAAACCTTACAAGGAAAGTGAACTTGAAAAGGCTTATGTAGTAAACTACATTCTTGCTATATCCATGTAAAAAATCAGGCCATATCTAATGAAACAGACCCTCCTTTGAGACTATGTTTGATCAAATAGGGGAAATTTTTGCTTCAAGGGAACACAAGCATTGTCTATAGGTACTCTTCAGCACTATGTGTTTCTGATTCCATGGAAGCCAATTTCCAACTCTGTGAAGTTGTAGGTATGTGATAGCAATGCAAAATAATTATTGTACACAATCAAGCAAATTCTGTCTTGCCAAGTAGAGGCTTGAGTGACTTCCTCAAAGTCAGCTGAGCTTCCATTTACACATTCATTTCAGTATTTCTCGTCTACAATTGCGTCTGTTCTTTTGATTCTTTGATTGGTTATAGTATCTGCCAAGTTCCATCTTTATTAAATAAAATCTTTAAAACATGTACATCTTATCTTGTAATGTATAAGAGTCATGGTTTTACCCTTGCTTTAAAAATGTCTTTAAACAAACTCATCAACTCTACAAAACTTTAATATCCTAGAATTTTTTTTTTTGTATCTACCAACACTCCTGGGACATTTCCTTATATTGAGGGTGTTGCATTAGTACCTCTCCTTTGCTTTAATTCTTTGAAAGTTTTCCACTCACAAACCAAATGTCAGTCACCAAATGATAACTTAAATTCCAAAGTTTTAATGATTTGCAAATGTGGATTATGTCCAAAAATGAAAAGAAAGAGGTGCTTTTAACAGTCGCCCACTTGCACATATGTACACGTGTAACATGTTATATTTTTAAATAAATTTTTAAAAATAAATATTTAAATAAAATTGTGCCACTGCTCCAAAATTGCACACTGTCCTGATATAGGCTCTGAAATGGTGGGTGATCTTTATGACACGTAGGTTTTTGGCAAAATATTAAAAGTGAGCTGCATACATAGAGAATACAGAGCACTCAGTTTTCATGATTTGAAAGTGAAACCCTAGGAAGCAGAAGGCTTTATGTGTGACAGCTTAAATGCTTGTAATCAAACTAATTGGCAGCACGATGACCCGAAATGAGTTTAAAGTCACTATAATATATGTTTAGCAATCAACGAAGTGTTCCTTTATTATTCAGGCTCACGTTTTGCAATTTTATGTTATAGGACCAAATGGAAGTGGGGGGTGGAAAGCAGAAAATGAAAAAGGAAAAATGCATAAACGATTCCGTTGCTTCAAAAGAGTAAATGAAGCAAAAATGAGCCTATTGCTGAATGATGAAAAGCAATAAAATTAGTTTGATGAATGGAATCAGGAATAAAACCATTAAAAGGGTTATCTGTTGCTTAAAGAAACCTTATATACATAGAAATCGGCAGGTTTAAAAGTAGAGATTCCATTTTCAAAAAAGTAACTTAGTATAAATAAAACTCATTCAGCAATTTTCTCAAATAAAGGAATAACTGAACCCACTAAAAAACTTCTAGCAAGAACCAATGCAGTCTTCTTCCTGCTCTCCCCAATAACACAGTATCCTACCAAAAGTAATAAAAGTCTTTGCACAAGTATGACAAACTATGTGGCAGGAAAAGGATCAAATACAATAAAGGGTCAGATTTAGATAAATTATCTGAATGAGTCTTGGACAAGCTATACCCGAGCAAGAAAAGAGAAGCAAGATTAAAACTCGCTAACACAAATATGCCTGTAATTAAATCAGGTGGTAATTATAACTGGGACTGCTTTCAAAGTACATTCTATACACGTACAACTAAGGTCTATAGACATGTGTTGGGCTGACTCCTCCAATCTCTTGAGCAGCGTGTTACAAATCAGTGCTTCTGGGTTGGCAAGGGGTGGGGGCCCTGAAAGTGACAGTTTTGAACAGTAAAAACCTTCCAGAAAACATAACCTCTTAAAATAACACATGGGTCAAAGAAGAAATCCCAAGAGAAAATTTTTTGAACTAAATATTTTGAGCTAAGTAAAAATAAAAGTATTTTGAACTAAATAACAGTAAAAGTATATATCCAAATATGTGGAATATAGCAAAAACAGCCCTGAAAGGAAAATCTATAGCACTGAAAGTAAGTATCAGAAAAGAAGATAGATCTAAAGGAAATAACCTATGCTCTCACCTTAGGAAACTAGATAAATTAGAGTAAATTAAATTCTAAGTAAGCAGAAGAAAAGAGATCATCAAAATTAGAATAGAAATCAATGAAACTGAAAACAAAATCAATGGAGAAAGTCAATAAAACCAAAAGCTGGTTCTTTGAAGAGATCAATAAAAAGTCAATAAGCCTCTACCCTGGCTAAGATAAAAAAGAGAAGACAGAAGTTACTAATATCAGAAATTGAAAGAGAGGATAACACTACATACCCCACAGGCATTAAAAGGATAATAAAGGAATGTTATGAAGAATGCTATGCCACAAATGACAACCTAGATGAAATGAACCAATTCCATGAGAGATACACTATGGCAAAACTGACATAAGAAGAGATAGATAATCTGAATAGACCTGATTAAAGAAATGGAATCAACAATTAATTTTCCATAACAAAGAACACCAGACCCAGATGGGTTTATTGGTGAATTCTACTAAATATTTAAGGAAGAAATTACAGCAATTATCTACAATCTCTTCCAGAATATAGAAGAAGACAGAATACTTCATGACTCATTCCATGAGGCCTGCATTACCTTAATATCAAACCTGGACAAGGACATTAGAAGAAAAGAAAACTATAGACCATTATCTGTCAGGACCATATATGTAAAAATCCTCAATAAAGTATTAGCAAATCAAATCTAACAATGTATTTAAAAAATGATACACCATTACCAAGTAGTATTTCTGCCAGAAAAGCAAGGATGGTTCAACATCTGAATATCAATGAATGTAATCTATCATATCAGAAGGCTTAAAGAAGAAAAATCATGTGATTATATTAATAGATGCAGAAAAAAAGCTGTTGTCAAAATCTAATACCAATTCATGATAAAAGTTCTCAGCAAACTAGGAATAAAAAGGATCTTCCTCACCTTGAAAAGAATATCAACAAAATATCTATAGTTAATATCATAATTAATAATAAAATTCTCAAAGGTTTCTGGTGTTAGCTTAATAGCAAGGCAAGGATGTTTCCCCTCAGAATTCCTTCTCAACGTCATACTGGAAGTCCTAGCTAATGCTATAAGATAAGAAAAGGAAATAACAGGTATACACATGAGAAGGAAAAAATACATCTGTTTTTGTTTTCAGATGATATGATCACCAATGTAAAAAATCCAAAAGACATTCCTAGAACTAATAAGTGATTAGAGCAAGGTTGCAAGATACAAGGTTAATATTACAAAAATCAATTGCTTTCCTATATACCAGCAATGAACAAGTTGGTATTTGTAATTAAGATATTATCACTGACATAAGCACCCCCCAAATGAAATATTTAGTTATGAATCTAACAAGATGTATAACTTATACATAACTTATAACCTGTACAAAATTTATGTGTGGAAATTACAAAGTTCTCATAAAGGGGATCAAAGAAGAATTAAATTTATGGAGAGATATTCCATGTTCACGAATAAGATGACTCAATATTGTCCAGATGTCATTTCTTCCCAGCTTGATCTACAGATTCAATTGACTTCCAATCAAAATCCCAGCAAGATATTTTATGCATCTCGACAAACTGATTCTAAAGTTTATAGAGAGTGACAAAAGACCTCTGGGTCTTAGAATAGCCAAGTCAATGTTAGAAGAGCAAAGCTGAAGAACTGACATAACTCAACTTCTAGACTTATTAAGAATAAATGTCGACTAATGCACTTATTATTTATCTACAGCAACTGAGACACCATGGTATTAGTGACAAAAGAGACAAACAGACCATTGCAACAGAATAGCTCAGAAATAGATGTAAATGTAGTCAACTGATCTTTGACAAAGGAGCAAAGGAAATACAATGGAGCAAAGACAAGTCTTTTTGCCAAATGGTGGTGGGACAACTGGACATTCACACACAAAAAAGAAAAACACAAAGAGTCTAAACCCAGACCTGACACCCCACACAAAAATTGACTCAAAAATATCAAAGACAAAAATACAAAATATAAAACTGTAACATTCCTGAAAGATAACAGAGGAGAAAACCTATCTAAGCTTGGGCACAGCAACGACTTTTTAGATACAACACCTAAGGCACAACACATGAACTAAGTAATTGATAAGCTTAACTTCATTAAAAGGAAAAATTTCTGTTCTGTGAAAGATAATGTCAGGAGAATGAGAAGACAAACCGCAGGCTGGGAGAAAATATTTGGAGAAGACATAACTGACAATAGCCTGTTATGCAAACTATGTAACAAAACTCAGAAAACTCAATAAAAAGAACATGACAAGCCTCATTAACAGATAGGCAAGAGGCCTGAACAGGACACCTCACCAAAGAAGATATACACATGGCAAGGAAGTACACCAAAAGATGTGCAACATTATGTCATTAGAAAATTGCATGTTACAACAGCCAGATACTACTACACATCTATTACAGTATAAAATTCTAAAACACTGACAATGCCGAAGCTGGCAAGGACAAAAGAGCCGAAGGAAATGTCATTCACTGCTAATGGGAATGCAAAGTGGTACAGCCACTTTGGAAGACAGTTTGGCAGTTTCTCCAAAACTAAGCATACTGTTAACCATAAGATCTGGAAATTGTGCTCCTTGGTATTTATGCAAATGAGTTGAAAGCTTATGTCTACACCAAAACCTAGGACAGATGTTATCGCACCTTTATCTATAATAGCTAAACTTTGAAAGCAACCAAGATGCCCTTTAGCAGTTGAACAGATATATGAACTGTGAACATCCAAACAATGTATGATTATTAAGCACTGAGGGAAAAAAAGAGATATCAGGCCATAAAAAGACCTGGAGGAACCTGAAATTCATGTCACTAAGTGAAGGAGACCAATCTGAAAAATCTACAGACTGTATCATTTCCAACTATATGGCATTCTGAAAAAGGCAAACGATGGAGACAGTAGAAATGTGGAGATACTGGTTGCCAGTGGTTAATGGGAAGAGAGGAATGTAAGTAGGTGGAACAAGGAGGATTTTTAGGGCAGTGAGACTACTTGGTATGATAGTATCATGGTGGATGCATGTCATTTGTCAAAACCTAAAAAGTGTGCAACACGAAGCGCGAACCTTAACGTAAACCATGGGCTTTGGGTAATAATGATGTACCAGTGTAGGTTCATCAATTATAACAAATGTACCCCACGGTGCGGGACGTCATTGGTGGATATATGTGAGCCACAGGTAACAGCAACACTCTGTACTTTCAGTTCAGTTTTTCTGTAAATCTTTGTGCTAAAAAGTGAAGTTTATTAAACCACCACCACCATCACAACAAAAACAAAAACCAAAAAATAAAACTGAAGCCTTCCCAGGAAAGAGTTTTCAGAAAGTTGTGGCCTAGTCTAGTCCACTCCCTTGCATGGGAGAGTGGGGCTTTATTTAAATTGGCCTATACATATTATGAGGTGTGAATATTAAACAAAACACTTACATAACCTTTTTTTTCGGATGGGAAAGACCAAAGTTTTATGCTTTGGTGAAACGAGAAGGATCCATGTGCTTTAATGTCTAGTTAGGGAGGTAAAACAAAGACAGAGATAGAACTTACCCTTTGGCCTATGTTCCTAAAGGTTAAGAAAAAGAAAAACAAAAACCAATGCTATTTCCCTATTGCTCAATGGGAAATAAGTATTCAGCTTATTGGCAGGACAGTTTTCTGTTATGAAGTTCAATTCTCAACTTGAATTCTTCCCCTAGTTGTAGGACTTTGGAAAAGATACCGTTTCCAACGCTCATTTGTTTTCATTCACAAAATGACTTAGACAAATGGTCCCGGAATGTGCATGGTCTCTTGATCAGTTGGACAGCATCGCTACCAACATATCCACAGATGGGCTGACATTGAAAGACCCCTTTGAAGAGCACCTTGATCTGACCCTCATTTGGAAGATGAAAAAAAAAATAATGTAATTTCATGACCCAACCACTTTACAATTTGCAATAATTTCAAAAATAAACTTATTATCTCTTCTGCATTCAAAATTTAAATATGTGTCACAATTCAAGAACTCAACATTTAGGATGCAACTGTATTATAACACAGACCTATTATAAATAATAGCAAGTTTTTCGTTTATCTCCTTTCTCTATTACTCATGCATATCTGTTATGACATGAATACTGTATCAAATTGCACCTCTTTTATAGTGTGTCCTTTTATCTATTTTAGATAATACTGCTTGTTCACATATGTTAGAATAATTTGAAGAGGCTTGGCTATGAATAACCACATCACAACAGAATCTATGATAAGTATACTTTAATAGTCAATTACTTTGTAATTTTGCAGCAGAACAAAGGTGTGCATTCGATAGTGTCCAGTTAATTTTTTTTAACTGGGTAAGATGACTACAAAGGAAAAAAGAGACAGTATACTAAGCATGTCCACAGACTGTCTCAAAGCCCTTCCCAAATGTATGTATGGATAAACGAAACAAAGGAAGAATGTCTGGTTTTATTTTTGAGGCTCAGAAAAAAAAAATCAGCAAAGGAAATAAATACCCAGAGTCTGTAATAAGCCAGATAGCACATATCAAATCCCATGAAGAAGAGACATCACAAAAAGAGCAATGAGGAAAACCTAGCAGCGCTGATACTTTGTTGTCAACAACCTGGATGAAGATGGAAAAATCACACTTCCGGCAATGGGCGGGGTTCACCAGCACAGTGCCAAGAAGAAGCAATGATGTATCAGATGGCAGACACAGGTTAGCACACTACGTTCACCAAGATGAGCTTCAACGATATACGCATATATGTGTCTGTGCGTAATCGTTCCACGTATGGAAAAGACACACCTGTTAGTTAACTGTAATCAAAAGAACAGGGAGGTGTAGGGGGCAAGAAAAGTGGCATGATCTTCAGCTACGCCAACTGAAGGGGCAGTTTCTAGGATGACAGAGGTCATCATTCTAACAATACTTAGTTTTGCGAGTTAAGTTTCAGACTGGCAGTCAGACAAGGTGACATGTGACATCCCTTCTGACTCAGAGGTTCTTTTTTTTTTTTTTTAACATTTACTTATTTTTGAGACAGAGAGAGAGAGAGCATGAATAGGGGAGGGTCAGAGAAAGAGGGAGACACAGAATCTGAAACAGGCTCCAGGCTCTGAGCTGTCAGCACAGAGCCCGACGCGGGGCTCGAACCCACGGACTGTGAGATCATGACCTGAGCCGAAGTCGGGCGCTTAACCGACTGAGCCACCCAGGCGCCCCATGACTCAGAGGTTCTATAACTCTAAGTCTATTAAGGTAAAGCCAAAATAACAGATCTATTTTAATGACCGAACTGAAAGCTGGCGATTTACAAACAGATGAAAATAACTTGTGACTATATTATGCGTCTTTCCAAACGCAGCTTAAGACTTCCATTTGGTTATGATGCCTACCTGCTTAATGTCTGACTAGAAAAACATATTAGCTTCTGTAGTTTCCTTTGCTTCCTAGAATGTTCTAGTATTAATGCTCCTTTTGTTCAGAGAAATCAGGTTTTTGTATTGTATCGCTAGTTGTGTTACAAAGTTATTTTTCAAATGTATTTCAAATAAATTATGAAGGAACCAAATTTCTTGTCTCCTTTGGGTTGAGAATTGAGATGCCAACTTCCCACGACTTTCTCTGCACAGGACACAGCCCTGCCTTCCCTTGGCAAAGTCAGGCCTATTTCTCACCAAGGTAGGAAAAAGTAGGTTACAGTTAGGATCCTCTTGCAAAAGGTAAAATGTGAATGTTCTCTCCAGGGACTGAAATGGAACCAGAATTCTTGGGAGTAAAAAAGAGAATGATGGTACACTGTAGGCTTAGGTGAGTTCTTGGTGGGTCTCTGTAATGCTACCTGCATGACTCAGTCTCTCCTCAATTTGCTTCTGTGGCAGGCTAGCTGTACACATAGTCATTTGTTGGTCTGGGCAAGATTTTATGAGATGTGATGAATGTATGAAATATTAGGAGTATACTAGGAACCACAGCTGTTACGCCTTGCTGCATTTTTAATGGCTCCTTAAAATCAGAGGCCACTACACACAGCAGCACATTTAGACAGGAAACACTGCAATTATCTGGCTTCACCACTCCATTGCAAATCTGCTAGTACATTACAGTTTATAAGCCCTAATAGACAGTCATCACCTTTGGCAATGCTTGTACTTGAGAATAGCCACAATCTGGATTTATTACAAGACAGTTGTCAATGGAGACTGATAGGTTTTTTCTTTTTTCTTTTCTTTTCTTTTCCATTCTGTTTTTTTTTTTTTTTTCCCCATCCTGCAAACCAGGCATCAAAGATTTCAGACCAGAAATTAAGTGTAGTATAAGGCAGGCCCCTTTAAACATGACTGTTAGTGAAGCTAATTACTACAGGAAAATTGGAGATCATTCATTAGCCTAGCAAGCAGATTAAGGTTTGTTAACAGTGATTTATAATACCAAGCCTTGGGTAACTGTGCTGGTCCTTTCACATATATGTGTATAGGACCTGACAGTTTATTAACTGTGCCATATCTAAACAGCTTGTCACCAGGGTGCTTTTGTTAAAATGACATTGTATTTTAAATGGATAAACATTTTTACACGAGCAAAATGCATTTTAAATGTTTGGCTTCTGAAGTCAAGTATCAGGAGATAGGTGAAGTGTCTCAAGCTATCTAAGCTTCCAATAACTCTTGTTTACTGCTGGAGCTGACTATAGGAAAATGTGACACTGGGAGTTAAAATAGCACTTTTCCTCTTTAACAAGCCCCAGTTGTGTTTTTTAACCTCTTTTCAAATGATACTCCTGGTGTTTCACAAAGCTGGAAGTTTCTTACGCAATGGATAGGGAGGCATCTAATTTACAATTTCAGGAAAAATATTTTTTTAAAGGAGTTAAGCAAAGGAATGAGTCCTTTGACCTGAGATTCTGATTGATAGCCCATAAAACTCCGGGGCAGTTAAATCTATCAAAAATAAAGGTTGTGTGGGTAGTCAGAGTAAACCTTGGTATTTCATACTGCCCGTGGCTCATTGTATATATAGCTCATACCAACTAATTCCACATTTCTATAAACTGGAAATCTTCAACAAGAATAGGACAACGTCTTTGAAGCCAGCATTAGAAAAAGGAAAAAAAAGGGAAGGAGAAGGAGGAGAAGGAGAAGGAGAAGGAGAAGGAGGAGGAGGAGGAGGAGGAGGAAGAGGAGGAGGAGGAAGAGAAGGAGAAGGAGAAGGAAATGGGAAGGGAAGAAAGAGGAAATAAAGTGACTTTCAGAATTCCATGACAGTGCCCTGTCCATTCCCTCTGAGATTGTGGATACACACTGCTAAACAGTCTTTGCTGAATCACCTCTGTGGCTGACAAGATACACTAGCCATGCAAGAGAACGAGAGTAAAGCCTCAATATTTCTATGGGCTACACCCTGAGTAACACAAATATAAAACATTATTCATTATTAATTTCCAAGAAAGGCAGACTTGGCCACTCAATTGCAATGTGGACTTCTTTCACTGCTGACACTGAAAAGCAGTGTTCATTAGGTACTAAGGGGCCCATGGCCTTGCCTTCTATGGTTCAAAGGAGAGCAAAGAGAGGCAGCAAAACCGATCACAAGCACTGGCCCCACATGGCAAACATTTAGGTGTAAGGTAGCCAGAATCATGGATCTTGGCTTATCATAACCAAAAGCCCTTTAATAAGCAATTAACTAGTCCTGTGACTTGTAAAACCTTCTTTTTTTTCCAAAATGATTTATATTTTCCAAATCTGAGGGGTCAGGAGAGGGCTGGAGGGGACAGGAAGACCAGGCCCAGGGCTATTTCCCCACATCCATCAGGAGCACCTGCACTTTGTTCTTATCTCCTCAATCAGAGTTTGCAACAGCCAACAACAAGACTCCTGTGGACAGCAGATGTTTAAAAATACCTGGCCTATCTCCTCATGGAAATGCTCAGAAGACAACAGTGTGGAGGGATGAGTGGTAACTAGAAATACCATCTGATCGTTTCTCATCCGACTACCCTGTTCACCAAATTTCTCAATTCCTTTGTACTGCATGAAAAAGTTGAAACTAAAACTGTGGAGCTAGAAGACAATTTCCTCAGGGTGAGCTGGAAGAGGCCTCTCACTGTGCAGATCCTGCAAAGGATGAAAGGTCTACAAACCAGAATTGAACCTGTAACGTTCACATCGTTGGGGTATGTTGCTCTTGGCTCACTGATCCTGTTCCCAAAATGAAGAGTAATCATACCCCGTCAAAAACAGAAAAAAAGGAAAGGAAAGGAAAGGAAAGGAAAGGAAAGGAAAGGAAAGGAAAGGAAAGGAAAGGAAAGGAGGAATGAAGAAAGAAAGAAAGAAAGAAAGAAAGAAAGAAAGAAAGAAAGAAAGAAAGATGGAAAATACAATGATATTTTTAGTCTAAGGCTCCTGAAATTAGGGTTTACTGGTGACTATGCAGAGGAGCCTGTCCAAACAGAGATACTCAGTCCAGATATAAACCAACCATTCAGGGTAACTAAGATTTATTCTGTGGTTTCTAGTCTTATCAAAACACCTACTTCAGTGTAGATTTGGATTTTGTTACTTTGTAACAGAAAATTATAGTTCAGGATAGTATTTATTTATTTTTAATTTTTTTTAATGTTTTTATTTTTGAGACAGAGACAGACAGATCGCAAGCAGGGGAAGAGCAGAGAGATAGGGAAACACAGAATTAGAAGCAGGCTCCAGGCTCTGAGCTGTCAGCACAGAGCCCGACGCGGGGCTCGAACTCACAGACTGTGAGATCATGACTTGAGCTGAAGTCGGACACTCCACCAACTGAGCCACTCAGGCGTCCCCAGGATAGTATTTTTTAATGTTTATTTATTTTTGAGAGAGAGAGAGAATGCGAGAGAGAGAGAGAAAGAACGAATGAACACTATCGGGTGAGGGGCAGAAAAACAAAGAATCCCAAGCAGGCTCCACACTGTAAGCATGGAGCTTGACATAGGGCTCAAACCCATGAACCATGAGATCATGACCTGAGCCCAAATTGAGTCAGATGCTTAACCAAATGGGCCTCCCAGGTGCTCCTCAGGCTAGTATTTTGAAGGTTATAGTTCAAAATCATGGTAACTTTTTACCACTGGGAAGAGCAATTGATTTCATTTACCCAAATGTTTCTGCATAGTAAATAGATCATTTCAAAATCACCCAACTCCTTCCCTGGCTTTGTTCCATATTCCCTATAATTAGCCTGATGCAGGGCTTGATCTCACAAAGCGTGGGATCATGACCTGAGCCGAAATCAAGAGTCGGATGCTTGACTGAGCCACCCAGGTGCCCCCTAAGATATTTTCTGGTAAGCATAAGGCTGAGTTTTAAGGACATACTGAAATTCTCACATGTTTTAACACAGATTTCAATTTGCCTGGCAATGTTTTGTTCTTCCCATTACTTTGGCCACCTCCCTAAGCTACCATTGAAGATATATACACACCAAAACTTCTAACTCCCTACTCTAACTTCCAAACTCACCAGCTTCCTAAAATCCAATTTCTCCTTCTTGGGATTCCTATTCCAAATAAAAGTAGCATCACAGTCATCAATTCTGGGCTTCACATCTTTCTTATTTTTAACAGATCAGTAGCATCAAGTCCACATCTACCTATAGATCATTCCCCATAATTAACCAACCCAAGTCCAGCCTTTTTCCAGAAACATGATACAGTCAAAGCAATTCCACACAATGTGGAATTCCATTCTCTGTGCTCTTTCCTTTGTTGCCTCAAACTTTGTTCCACCTTTTTCTTTATCTGTTGAGAATCTCAATATCCATTAAGTTCTGCACAACTTAATCCTCCTATAATTCATAACTGACCCTTATAAATACTTACATCTTATTTACCTTAAGAAGAAAAGATGTTTAATATATGTTTGACAATTAAAATGCACTGTACTCTCCATCTGGTGTGCTGTTTTCTAACTCAATCTTTATCAATGAATCCAAATGACCCAAAACTACTGGAGATCTCTGATGGAACTGAGATTTTTAAGAAATTTCCATTATAATGGAAACTTGTCAGTAAATAATGGCCAAGAATTCATTTACCCAGAGTTAATTATTAATAAATATAAATATTAGAGTCTTATTTGGGAGACATGTTAAAATACTCAGCATCATTTATCTTTAAGCATTTGACAGGTTATGATTAAATACTCGAATATGAAATTCTCTCCCAGTGATACCAGCAAGTACTGGCAGGTGGGGAGGAAGATGACTCTGCATGGGGTTGCAATCAAGACCAGGTGGATATAGGTGCATTTGTAAACTTAAAACCCAGAGAAACATTATAAAGGGGAAGAATGTCAGGTTCTCTGTAGAGCCTAAATGCACTTACTTTAAAAAAATTTTGTATAACTTTATTCATTTTTGAGAGACAAGAGAGACACAGCGTGAGCAGGGGTGGGGCAGAGGGACAGGGAGACACAGAATCGGAAGCAGGCTCCAGGCTCTGAGCTGTCAGCACAGAGCCCGACATGGGCTCAAACCCATGGACTGCGAGATCATGACCTGAGCTGAAGTCAGACACTCAACTGATTGGACCACCCAGGCGCCCCTAAATCCACTTCTTTAAATGCGAAGTATCAAAAATATTAAAAGCATCACAGAGGAAGGAAAGGAACTGGGTGGTTTAGGGAAGACTAAATTCCTTGAGAGGGCCCACTGATTTTTCACATCTGTAACCTATCACCTAGAACAGTGCCTGATGGAGAAGGTGCTTAGTACTTAGTGAAAGACAAAAAGTCAGAAGTGTCTGTTAAAAGAAAAGCCCAGTCTTGAAAAACAAACAAACAAAACAAAAAAACACCCACATTATTCGAAGAAAAACAGGAGATATTTCAGGGTCTGCAGTCAAAAACTTAGAAGATGGCAAAGAATTTAATCCTTTTATGACCTTATAGCGCTGATGGAAAGCCACAGGTGAATATTTTGCACCCATTGCCTGTTACCAACACTACAAACACAATTTCTTAAGTAGTAAGACTGCACAGGAATGCACACATCCCATGTTAAGACATGTACCACCACACAATTCCCCTTTATCACATAAAGTGGTAGTTTTAATCATTAGGTAGTAGTGTTTTGGTTTCCTTGATAATCTTAAAGTATGTATATTGATAGATGTGAGGCAACTGAGGAGAATTAAAGTTACTATTTGGGAACAATTATGAAAATATCTCTGGATGACTGGAGTTTACAAAAGCGGGATCCAAGCTATTTGAGACTATGGGCCTAAGACACTTAGATTCACACCTGGAAGAAGGCTGAAAGTTGTCCAGAGAAGCAGGCAAGACACATGACCAGAACAAAGGAAAGCTTCCTTTACACCAGGGGTCAGGTTCAGCCTGACAAGTCAGTCAACTCCTACACCAACAGTAGCTACCAACTACTGGCAGATGGAGTCCAGGGCTTGTAAAGAACGAGTCCAGAACCTTCCTGTGATGACACATCAGACCACTGGCAACCAGGAGATGTTTTTACTGGTCTTGTCACTCTACTGACTTCGCTTACTTCACTCAGGTACACTAGGGTATCTACTTTCCTTTTTGGTGTCAGAGAGCAGCAAATACATGACACAACCTCGTAACACCTGAACGTATTGCACAGATCTTTCCTACCCTCCAGCCCAAATTCAAGAGCTGTTTGCAGTCTTTAAATGACTCAGGTCTGAGGAAGAAAATAAACAAATGGCTTTAAGAGACAAATTAAACAACCATAATACATGGACAGCCTAGAATGGTTCATTCCAACATCATGGTGATCATAGAGGATCATAGACAATGAACTCCATATTTGTTTTTTGTTCACACGTGTAGTAAAGTGGTATACGGCTGACCAAACACACAGTTACAGGCTCCTCAGAAAGGGACAAGAATATAGCAAGAATCAAGTATTCCTGACCTACAGCTACAAATTCCAAAATTTCCTTCTTGCATCACTAATTTCTCGTGGCAATCCTCTACCAACCACAACATCACACAGCCACTTAATGACAGCAAGTTTTGTCCATCACACACTATAATGGGAATAGCTGGCTATTAATGAGAGCTGTTCTGTGTGCATGAAACACCTTGTCTCATTTAGAATTCACAACTCTATTAGGTGGGTGCAGACTCTCAAACATCAAATAACCTGCCCAAGGTCACACAAGTAGTCTTCAGATCATTCTGTCTCTAAGTTCTTAATTATCCACTATGCACAATAACACTTCAAATACAAGTATAAGAAGAGAATATAGCCCAAAACATTTAAATTAAAATGAAAACGTGTTCACTGCATTAAGGTTTAAAAAAAAAAAAGAAAGAAAGAAAGAAAAACCCTACACACTCCAACAAGTTTTGGTACTCTTGCCAAAAATAAAAAAAATCAAAAAAAAAGCAAATAGATTCCAACCAGTCTATACTTCCATTTATATTTAGAACATGAGCTGGGCTTGAGTATGCAATGAATATATATGCGTGTCTCTCTGTGTGTATAACACCCACATTATTCAAAAGCTCCCAAAAATGTGAAAAGTTTGTTCCAATCCTTCTTTATTTTGTCTACTTTAAGAATCCTTTGCAATATGCTTATGTAAATACTGATTTTAGCTGCTGTTCTCATTTCTCAAATCTTCAGCTTATAAATGAATTGGAAAAGTAACAGACCTAAGCAGACATCTTTGGAACACAAAACCAAAGAGATATAAACAAATATGACTAAAAAGAAAACAAAGGGTTCTTCTTTAAATGTTTTAACTTATCACTACTGATAAATGAAAAGAACTGAAGGAAGGCAGAATATACTGGCTATGGACACGGGGTGTGGGCTGGCACATGCATATGCCTGTGTGTGTGTGTGTGTGTGTGTGTGTGTGTGTACTCCAGTGGGGATTCATTTGATTAGCACACACAATGATCAGCATTTTACCTTAGTTCACTAAAAGCTCTAGGAGAGCATAAAATCTAAATGAAAGAAAATCCAGAAGTTAGACTAATGCTGGGGCATGGGAGAGTATTTAAAAAAAGAGTTCCAGGTTGTTAAACCCAATAGGTGAGTGCCTTCAGTTTTCTTATACCAGAGTTCACATTATGGTTCAATAGCATTAATAGCTCTGTGACTCTGCAGGTGATTTGCCTCCGTCCACACTTGAAAGAGATGCTGAAAAGAATGAAGGATAGAGTCGACATCTCACTTACCTGATGCTGAGCCTTCATTACAGACATAAGTAAAGGCTAATATGAAATCACAGATCATAAAGCACAGTGCAAAGAACATGTTAACGCAAAACTACTATAAGTTGTGCATATACTATTTCCACCTAGAAGCATAAAACTCACCAATGCTGATGTTGGCACCTGAAATCAAGTATTATATTTGCTATCGTTGGAATGAAAGTTGAAACAGAAGACACTTTTTGATGAGAACTTGGCAGTAGTATCAATGAATTTTGCACTTTGATAACACAATAATCCCATTATTGGAAACACATTCTAAGTAGAGCATTTTTGTCATAGTTGAGAGCTGAACATGCATCTGGGACGTATCTTTTCCATGTAAGCTAATAATACTACAGATTTTTTTATGTAAGCAAAGCAATACTAAGAGCAATTTCACCAAAAGACAAACTTTTATACTCATCCAACAGAGCGTGAATGTAAAAATCATTTTAGATTCATAACTGCAGACTCTTCTCATAAGTGTGTATTATTAAGGAATAAAAAATAAACACTCCTGAAATGAGAAAAATAAGTGACAAAAAGCGTAATAAACTTCTTGATGTTTCTAGAGATGACTTTCTTCTTTCAGGGTGATCATACTGACAACAGAAAAAAATACCAGGAACGTTCAGTCTCAAAGTGATCAAGGGCTAAGTTAGTGGTTTTGGCCTTGCTCTACCGAAGAAAGCCAAGAGGGATAATTTAGCTTTTGGACAGAGAAGAGACACTGGCAGTCTCCAGATTTTACTTCCAGCATCTCAACCCACATCCAGCCTGGTGTGAAGGCATGGCAGATGGGCTACTTCTGTTATTTCGACTGCTTCAGCATCCTGCTTGTTTCTGGAAGCATGAATATTCAGTCACAATACGGAGCAAGCAAAAGCGTGCTGACTGTATTAAACAGGTACCAAAAAATCTTTGTCCTTCTCCTTTTTCTCATTATCATAGATTAAGATAAAAAAATCAACATTTAGAAAATGCTACTTCTGCCAAGCTTGGAAAAGACTTATCATTCAATGAAATGATGCTGGTTTTCATATATTTAATGTTATCAAGAGAAATGTGTGGGCAGAAGAAAACCAGCATAATTAGCATTTTAGGGGAAAGGAATTTAAAGGCAACTAAACTGAATCAGTAATTATTTTCCACTTTGTTTTATTTTCATTATTTCATTATTTTCTCAGAAAATGCTGAGCAGGCAGAGTAACAATGCTCATCATTCAGAAATGATTCCTTTAAATACCACCAAAAAAAAAAAAAAAAAAAGACCCTCCACACTGGCATGTTTTCCTGTTGTGTAAATAATGCCTATTTGTAACTCTTGTTTACTTATATCTTGAAAAAGATTACTGAATCCAAAAAGGGTAATTTTGCTATAAATAAAAGAAATGAAGTGACAATTTCTCTATGAGAGAATTATCTATGAGATAATCCCTGAGGTAGGACACCATCCCACCCCTCCCAAAGGACAAAGAAATGTCTAGAAATAACATAATACACTTATATTTGCTAAAATGAGGAGTTCCATGATTGCTGAAAGGAAATCTAAAGGCCACGTACTCAGACTGTAAGGGAAAACATCCATTAAACCACCACCTCTCACCAAAATAATTTTTTAAAGAAGGCAATTCCCTACATATGTGGGAAAGTTCTTTAAGAGATCTTACAAGTGGGGGCACCTGGCTGGCCGAGTTGGGGGAACATCCAACTCTTGATCTCAGGGTTGTAGACTGGAGCCCCCTGTAGGGTGTGGAGACTACTGAAACATAAAAATCTTTTAAAGAAAAAGAGAGATCTTAAAAGTGAATAAAAACCTCAGTGCATAATCTGAATTCCATCCTCCACATGACATGGCGCTTGTCACTAAAAAAAAAAAAAAACCATTTATGTAGGAAAGGTGGCATGAGCCCATCAGGTCTCCTTTACACTGCCAGGTGAGAAGGAAATGTGCTGGCTACGAGACCCACATCTCAGACTGACTCATGATCTATGAGGCCCGACAGGTTATGTCTTTTAAAAATAAAATAATCCTACTAAAAGGATGGCTATCAGTCTGCTCTTTAGGACTGAGAGGGGACTTCTTAGGTTTTTTTTTTTTTCACATCCTAATGAGCGAACATTATAGAAGTAAATCAATGCCAACGCAAGGCACACATGTGCAAGTTGAGATAAACTTACGAAGTAGCCTGTTCCCAAGCTGGAAGGAGCTGAACTCTGCAATAAAGCATAAAGACAAAGTGGAAAATCAGCAATGGTTTTTAACACGTTCCAATCCACACAGCTCATTACCAGCCCTTTGCGGGTTTTTCATCGCTACATCACATCACTAGTGTATGCTGCCCCTTGTCATCTGCTAACTGATACAAACACCGTGTTGGCTTAATTTTCCCCTTTACATCTCTCAACAACTCAGAGATGCTAACGTGCTATTTACTGAATTCCAAGCTTCTGCGGTGGACGTAATTGCCAATTTATTTGACAGGCAGCTGGGTAATGAATTAATGATGGCATTTCGCCCTGCACTGAGACTAAACAGACACGCATCAGCCTGCCTCCCTGACTTGCTGACATTCAATGCCCTGGTCTCAAGCTACTCAGTTTTGTGGCCGCAAAGGGGCAGGCAAGAGGAAAAAGCCCAGACTGACTTGAAAATAAAAGCCCAGTGGGTTTGGATGACTTTTCCAGTGTATGACCTACTTGCCAGTTTATTCCCTAAAGGCATCAGTTAGTACACACAGAGCGCTTTTCAAAAATGAGACATTTTGTAAACATAATTAGTAGAATAAAATGCAAAGAATGTGTGGGTAAAGGGAAGCCATGAAAAGCAACATTTTTCTGAAGGTTTTAGTCACAAGAATTATCAATTTAGGCTTCCATAGTTCTGACAGAAGACTAAAACAAATAATATTAATTCTGAAAGGCTTGCAGGGCACCATTTCTTTGGGCAAAGAGGCCAAAGAGAACTTGGGTTTTGTTTTAGACTTGTCTGTGATTCATGCTTGTTTGTACTTCTGTTTTTTTTGTTTTTTTGGTTTTTTTTTTGCTTAAAACCTCCCATTACAAACTCTTTAATTTCTAGTATCCTTTTTGTGAACAAGAAAGGCCCTAAGTATAAATAAGCTTGAGACAAAAGGAATGCAATGCTAAGACAGTCTCCTGGTCTTGGCTAAGTGTCCTTGCGCTGGCAGGGCCTTCTCCCTGACTAGCTTGGATCAGGGGCTACCCCCTTCCTGGGGCGGGCTGACTTCCACCTACAAGCAGTACTCACTCAGTTCATCCCTAGCTATTATTCCACCTACATGTTCTGTCCCTGCTCTGCAAACTACAGGTAGCAGGGACCATCTGGTTAACTCATCACTGCTTCCCCAGTGCTTAGCACACAGGATGCACTTAGTATTCGTTGAATTAATGTATAAATAAATAAGTGGATTGTATGGGGGGAAAGAAGGCTTAGGTGAATTTAACACACCTCTGAAAATACAGTAGATGGGAATCTTCCTGATTTTAAACTGTTTCTGAGAAGGAAATACAGTGCTGGTAAATATCAACAGCATCCACAACAAAAAAGAACAGTACGCTCCAGGGCATTCCTAAATGCACTTCCCAAAGCAAAACTTTCTTCACCTTGATGTTTCAGACAGACTCAGGGGGAATAAAGGACAATAGATGTGTGATCTTGCACACCAGACTTGGTTTAAAAAAATCTTGCTGCATCCCTGATCCCATAAATGGTACATAGGGAGATCCACTGTAGCCATGGAGACAGCTTCTCCTAGCAGTGATTAGCCATGTGACCGCATCACCTGTGTACAGCACCCACAGCCTTCCATGGAACAGAGGAAGGCAAAAGCCAACTTAGGTCTCCACCACCCTGGAGTCATGCCCCTGGGAAGTAAACTCATTTTAGGATGAATTACTCAGAAAGAGCATGGGATTTGTTTATTTCAGGTTTTTTCCCCTTCCTGCAAATGCATTTTAACCCCGAAGCAGAAGTACCCCTCCAAACCCACCTCCCACCCCCACATACATATCATCTTATTGTATACCAAAGAAAATTACATCCTTCAGGTCTCGGAAAGCTCTGTTATACTCATTTTGCATATATATTGTACATTACTCAGGGAGCTGGGTGGAGAAGAGGGCTTTGTTGTGCATATTTGTTCTGGCTATTGTTTATGCAGGTCTGACTGAATGAGGGAACAGTGGGTATCATTTCAATTTCTGATGTCAACATCAAATTACTTATTTAATTTCATGCCTGGCGAAGCATTGTATAGCTACACGCAGAATCATTTCACTTCATTTGTTATGCTGTGTTTTCGTGGCGATTGGCTTGCCTTCCAACTGACAGCTTTAATTACGACATGAATTTGATTGCACTGCCGAGGAATTAACATAATGCAACAAAGCATTTAAGCACCCTGCCTTATACCACCCCCCCCCACACACAAATACAGACAGACATATGAAAGAACATAGACACTGTATCCTCCCGTGCATTAAAAGCCCATTAGAGTTTCAGTATTTGCTAGAAAGCATACAGAACCTTATGGTCAGAGGATACTCACATTTGTCAACCCACTGTACTCACCTCTTTTTCTATACAGAAAAAAGTTGGGGGCATTAAGCTGTGTTTTTGGGACCTGGCAAAAAATTCTGTAAAAAAATCCTTCTAATCTTTACCTTTGCCAAACACCCATAGCATTGACATTTCTTCCCTGCCTACTCCCTTCTCCACCACATTTTTCTCGGCCAATTGCCAGCCCCCTTCAATCACTGGAGATTTTGAAAGAAATAACATCTCTGAAAGAGGTATCTTCTTGTCCATTACTACAACTTCAAGAATCTTGCTATGGCCTTGTATTCAGTGGGACACTATTCCTGGTCAACAATAAGACCTTCAGCGTCAGATAAAGATAACAGAAGTTCTGAGACCAGGCAGGAGTCAGGGTTTCACTGCCAGCTCATGACACACATCACATCCCTTAGGCCTTGCTATCCAGAAGGTCCACAAGAGTCTCGATCATATGCCTAATCCAAGTTTGTATCTCAATACAGATGCAAGTATTTGAGAGCATTAACCTTTTTCCCAAGTCAGAAATTCCATGAACACCTGGAACCATGGGCAAAAACAGACTATGCTACAAAAATGAAATAGATGTCTAGAAACAGCCTTCCTATGATTGAAATGCATTATGTTGGCTATTAATTTACAGATGTGCATTTAGGGATTGGCACTGATTTCTCATATAGGAAAGAGACAGACACCAAGGTAAAAGGCCTAGGAAAGCAAAGAGGTTGTGATGCCCTGACCACTGAACACTTGATAGAATCAAGCTGATTTCAACTTTCTGTGTTGCCCCAATCCATATCTAATGAGAAGGGGTCTTTCTTTTTTGTTTTGTTGGAGGGGGAAGGCAAACTCTCTCCAAACTATATAGCAAAAATTGTCATAGAATCTAGAAAAGGCAAGGAGTGAAAATGAGGCTTGAAAAACTAATGAGATGTTTTAAAAAAGAATGCAACAAAACAAAACGTCCTTGGATTCAAAAGCATTCGAAATAATACCATACACCCATGTTTAGGCAAATACATCTGTTGAATAATGAAAAAGCCTTCATTCTTACTTGTTTCAAATGGCAGAGATGCCAATTCATTCATATTTTCAAGACACAAGGCAGAAATGTTAGGTGTAGAGAGACTGAGCAAACAGAGTAAGAGAAAGTGTTTAGCAATGAGAGGACAAGGATGTGAGGAAATGCCAGCCCACTGGCTATCTGATATGTGATTTCCGGGCTCATTATCAGCCATCTCCTATTTCACATGGTCTTTTCATTTGGCTGTTTTTTTTTTTTTTTTTTCCAGGTTTGACCACACTGCTCCCGCAATCTGCAAATTACCCGCCTCGATCTCATTATGTTGCAAAGGAGAGCTTTCTTACAAACACACTCTGCCTCCATCTCCAAGCTACATGGGCTGCAGGAATAGTAATGGGATGCACTGTTGAAAGACATTTTCCAGGAGGTAGAACATTGCTGCTGACATTCAAGTGTGCAAGTGGATATTCATTAAACTCTCATTCTACTCTTCCTCACTGCTCCCCACCTGACTTTCTTTCCATCTCTGTCACTAAGCTATCATGGAAGGTACTCATTAAACTCATGAAGTTAACATTTCTGTTTTAACGGCTTACCTACAACAAGGGATTTCAAAATTGATTATCCATCCAAAAAAGATGTGCTCCATTTATTAGACATCTACACAGAAAGGCCATGGCTACTATTACAGCTCTCTGAGTATGGGATGGATGTGTACTCCACCTCTCAATGAGGATGTGTGCTCTGACCCTAGGGCTAATTTAAATAGAATATTTTAAAATTCTTCCACATCACCAATTGTGTCTGACATCCTTGCCTACCCACCTCCCTGTTATGCTTTTCTCTCTTGGGAGTAAAACACGGAGGATCATGGCTAAGCACATTTCTTGTGAAGGCCACAAAACAAGCTCATTCATGGATTTTCTGTAGCATTTTAAAAAACAATGACAATTATAAAAACTTGAAATCTTAATCCTAGGAAATGTGTCTCGGGGATAAGATTACTAATAGATGATGAAGACACAATATAAATTTGAATGGGAAATTACTACTAGGGGAATTCAAGGAAAAACAGGCCAAAAATTAAAATGAGAAATACTACATGATCCAAGAATTCCATCACCGTATTTACCCAAAGAAAATGAAAACACTAATTTGAAAAGAGATATATATAGATCCCTGTGTTTACTGCAGCATTATTCACAAAAGCCAAGATACAGAAGCACCCCAAGGCCATCCACAGATGAATAAAGAAGTGGTCTGTCTGTCTGTTGATCTATATATCTATCTATAAAAGGAGTATTCTATCTATATAAAAGGAGTATTATTCAGCCATAAAAAAGAATGGGATCTTGCCATTTGGGACAACATGAATACACCTAAAAATATTATGCTAAGTGAAATAAGTCAGACAGGGAAAGACAAATACCATTATTATTTCACTGATGTGGAATCTAAAAAAAAAAAAAACAAAGCAAGTGAATAAACAAACAAGAAAACAGACTCTTAAATACAGAGAACTGGTGGTTGTCAGAGGAAAGGTGGATGGGGGTAAAATAAATAAAGGGGATCATGAGGTACAAACTTCCAGTTACAAAAAAACTAAGTCATGGAGGTGAAAAGCACAGCACAGGGAACACAGTCGATAAGACTGTAATGATGCACTATTGTAGTGCACTATTGTAGGAATGCATGATGCACAGAATCATCATATCGACCACAAACTAACATAACACTACACTAATTATATGTCAAAAAAATTCTACAGATAACAAAATAAATAAACAAAAATAATAAAACTAGCTTTTCAACTAAGAAATTTTGTAATTTCATACCACAAAAGTTAAAAAAAACTAGTGGAAATTTCAGGGAACATGTGATATTTAGGGAAAGCATTTGTTTTTCGTTTCTGTTTTTGTTTGTCATCATTATTGTTATTGATTGCTTTTGGTTTTTAATAAATAATAGATGTGATTTTAAAAAAATAGGGGGCAACAACTTGAAAAAAGCATTAGTTATGGAAATGGACCCTTCTAACTTCAATTTTCAACCCTCTGTTCCAACCCCCTTCACGTAGTCACTGGCTCTCATCTATACTCCTTGTCTTCTGGCTTCTTTACCTCTCTGCATTCTTGGTCTTATCTTTATCTGTTGTTTCATGTAAAGGGCAAATAAACATTTTAAAGTAAAAATTAGAAAAACATACCTTTTAACATCTTCCAGTGCAAAAAAAAATGACTATCCTCAAAGTCACAGAGACTTTTTCTGACTGCACCCCAGCTGGGATAATGGTTTTTCCCCTGCTTTCAGACTTCAACTGAAACATGGACTCTTCCTAGGTCTCAAGCCTTCCAGCCTTTGGACTAGAATTACACCATCAGTTCTCCTGGTGATTAGGCCTTGGACTCAGACTGGAACTAACCAGTGACTCTTCTGGGTTTCCAGCCCGCTGACTACAGACCTTCAGACTTATCAGCCTCCGTAGTTGTATATGATTATACACACTATTGGTTCTATTCCTCTTGAGAACCTTGACAATAAAACAACCTTACGTGGTACAGATGCTGCCAAAGTTTACACTAGAATGGCCTTATTTGGACAATGGGTCTTTGTAGACGTAATTAAGTTGGGGTCATACTAGATTAAGGTGGTCCTAAATCCAGTAACTGCTGTATTAACAAAGAGAAGAAAGGACACACAAAGCTACAAATTGAGCAGATGGCTGTGTGACGACAGAGGCAGGTACTGTACTGATACAATTATAAGTCAAGGAATGCCAGAGGCCACCAGAAGCTAGACGAGGAATGGAAGTGTCCTTCCTAGAGCTTTCAGAGGGATCATGGCCCTGCTGACACCCTTAATGTTGGAATTTTAGTCTCAAAAACTATGAGATAATAAATCTCCATTATTTTAAGCTACCAGCTTGTGGTCTTCAATTACAGTAGCCCAGGAGACTCATGCCATGCCTAGCCTCCTTACCATACACTAGAAGAGATCATGTGATCAACCCCTGCGTTCAGTCACTATATTCCAGCCACACTGGCCTTATTTCTTCCCCTGAAACACGTCATGCTTGCTCCTGACTCAGGTCCTAGGTCCTTGAGCCTGTGGTTCCTGATGCCCAGGATGCTCTTCCCACAGATCTTCACAGGGCTACCTCTTTCAGGCTCTGGTTTAAACATCGTCTACAGAAAGGCCTCATCTGATCACCTGGTTAAAACAGCAGCACATGCCATTCAGCCCCTCATCACTGTCTTGTTTACCTGGTAAAACATATTCTGTCAGAAACAGTTATGCTCACAGCTCACATGTCTGTTGTGTGCCTCCCCAACAGAATGCAAGGCTCATGAGGACAGAGACTTCATCCTGTCCACTAGTCAACCTCAAGCGCACAGAACTATACGCAACCCAGTTAAAGTACCGGATGAAAATTTCTGGGCAGTCAAAATGCTGACACATCCAGGCAAATGCATGAATATATGGCTCTGGAATAAAAAAGGGCAGAAACAAACTGTCAGGGAAAAGGAAAATCTAACACAGATCTTAAAAAGAGAGAGAAGAGAAGAAACAGAACATCAAGAACACTTTACAGGCCTGGATTAGATCAGATTTTCTTCTTAACTAAGGGAAACTCATGGATGGTGTGGCCCCTGTCTGTTTCTTCCTTAATAAGAGTGAGCCAACCTAGGACAGAGTAAAAC
Organism: Herpailurus yagouaroundi; assembly: GCF_014898765.1. Classification (NCBI taxonomy): domain Eukaryota; kingdom Metazoa; phylum Chordata; class Mammalia; order Carnivora; family Felidae; genus Herpailurus; species Herpailurus yagouaroundi. The sequence goes on along the minus strand of NW_024412447.1, from coordinate 13,132,995 downwards.
CTCAGTAAAAGTTTGGGGGGAAGGAGGAAGAAAGGAGGCTGGGACACACGCTTGCACAAGTGAATGAATGACTGCGTGGTGGGACCCACAAACATGGGGAGTTTTTGGGTATCTCAAAAAGATGTAGAAAAAAGTGCCCCAATTATGATGTTAAATGGACTAAATGGCCTCAGAACAATCAGATTAGACAACTGTTTAGCACAGTACTTACTACAATTCAATCTCTTTTCATGATTTTCTGAAACGTTTCAATTCCTTCAAGTATTGAGCCCTTCAAAAGTACTAAATATTGTTCTCCCTTCTCATAACTAAAAACCTGACCCAAAAACCATTCACAGAGAAATGAGCCATATCCACATACTCATTTCAATAAAGCATTAAAGAAGTCTACTTGCATAGGATGGTGGGAAGAGTTTGCTAGAGAAAGTGACATTGGGGCTGGCAGAAGGAAAAGAGAAAAAAAAAAAAAAAAGATCCAAAAGAGAAAACAAAGGTAGGAAGATTTGAAAGTGCATACTATTTAAGAAAACAACAGTGGTTCAGAGGGACTAAGCCTAAGGTACAAAGATGGGGAAGGAGAGGGAGGGCAGGAAGATGAAGGGGAAGCTTCAGACTTCCTTGAGGGGCTCTGCAGACAATCCTCAGGGGTGGAGACTTTGTCTAAAATATCTTAAACAAGGCAGTTTAGTTGTGAGCTCTGATTCTTAGAAAAACAGCTCTGGAGGCAGTGCAGAGCACAGTACAGAGGAAACAGAGACGGGGTAGATGACACCAGTAAGAGGCCACAGGAATTCTCTGTGCGCCAAAGAGTAGGGCATCTGACGTATCTGCGGTGTCAATGAGAATATAATCATACCCAAATACCTCTTCACAGATACAGTCAGTAGATAAACGAAAGTGACCAAGGAGACAGGATAAGGAGATGGAGGAAGGGACTGAGCTTGACTTTGAGGATACGAGCTCTGGGATCCAATACCAGGACAGGGAAGCAAGAGGGATGGACGGTTCAGGTTGGAGATAAACAGGTAAGGTGACATGGGTAATAAGGGTTTTGTTTGGGAGGAAGAGTGCTGTTTGTCGTGACGGGAATAAGCAGGTCTTGTCAAATGGACACTTACAAGGAATTCAAATTTAAGAGGGCAGTAAGGCTATTAAGGGAAGTTCTAAATCTGATACAAAAGGATGATTCCAGAATGAGTATTTTTGAGCATGGTGGATGTGCCAAGAACTGTGCTACGTGATTCAAATAGCACGGTGCCAAGTGATCTGCAAAGGAGACCTACAGGGCGCTTGGGTGGCTGAGTCAGTTAAACCTCCGACTCCTGATTTCGGCTCAGGTCATGATCTTGGAGTTTGTGAGTTTGAGCCCCGCATCAGGCTCTGCACTGATGGTGCAGAACCTGCTTAGGATTCTCTCTCGCTATCTCTCTCTGCCCTTCTTCCACTCTTGCCCACACGAGCGCTCTCTCCCCTCTCAAAATAAATAAATAAACAATACAAAAATTAAAAAGTAACACAGGAGACCTACGAGGCAGGTGAAAGTATGCCCATTTCACAGAAACAGAAACCTAGACTGGGAAAGATCAAGTTCTTTGCTCAAGGGCACACAGAAAATAAGTAACTAAACTGCTCTTAAAACTTGGTGTGTTAGTAATGAATGCCCAGGATTATTTCATAATTTGAGGATGTGATTTACTAAATTTATAAGTAAATTTAGCCCCTAAATTCTGACAACTTCCTCAGTGACAAAACTCTGTGTAAGTCAGAAGCAATATTGTCCCCCTTGAACAACTCATCATGAATATTTATATACTCAATTATTCCCCTTAACTTTTTCCTTAGTGACTAACCTCAACAAGTTACTGTGTCTCCTTGATGTGGACAATCTGAGAGTCCTCGTAGACAATTATTCCCTTCTGGAAATACAGTTTGGGAATACATAATTTAGAAAAGCCAAGCACATTTGGTTTTGAAGCTTTACCCATGAGTCAAATCCTCCAGCCACACTGCAATTCTTTATTCTTTCTCTTTTTTGCCTGTCCAATTCAAAATAACTAAGCTGGAATAATATAATATCTTCATTAGTTGTACTTGGGAGTGAGTCTCAATTGCCAAAGCTTCTAAAAATAACTGAAATGCAGGAAAGACAGGGGAATTTTTATCTCAGCTGAAAACCAGGCGTGGGCATGATGGACTCACAGGGACCAGATACGTTCTTGCACCTTAAGCAGCAACAACAACAACAACAACAACAACAACAACAACAACAACAAAACCAGACAAAATGTATGAGAAGAGGGATTTTAGAAACTGGGCAGTAGGCATGGCAAGACAGTGATCTTCGAGACGAGGGAAGCAGATGAGATGACCCTAAAAACTGCCCCAGCTTAACGCCTGGAGAGAGTTTTGATGCCACAGTAGGGCAACTGAGAGGTGGCCCAGGTAGAGCCCAGAAGTACCCCAAGTTGAGAAGACAGACATGGAGGAAGCCAAGGCAGCTGGAATTTGCAAAGCGGAAGATGGTAGAGAAGAGACCTTCACAGGGACAGAAACGTGCAAGCTGCGAAAAGGTCCCCTCTGGTCTTTGCCTGAATACCTACCAGCACATCTGCTGGAGAAAAGCACCCCAAACGAGGGGAACAACCACTGGAGAGGAGCAGGCAAACAATCCCCAGGGCTCACATAGGGCAGAAAATGGTATTTCCACCAGCTGTCAGGGTTCGGAAAAAATCACGTAATGCATCAGGAATCAGGCAGAGTATTCAGTACTGGGGAAATAATTAGCCTTAGCCTAAAGGCTGCTCTGGTTCCACCCAGGAAAACATAAAAGCAAACCTCAGAAAAATCAAACTATTTCCAAGTGACATAACTGCATCCCAGAATAAAGCTCAAGAAAATTTACAGGAACCTATAATATCCAGCAACCAACAAAGAGAAATTCACAAAGTCTGGCATCCAAAAACAAAAACAACAACAACAAAAAACTGTCAAGCATGCAAAGGAGACAGAAAATAACAATTCATAATGGGAGAAAAACCAACCAACAGTGGCAGACATGGAAATGACACAGATTAGTAGACTAAGGGCCTTAGAACAGTTAATAACTACTTTCCACATGTTCAAGAAACTAATGAAAGCACAAGCATGGGAAGGAGAGCCATCGTAAATGAAAACAAGACTAAGCGTGGTCTTTCAGTCCATCTCCTCATTGTCTGATAGTTACTGAAGTAATTAGTTACTTATTCCCTTTTAAGAAAGACTAGGGGTATCTTCATTCTTGAAAATATTGTGTGGGTAGGTGCTGCCTTGGTTCCAAAAGAATCACTTTGTGGCTTGACTTCCTTGGCAAAGGTTTTCATCTCTGCAAATTTTAGATGCCAATGGGCCTGAGGTAAGAATCTACAACCTCAGGGCGCCTGGGTGGGGCAGTCGGTTAAGCGTCCGACTTCAGCCAGGTCACGATCTCGCGGTCCGGGAGTTCGAGCCCCGCGTCAGGCTCTGGGCTGATGGCTCAGAGCCTGGAGCCTGTTTCCGATTCTGTGTCTCCCTCTCTCTCTGCCCCTCCCCCGTTCATGCTCTGTCTCTCTCTGTCCCAAAAATAAATAAACGTTGAAAAAAAATTTAAAAAAAAATGTTTAAAAAAAATTAAAAAAAAAAAAGAATCTGCAACCTCAGACCTGCTTACGCAAAGCAAGTAAGTGGCTGGAGGTTTTGGAAGATCTCGTTAAAGGCCAACTACTTTTTTTCCTTTTCTTTTTCCCTGTCATTTATCCTTTCATATTTTGATACTGTTGTTGCAAAAGGTAGGAATTTTAAAAATTAATAAGTCACATGAGCTCAAAGTGTTGCATAGACTGGATCCACATAAGATTTTCAGGATTGTTACAGCCCTCATTTTTTTTTTACATTATTTTATTGTGGTTAAAAAATATATATATATACATATACATATACATATATGTATATGTATATATATATGTATATACATATGTATATGTATATATATATATATACATATGCATATATGTATATATATATATACACACACACACACAACATAAAGTTTGACATTTTAGCCATTTTTAAGTGTATAATTTGGGCATTAATTACATTCACATTGCTGTGAATGTATCCAAAAACTATTTCATCACCCTAAACAAAAACTTTGTAACCGTTCACCCATAGCTCCCAATCCCTCACTTTCCCCAACTCCAGGGACTGGTCCCTCCCTGTTAATGTCCTTTCTGCTTTCTGTCTCTAGGAATCTGCATATTCTAGGTTCCTTAAATAAGTGGAATCATACAATACTAGCTTCTTTCACTTAATATAATGCTTTCAAGGTTCTGGATCATGCATGAGAACTTAACTCCTTTTTTATGACTAAATAATATTCCATTGTCCATATATGGACACATATATGGCCACTTTTCATTTATCCATCCATCTACTGACAGACAGGTGGGTTGTTTCTACTTTTGGTTATTGTGAATAATGTTGCAATAAAAATAGGCACATAAATCTCTCTCTGAGCAACTATTTTCAATTTGATTGGATATATACCTAATAGTGGAACTGGTGGGACATATGGTAATTTTATATTTCATTATTTAAGAAATTGCCAAGCTGTTTTCCACGGTGGCTGTACCATTTTCCATTCACACCATCACATGTAAGGGTTCTAATTTCTCTATATCCCTGCCAACACTTATTGCCCCCCCCCAACCTTTTTTATTATAATTATCCTGGCAGATGTAAACGGATATCTCATTATGGCTTTGACTTGTATTTCCCTGATGACTGTGATGACAACAATGTTTCATGTGTTTGCTGGCCATTTGTATATCTTTTCTGCAAATGTCTCTTCAAGTCCTTTTCCCATTTTACTTATTTGTTTCTTTGTTTTTGAGAGAGACAGAATGTGAGTGGGGGAGGGACAGAAAGGGAGGGAGACACAGAATCCGAAGCAGGTCCCAGGCTCCGAGCTGTCAGCCCAGAGCCCAACGCGGGGCTCGAACTCACAAGCTGTGAGATCATGACTCGAGCTGAAGTCGGTCACTCAACCGACTGAGCCACCCAGGCGCCCCCCCTTTCCCATTTTTAAATATTAAACACTTACCAGTTATATGATTTGCAAATATTTTCTCCCATTCTATAGGGATTTTTTTCACTTTCTTGATAATGCCCTTTGAGATGCACAAATGGTTTTGGTTTGGATGAAGTCCAATTTTCCTGTTTTCTCTTTTGTTGCTCATGGTTTTGGGGCTATATCTAAGAACCCACTGCCAAATTCAAAATCATGAGATTGACCCACATTTGCTTCTAAGAGTTTCATGATTTCAGTTCTTATACATAGGCTACTGACTCATCTTGAGTTAATGTGTGTACATGCTGTGATGCAGGGGTCCAAATTTATAATTTTATGCCTTTGCACCAGGAAATCTAGTTGTCCTGGCATCATCTGTTCAAGAGAAAATATCCTCCCACCTGAATGGTCTGAACACTCATGTCAAAAATCAGTTGGATACAGATGTATAGGCTTGTTTTTGGAGTCTCAATTCTATCATTCCATTGGTTTATATGACTATTCTGATGGCAGTATCATACCGTTTTGATTACTGCAGCTTCGCTGATAGTTTTAAAATTGGTTAAGTGTGAGTCTCCCAGCTTTGTTCTTCTTTTCCAAGATTGTGTTGACTACTAAGGTTTCATGCCATTCCACATTAAATGTGAGTATCTGTTTTCTCCTGTTTGCAAAAAAAGGATGCTGGAATTTTCAGAGGAATTGCCCAGAATCTGTACATTGCTCTGGGTAGGATTGACATCTCAATGATATTAAGTCTTCCTAACCATAAATGCAGGATATCTCTTGCATATTTCTTTTTATCTAATGAAAAGTGAATTCAAGGCAACCAGTCAAAAGATCTCAATGACTGCACAATACTGTACTCCTGTCCCCTGACTTAACATGATTTTCATTTCTCTACTCTGTGATGAAATTATGATTAACTGGAATAATCCTGGCAAAATTTCCAGGGTTAGTGAGATCTCATATTAAAATCAAAACAGGGGGCACCTTCACTCAGCATGGAGTCTGCTTCAGATATTCTCTCTCTGTCTCTGTGTCTCCCCACCTCCTTCCGCCCCTCCCTCCCCCTCTGCCCCTCTCCCCTACTTGCGTGCTCTCTCTCAAATTAGAAAAAAAAAAAAAAAAAAAAAAAAAAGATTCTCTCTCTCTCTGCCCCCTGCCCTGCTTGCACATGCATGTGCTCTTTAAAATAAAATTTAAAAATTAAATCTCAGAGGAGCTATGTAAGTATTGAGTATTGTTAACAACTTAGTATTTCTTACTGTATTGAATACTTACTGTATTCAACTATTTCTTACTTAGTATTTCTTACTATTACGGTTTTATTATTATAATTTATAGTTCCATCACAAAGTTAATGAAATATAAAAACACACAAAGAAATATTCTTATACACAGACATACTCACACAGCAAAAGACTGAGTTAGTATTAGTTGTATAATGGATATTAAACCTTATTAGAAGAATGGGATGCAATTAATTACAATTAAGACATTAAGAGTACCAAAGAAATCATTATACTTTGTTTATTCCACTTAATTCTTTCCAGAAGTCAATGTTCTCTATATCAACTCTCACTGTAAATCTCTCAAATTTTCCTGAGAGGTGGAGGAAGATGGCTGTGTCCTGAGAGGGTCTACCTTGGATGATGGAGAAATGGATGGGAGACGATTACAGGAATGACGCAAAGTTGTGCAGTGCTCTCTAACCTTTTATGCTGAGGAATACCCCTTAGTTAGTTTTGAGCACACTCCTAAAATACATGTGTTTATAAATTATATACATGAACTACTCCCACCTCATTAAATTAAGTATTTAGGAAAGTTTAATTTCCTTTGTTTTTAGACACAAAATAAATAAGTTCTAATATGTTTTTTTCTTGCAACACACTGGATCATCTTGTACACCATGATGAAGACAACTGCTTTAGAGTATTAAAAAACAGAGGGGCGTCTGGGTGGCTCAGTCGGTTAAGTGACCGACTTTGGCTTAGGTCATGGTCTTGCAGCTTGGGGGTTTGATCACGCACTGGGCTCTGGGGTCTGTGCTGACAGCATGAAGCCTGGAGACTGCTTTGGATTCTGTGTCTCCCTCTCTCTCTGCCCCTCCCTCGCTCACTCATGCTCGCTCGCTCTCTCTCTCTCTCTCTCTCTCTCTCTCTCAAGTATCAAAAACATTAAAAAAAAAACTGTTTAAAAATCAATTAAAAAAAGGAAGACAAAGGCCCAAAGGTTTCTGCTCCTTATTATATGTCCTAATTCTGCTTATTCTTCTTAAAACTCAGAGACTCTGAATTTCTGTCTCTTTCTTGAGAGTACTATCTCACTTAATCTGTGAATGTTCCTTTGTTGTCACTACTAATAAAAACTTCTCCCTGAATGGTCATTTTATAAGAAAGCTTCCAAGTGTTGCTTTCAGGGGGTAAAGATGGGTCAAGAATCTTGTCATGTGACATGTTAGGATAGAAGAAAAGAGAGCCCAGAGGATCAGGTGCTCTCGGGAGGTGGCAAAAGGGAATCTGCCCTGTTGGCAGGTAGGAGGCTGCAGAGTGGGAAGAGGCAGGTCTAGGGGGGTGACAGAGCCCTCAGGAGGTACGGTGTGTTATCACAAGGATTCTTCCTTTGCAAATCAGTCAGGAAATAAAACTCCTTCTCTTGCCAAGTAGGTGGGTGGTTACCCATCCTCTCTAACAGGAATCAAATGACAGACAGGGACGTTTACCAACGTCACGGGCAAAGATATTACAAAAAGCCCAAAGTTAAATGATGTCATCTTCCAGTGGTAGCACTGCTGGACTACTTTTTTCATTTGCAACATTGACACTGAAAATATTACCACTTCCCCTTGTAATCTCTTATTCCTAAGGCCACAAGTACGCCCGCCCACCTAACAAGTAGTAAAGCACATTTTAGGTCAAACTAGAAAACAGAAGGAAAGTATCTCGCCAGGCTCCAACACGATGCCAGACAGGGTGGACTGTACTGTGTGCATAGACAAAGTGACAGGAAGGGATGGTGGTGCTGGGAAACTGAGACTTGACACAGGGGATGTGTGGTCTGGTGGTTTTGTTTGATTTTTCTTCTTCCCCACTTACATCACTGAGCCTTTCCCGGGAGCTGCTCCTGTGGAAGCCCTTGGATTCTCCGCTGGCGCTTTCACTGTCACTGTCCCTGCAGCTGTTCTGGCCTGGCTTCAGCTAAAGGCAAAAGAAAAAGAGGAGAAAGAACAAAGTCAGTGGTCTCCTCACACAACTGTTCTTCAGGTCTTGTCAAAGTGAACAACTTAAGGTCCTGCATTTGAACATTCTTCTCAGCTTCTGAGTAGTGCCAGGCAAGCAGACGCAGGAAGAAACACAGAGGGCAGGCTAAGCAAAACATATACCATAAAATGTCAATGTAAATCTGAGTGAATAAGCCTAAACACACACACACACACACACACACACACACACACACACACACACACCCTGAAAAAAAAATCTAACAAAGGTCCATGAATCCTGAAAATTAATCTTCCCTCTGATTTTTCCTCTATTCCACTGGGGCATTTTTGTCAATAATATAAAGACCAAACACAATGAATTAAAGCCAGATTACACCAACTCTGGGGGCCCGCCTTATTTCCCCTGTCCTCCTCTGAAGAAAGAATACAACAAAACAGAGCAAAAGACAATGTCTTCTTCTAGGTGAAAATGATGAGATGCTCTATGTTATTGTTCAACCACCAAGAAGACAATGATCCTGATTTCTGAGACAACACTGTGGAGGTCCCCTGTCAGATATTTAAGAGTGCCAAATTAAGACCTACAGCTTAAGGATATTAGCCAGCACTCATTCAACAAATATGTATTGAGTGTGGCATCTAGGCCTGGTAGTAAGAGCTGAAAATATGATGCTAAACCAAAAAAAAAAAAAAAAAAAGGGTAAAAAGTCTCTAATCTTATGAAGCTTACATATTGGCAGTTTCTACACGTTTACCCGGCTCTGATATTCCACTGAAATGAATAAACACACAGAACTGCAAACGATTAGTCTATATGGGACTATGAGTCCCCCACATATGGACCATTAGTCTATGATGCTATCATCAGCAACCACCTTTGGAGAGACCGCAAGCAATCTGATGCAGGTTATAACATACAGCCCTTTCACAATGTTCTTAATCTCGCAAGGGAAAGACGGCGAGGCAAGCAAATATAATAACACAAGGAAACACATGCTAAATGTAATACCAAAAAGAAGGAAGAAAGGTAACCTCTGAAGCCTTGGATTTTTCAAAGTGGATTGAGCTCATACGGCTGAGAGGAGAGGGGAAGATACTCTTGACAGGAGAAAGACAGAAAGCAAAGGCAGGGAAAGCAACATGCTAGGAAATGATCAGAAGGAGTCTTATCTGAAACAGAGATTTCCTTCTGGGAGGAAATTGGAAGAAACATTACAGAGGGGTGCACGGATCAGACATGGAAAGTCTCAAACAAAACATAAGCCCCATACTTCTGGGAAGGAGGGAATTTCAGAGAGAAGAACAGGTAATAGGTAGCACAATTTTTGCCTGCAGGTTTGCATGTGGCTCCGGGGCCAAGGGGGAATGTGAAGCAAGACAAATGGAGAATGAATCTAAATCCACATTCCTTGTCTAATGTGCTTCTTTAAAAACTGCAGTTCAGGTCCCACTCTGGGTCACACCGGCTAATAAGCTGTCCCCAAATCCCCACTATACAGAGCATTCGTTTTTTGCTTTCAGCCTTTCTACAAATCCACTTTTATCACTTTCTTCTAAAACTCCATTTCTCCAGAAGTCTTCTCTAATGGAACCCAGAAAAATGATACTCATTTTACTTTGTATTCTCCTGGGCCCTTAAGTACTTAGTTTCCTTCTAAATTACTGCTAAACCTGCTAATTCTAAGTTAATTCAGATGCAAGCTATATGAGCCTTTTCTTATTACTATGGAATAAAAGTTCAGAATATTGTCATTCTCTTCAAATTTTCATTTTTACACTTATAATAAAGGGGAATTTAATCTAAAATGAACATCACTTTCTCTCAATTTCGTGAACATGTCATGTCCATTTCCATCCTGCACCTATGTATTCACACTAGATTTCCTCAACCAGTAAAGCTCACCCTACCCTTCTCTGTGCATTTCAGGTCAAGATTGTTTTTAATGCTCAGATATGACCCGCTATGGTTTTTGAAGAGCTCCTTCTTTCTAGATATATTTTTTGATGTATGCCTTCAAAGTTTAGCCAGTATATCATTCTTCATTAAACGCCTCTGATAATTATATACTTTCAAGTATGAAAAGGCTTACTGTTATTACATGCATCTGACTGGTGATAAAATCTGTATGTGGAACAGGCACTCTAATTTATAGGCAATGTCATAATTTTCATCTCCCTGGACCTCTGACTTAAGTAAAGGCAGGTAATGCTACTTCCAATGAGTGAATGAAGAAACAAATAGAGCAAATAATATGCTCAGAATTAAGCAAGATATCTAGGACTCAGTCCATGTCTGTACAGCTTACCGCTCTCTTCATTTTACTTCTTAGAACCTATTTAGTATGTTAGCATTTCGTGTGGAAATAATGAAGTCTGCAGGATATGAATATTCTCTACAGAGTATGTTTTTAATATATTTGTGGTACCTGACTTAATTCACACACAAAAAAAGAAGTCTCATAAAGTGATATTGATCAAGAGGTGTTTATAAAAACTCAGCCCCTCAACCTAGACGAGATAAACATCCCGTAGGGAATTAACAGCATAAGAGCATGAAGACTTCTCCTGATATCCACCTGGCTTACCAAAATCTGGACATGGCATTTGGATCTCTTCCATATTTCTTCACAGAAGGAAAATGATGACTTTAACAGGCCCAACAAGAGACTTCAGTGGCTCTGATGTAAATTATCTGACTAAATGTTGATCTAGGCTAAGGGCAAAACCCAAGAAGGACTGAGATGAACCAGTTTCCTTGCCTTCCCTGTGCCCTTCCAGCAAAAGCACATCAGTGAATTCTCTTTGGAGAGCCTTACATAAAATCCGCCCCCACACTGCCCTTTTCTCCTCCAAAGCCAGGCTCAAGTTTAAAGGAAACTTAGGATTTTAAGCTGTCAGACAGCTCAATATTTCAAAGAAATGGACTGACTACAGTAAGTACTAAAGCTAAACCACAAGATTTCAGGCAAAGAAGTATTCACTCCTAATCCCATGAATACATTTAAAACTGGCATTTTCAGCCATATCCAATGGATCATTTGGGGTAGCACAGCTAACTTAGAAGTTGTAATCCTTCACCTGAAATTCCCAGCTATTACCTACAACCAAGAGACATTACAAAGGCCAGGTGCTGGCTTAAACATTTAAAGACCTAAGAAAAATCGATCCGCTTGCATTGATTTGTCCTAGCACCCATGGCGGCTGTTGTAAGAAAGCTATTGCTATAACAGATGCAATGAGATTTCTTACTACCATTTTTTAGATACGCTAAAATACCTTGTTTATTTAAAAATTAATGATTCACTCATTTCCAGAATTGTCTTCTCATTAGAATATTATACAATTTTGGCATCAGAATTACAACAAAACAGATGAAATAAAAAGGAAGCTAGAATCTGGCATGAGTGGTAATGATCCTATCAATAAGATTAACAACTTTTATAATATATAAGAAGATGAGTTGTTTTCCATTCGACTTCATTGTCAACAATACAATCAAAAACTCTGAAGCTGTTATGTCGTTAGAGTTAACTGTTATTAATGGCTAATTAGGAAAATAACGATCCATGGTTTTATCGCTGCTAATGAACATGTAACGAAATCCCATCACGCTGGACTCAGTGAAGGTGGAGGAATTCTGTATACACCTGCCAAGATTTGTGACCCAGGCTCTGCCACTCTTCAGCTTGAGTATGGAGAGTTCAAGATGCTAGATGCTCTGTGGGTGTCATTAACTCTTCAAACAAAATTCGCAGAAGGATAAAGTATGTGGAGATGATACCAATGCCTGAAACTCAAGCGGAATGATGTGAATTATGCACTGCAATGCAGAAAAGCATCCAAAAGTAACCTCCTACCACCATTTTGGTCCCTCAAAGCAGCATAAATCCTATGTCTGACTGCTGAGTTTTCCTGCAGGGATCTGAATGAACTTCACACAATGTTTTAAAAATGTGTCAATAAGCACAGACTTGTCTATTTTTCAATGAAATTTTGTAACATGCCTTCACTAACATCAAAATGGCAAGTATTTAATCTTGTAAAAACGTTTGTGTTTTTTTTCCAAAACGAAACTCTTCCCATTTGTTGAAATATTCCCCATAGATTGGGTTGAATTTGTACTATATTTTTTTATTTTTTATTTGAGTAGAGTTGACACACAATGTTTTATTAATTTCAGGTACAACCTAGTGATTCAACATCTCCATATGTTATTCTGCCCACAAATGCAGGTGTCACCATACAATTCTATTATAATACCATTGACTATATTCCTTATGCTGTACCTTTTATTCCTAGAATGTATTCATTCTATAACTGGCAACCTGTAATACCCACTCCCCTTCACCCATTTTGCCCATTCACTCATCCCACTTCCCTCTGCCAAACATCACCTTGTTCTACGTATTTATGGGTACGACTCTGTTTTTGGTACCTTTATTCATTTGTTTTGTTACTTAGATTACACTTCTGAGTGAAATAATATATTTGTCTTTCTTGGTCCGACTTATCTCATCTAGTATAATACCTTCTAGGTCCATCCATGTTGTTGTAAATGACAGGATCTCATTCTTTTACATGACTGTGTAATAGTCCATTTCGTGTGTGTGTGTGTGTGTGTGTGTGTGTGTGTGTGTGCACGTGTGTCACATCTTTATCCATTCACCTATCTATCAATAAATATGTGGGTTGCTTCCATATTTTGGGTCTTATAAATAATGCCATAATAAAGATGTGGGTGCATGTAACTTTTCAAATTAGTATTTCCTTTGGGTAAATACCCAATGGTATGATTGTTGGATCATAGGGTATTTCTATTTTTAATTTTTTAAGGAACTTCCATACTGTTTTTCAGAGTGGCTGTAGTGCATCTGCATTGTCTTATTCCTTGAGTTTTAAAAGGTACTTAAGATGAGAGAAAGAGAACTAAACTACTTAATGAAAAGCTGACACATCAAAATAAGCTAACAGGAAATACAAACAAAATTATAAATTTGAATAGAAAAAACATTTTAGGACATTAATAATATATTGTACTTTTAAACATACAATATAACAAGTTGTGCCTAAAAGGTAAACATAAATTCTGGAAACTAAGGCAGGGCAAGAAATTTGTGTAAAATTTCTCCGGGATCACAGAATCAGAAATTATCTTGTTATTGTCTTCAATAAGTAGAGAAAGTTTTAAGTAAGGATTTGATAATCTTACAGTTAACCACTGGTAAAATTTAGATACTAAAAATAATGTCTTCTAAATCATTATCAAATATAAAAGGATCAAAATTATAATCAATACTCTCAATTGGGAATATCTGGAAAATAAGGGAAATAGCAAGATAGCAAAAACATATAAGTATGTTGGTTATAATAATAACATATATGGATTAAGCCCCATTTTTTAAAACAGCAAGAACATCTACTATTTGTGAGGTTAAATAAATAAATGAATAAATGAAAAAATGAATATCCAATTATTTGTTAGTTAGAACCCCTAGGTTTAAAAAAAGAGAGGGGGAAAAAAAAGACAAAGGATTAAATGGTTAGGTGAAGTCATATGTCAAAGACAGCCATTTTACAGTGATAAGAGATAACATCTTTACCCTTCATAGGTCTGTACTTTATACTGAAGGGTTGAGTTATAAGCTTTTTATGCCAATGTATAAAGTAAAGAAGTATGTTAAGTAATCGAGGAAATCAAGATGGGACTCTTTAGCATCCTATTAATCAGGAAGGCAGAAAACAGAGCAATAGAAAAAGACACAGATGCTAAAAGACTCAGTTTGAGCCAATATGTAATAAATTCGGTGATTACCAGAGACCACGTCTTTGAGCATACCCATAGGACATCAGCACCAACTGAAGATAGACTAGGCCACAAAGAATATCAGAATAAATTTCAAAATGTAGAAATCACATGAGCAGCCTCCTCTATGATAAAAATTAATAACAATTTAATGTAAGTGATGAATCATGGGAATCTACTCCCAAAGCCAAGAGCACACTGTATACACTGTATGTTAGCTAACTTGCCAATAAGTTATATTAAAAAAATAATAAATAAATAAAATTTTCCTCTAAATATATAAATAAATAAATATCCCTATCACCTAGAGATTTTTAAAAATCTTTAAAACATATTTTTAAAAGTTGTCTCCATAATCACAGTTGAGTCAAAGTCAGAATCATAAAAACACCATTTAAAAGTTTAGAAAATAAAATTATAAATACATAAGATAAAAAAATTTACAGGGTGCTGTAAATTCTGTGCTAGAGGTTAACTCAGAGACTTTAATTTATTTTGTAAAGTGGACAGTAATAGTAAGTAAAGAGCCTAGTTATAGAGATCAAAAAGAAAGAAGACAAAAAAGCAACTACAGGGACAAATGAAGAAAAGAGATTCCAAAAGTGAAAAGTACATAATGAATTGGAAACTGAAATACTGTACACAATTACTAAACTAGAGTATAAATGGGAGTGAAACTCACAGAATTTAGAGGGACATACTGCTTACAAATAGAAGAAAAAAGTGATAAAGAACAAAATCAAATACAATCAAACATAATAATATAATAGAATTATATAATATTATATAATGTAAAATATAAGAATACAAGTACTATAAAAATGTGAGAATAAACACATGTCTAAATTATAGTACTAAACATTCTATGTGGTACTGTCAAAATCATAACCAAATAGTTTAAACTTTTAAAAATCTTTTAATTAAAACAAATTTTAAGTTTTTTTTTTCTTTTGAAAGAGGGGGGAGGGGCAGACAGGGAGACACAGAATCCGAAGGAGGCTCCAGGCTCTAAGCTGTCAGCACAGAGCCCGACGTGGGGCTTGAACCCACGAACTATGAGATCATGACTTGAGCCGAAGTCAGAGGCTTAACCAACTGAGTCACCCAGGTGCCCCAAACATTTAAAAAATTTTAGCAAAATTTGATTCAGAGCATTAAGAAAAATGTGCAAAGTGAATTTATGCCAAAATCCAATAATGAAACACAAAGGGAACTACAGAATGATTTTTTAATTAAAAAAGCTGCAAAAATTTGATGAAATACACAAATTAAATTTAATAATAAAATAAAGGGTAGTTCACCGAGTTCTAACAGAATCTTTCATAAGAATGTAAGAGTCCACCAATCTGCAAATGGGCATAAGGGAAATTTTTGAGTTGATGGCAAAGTTCTAAAATTGGAGTATGGTGATGCTCATACATAACTCTATAAATTTACTAAAACTCATTAAATTGTACACTTGCAATAAGTGGATTTCATGCCATGTAACTTATATTTCAATAAGGTGGTTTATTTTAAAAAGTAAAAGGTGCTATCATTTTCACCTCTTACTCCAGAAACCATTCCCTGTTAAAGACTTTACTGATTAGGTCAGGCTCACAGAAGATAACTCCCTTTCTTTAAGTCAACTATGCTATATACAAATCTAACTGGAGTAAACAGGAGGCAAGTGTCCTGAGGGCCATCTTGGAATTCTGCCTACCACAGTGGGTTTACAAAGACAAGAAAAGGAGAAATTGCTTCTAAATCCATTTATCATAAAATCATTCCAATGGAATTAGTAAAGTTTCACTAATGCAAAATAAGATAGGGTTCTTGGATATGCCTGGACTTTGGAGTGCTATTTATCTGAATGTTACAGTGATGTACCCAAATAAATATTTAAGGTATTGCACTGATGATAACTTGAAGGTTGCGTTATTAGCTGGAAAATGGAAACTACTGAAGTACTTCCACTTGTCAATCACATGTATTATTCAACACTTAAAGGAGTTCAGTGGACTTCACAGCAGTAAAAATAAACCCTGAAAGTTAATAAAGAGAGGAAAATGAGCCAAGATCAATCTAACTGCATAGTTTCGAACATAAACAAGAAGCAATTAAGACAATCAAGTGCAATCTGACCAACTTTGATATCCTTCCAATAGACACTCGACCCAGACAGCAGAACTTAATAATGTTCTACAGCTTATCAAGAGAATCATAACTCTCTATGATTTAGCCAAGAGGCTATTACGATACTATTTCTTTATAACTTAATAATGTGAAGGGAAGAGAATGGAAGTGTAAATAGCAAGGCTTGATATACAACTCACATCTCTCTATCTACAACTTGGGTACTATTTCTAGGTTGAATTATGTTGACAAAAACATGATAACATACCTGACTTCATTTTCTACCGAAAAGGAAGTCTAAACTATAGGGAAATGCGGGAAGGAAGTACAAGAATGGAATTAAAGAGAAAAGCCTGAATGAACAGAAGATGTTTGGCATTCCTTGAGTATGACTGTGGACTAAAAGATAAATCTATTTTCCAATTACCTCGGAAATTCACATGCAGTACACATGAGCAATGCAGTAAGTTGATGGAGGAATGTCTGACTGCTTTGGCAAAGTTTCTAGACCTCTGATAATGAGATTTTGATTAATAAAAAGAAATTCTGAGACCATATTAATTGGTTGGTGAGGATGAATATACAAAAATAACAAATACACATAACTTAATATTTTTCTATAAGAAAACATGTTTTCAAACAACTTTCTAAATGTCCTGGCATTCTTTAAAATAACCATCACCTCAAACACAGAATACTTTATGTGTTTTATTTTTCCCGTTCTACCATGAAAAAATAGCCAACAGAGGTCTAAGGAAAGAAATATGTAAGGTGAGTCTGACACATCTTGTCATCCCAGAAAGACCATGGCAAAGAGACTTGCAATCCAAATTTGAGGTGCTTCCACTAATCACAGATGGGACTTTATTATCAATATCATAATTGAATTGATATTCACAGAGAATTGAAACCTATCAATTATGGTTATACAAATAAACAATTACATCAAAAGAAAACCAACAAATATGCCTTATTGGTTATCTTCGGAGCACCTTGTGATAATGAAAAAAAAAATAATAAAGTAAGGAATCAAGCATCATTGGCTTCCATAACCTAAAAAGAGAGAAAACCAGATAATGTATGTCTCCTGATACGAGAACACATCACCCCACCCCACCCCCACCCCCACCTCCCAAAAAAATCATACCTGAATCTGATTTACCACAGATTATAATACAAACTTACAAGAAATGTAAGGGATAGGGGCAAGTGTTAAACTATGTAACAGGGGATACAAAATCAGCAAAATCCATCAATTGCCAGATTCCCTCAAAGAATAAATTGCAAAGTAAGCACAGAAAAGTAGATATGGGATAACAGGTAGGGCAGCTCAACACTCTTGACAGAAACAGATCTTGTTTTCAACCTAATTTGAGGAAAGTGCTGAAAAATTATGAGACAAACTCAAATATATGTCCACTGACCAGGTATTGATGATATTAAAAACTGTTTATATTTTGATATAGGTACAAGAAAAAGGGCAAGCTTTTTGTAGCTACTGAAATATTTATGATTGAAATGAGTTGCTATTTGGGGTTTACTTTTTTCAAAGTAATGCAGGCGATAGGGAGAATAGCACCTGTGGGGAGGTGGCTGGGGGGATAAGGGATACTGATGAAATAAGATGAGACAGGTCTTAATTGCTGGGGTTGGACGATGAGCATACGCATGTGGGTTTATTACACTATTATCTCTATTTTAGTATACATTTTAAGGTTGCTATAAAAATAAGTTTTAAAACCTTATCTCCAGAAAAGGCATTATTCTCCTCTAACCCATATACTTAGTGACTATTCATTTTCATTGCTAGATTATGAACATCTAGAATTCGTAAGGATATAAAATACTTTGGTTAGGGGCGCCTGGGTGGCGCAGTCGGTTAAGCGTCCGACTTCAGCCGGGTCACGATCTCGCGGTCCGGGAGTTCGAGCCCCGCGTCAGGCTCTGGGCTGATGGCCCGGAGCCTGGAGCCTGTTTCCGATTCTGTGTCTCCCTCTCTCTGCCCCTCCCCCGTTCATGCTCTGTCTCTCTCTGTCCCAAAAATAGATAAACGCTGAAAAAAAAAAAATTAAAATACTTTGGTTAAAAGCTATCGAAACTTTTAAGATATGAATTTTAAGAGCAAACCTCTACCCAAATTGCCACTGTTTTGGTACCAATACATTTCCAGTCCAATCAAATATTAAATTCTCATCAAGGCTGAGGGTCCCTCCCCTATCCCTGGGTATCTTAATGTTCAACTAGGCGCAGGCTGCCATAACAAAATTCCACAGACTGATGGCTTCATTAACAGACCTTTTCTCATGGTCTTGGAGGCTGGAAGTACAAGATCAAGGTCAGCATGGGCAGTTTCTGGTGAGAGCTCAACTCTCTTCCTGGCTGGCAGACAGCCACCTTGTCTCTGTGTCCTCACATGGTGGGGAGAGGGAGAGCTGGCTCTCCAGTAACCCTTCCTGTGCATTAATCAGGGTCCTACCCTTTATGACCTCACTTAACCTTAATTACTTCCTTACTCCAAATACACGGGGGGTTTAATATACCAATTGGGCGGAGGCATAATTCAGTCCATAGCACTTAGTAACCTGTATATCACTAAACTCATCGCCCATTAGTGACTATTCTGTCCTAAGCTACATTATTTCCATGCAAGCACTATAGTCAACTTTTTAAAAAAGCCACAGACATTTCCTAAGTGAGATGGGTTCCACAAATGCATGTTCTAGAATAATTGAGATCCCTTTTACAGACTGAACTGTGTGCATCCAAAATTCTTATGTTACAACCCTGATTTCAATTACTTCAGAATGTGACTATATTTGGACAGACAAACTTTAAAAAGGGAATTAAGTTAGATAGAGACCATTAGGGTGGGCCCTAATCAAATCTGACAGGTGTCCTTTTAAGAAGAGGCCATTGAGACATCGAGACAACAGGGAGGCACATGAAAAGGGAAAGGACCATGAGAACCACAGGGAGAAAGTGACCACCAGCAAGGCAAGGAGAGAAGCCTCAGAAAAACCGTTATCTGCCAACATATTGGTCTCGGACTTCTAGTCTCCAGAACTGTGAGAAAATAAATTTCTGTTTTTTTGAAGCTACCCACTCTGTGGTATTTTGTTATGGCACCTAGCAGACTAATATAATCCTTTTCTTATGGGTACAAACATCCTGGCTGCTATTTTTTCGCACCTTAGAAGAAAAAAGAAATGAAACAAGACAAATAGAAGAACCCAGTTATCTTTCCATTTCTTTCATGCCCTTTACAAATAATTCTTGGAAACATTTTATTCAGTATCACCAATTCTTTTCCTCCAATTCTCTGGTTAACTCAGCCCAGTGAGGTTTTTGTCCTCACCTGTCATGAAATTGTTCCCGTCAAGCTCAACAACAGGCTATCAGAGGCATTTTCAGAGCTCAGGACCAAAGACCCAAACACTGAATAGTGAAAAGCTGTATATCACACTAATATAGTGTTAAAGAAAATATTTCTATCCTCTGACCTTGTCAAATGAATGTCCGTAATGACACTGAAGGCCAGGTTTTAATTTAAAATTCTGTCTTCCTTGAATTTCTTGATGGAATGTGGCAGTGTGGGAGAGCCCATCCCTGGCTTTCGTTACTGTCTGTAGTTCTCAAGAAGCTTCACCTGCCCGTGGGCAATGTCCTAGCCCATACTCCAGGTTCCATCCACACTGCCCACTTTCCCCCAAGTCCACTAGCTGTGCCCCCCAGCTCGGGCTCAGGCATACACAGAGCTCTGGTGCTGTGCCCTCCCAGGAGGATGGACCCAGCAAGCAGACCCTCAAAGTCCGACTGAGGACATTTGGCCTGGAATTCTGGAATCTTAGCTAATCAGTAGTAATGTGTGTAGAAGGCATGTGGTGGGCTCCAAGTGGACACATGTCCTTGGCCCTTTGAACTCTCCCACTATGGGAAGGGACATGACTTAAGGAAGCAACGTCAAAGTCCCCGTTGGCTGGCTTTAACAGCAGTACAGTACCAGTCAACAACAAACTCTGAAAGCTGAACCTAGTGATCACTGTCAGTGCCTGTCTTCCCGACCTATCTACCTACGGGTAACATCTGACACAACTGATCACTCCCGCATCCTTGAAGCACTTTGTTTTACTCCTGACTTTCCTCCCACCTCTCTGGCCGCTCCTTACCAGTCTGGCTTCTCCTCTTAATCTCAACTCTTAATGTTTGGTTCTCCATGGCTCAGTTGTTAGACCTCTTCTTTTCTAGGCCTATACTCACTACCTTTAATGATCTTATCCAGTCTCAATGTTTTAAAAATGATCTATGTGCTGGTGATGCCTAACTTCTATTCTTAGCCTCAATCTCTTCCCCAAAACCCAGTCTTCTAAATCTAAGTACATCCTTCAATTCCACTTACACACTGAAAAGGTATCTGAAACCTAAAGTGACTAAAGCCATACTCTCAATGTTTCCAATTGTTATTAATAACAATTTTACTTTTCTAATTGCTCAGGACAAAATCGTTACTCCTACAGCTACCACTCTAGTCAAAGCTACCTTTGTCTCTTGCCTAGATTACGACACCAACTTCCTATCTGATCTCCCTGCTTGTGACCTTGCCTGCTACTTCCGTCCATTTCTCCCAAGATCCAGAGTGCTCCTATTAAAAAAGTCAGTTCACATGCTATACTTCTCAAAATCTTCCAGTCTCTCCATCATCATCATAATAAACACCAAGGTCATCACAAAGGCCGACAAAGTAGTCCCTACTGCATCTGGTTCCCCCATTATTTCTCTGGCCTAGGTCCCTCTGTATCAGTGTAGCAAACTTCACTGACTGTTCCTCAAACAAGGCAGGCATGCTTCCGCCTCAGGGCCTTTGCACTTGCTGCAACAGCTATCTGAAATGTTCAGCCTCCAGAAGGCACAAAGTTTACTGAAGTCTTTATTTAAATGTCACTTTCTTAGTGAGGGCTTCCCTGATCATCCCGATTTTAGGATGCAACCCTGCCTCTACTTAATACCTTCTAATGTAATACTTATTATTTCACCTGTTTTATTTGTGCTCCGTCTCCTCCAAACTCCTACTACCTCAACCACATGGCAACCAGATACTAAGCTACATTATCAGAGGATTTTGATCTGTTTTGGTCACTGTTAATAGGTACACTCTAAAACAATACCTGTCATTTATTAGATGCTCAATAAATATTTGTTTAATTAATAACTATGTATAATCTTTTCAGATCTATAACATGTTAGGTCAGCCTTCAAAATCTCCCACAGAATGGCTCTTGGAGCTATTAACAAAGAGTGTGACTAGGTCATAGAAAGCCAGTCTTCGAGGATTAGCCAAAAAGAAGAGCTCAAAAACGGAGTGAGAACACGAAAAGTAGCCTGCACATTTAGCAAACTTGGGGGTTTTTGTGATATACAAAACCAGCCTTTAAAGAATCCTTATTTGGGGCACCTGGGTGGCTCAGTCGGTTAAGCGACTGACTTCAGCCCAGGTCATAACTTGCGTTCGTGGGTTCAAGCCCCGCTTCGGGCTCTGTGCTGACAGCTCAGAGCCTGGAGCCTGCTTCGGATTCTGTGTCTCCCTCTCTCTCTGCCCCTCCCCTGCTTGCACTCTGTCTCTCTCAAAAAAAAAAAAAATAAAAGAATAAAAACATTAAAAAAAAAAAATCCTTATTCTCCAAAATGTGTTACTGAAGATTTTGTTCTTGAAAAAGTGATCATACGTAATTTAAGATATTTTAGACAGTCAGGTATAAGCTTATAAAATGAAAAGCAGCACATAATTATAGTTAGCTTAATAAATCTTCATCCTGGCATTTGAGACTCTTAAAAGTACTTGTTCAGCAAAAGGTCAAAAACCACTACCTAAAGAAGTTAATAGCTCTCTCAGTATTATACACCCTTGTTGATGAGATTGCCACTTTAAGTAATTTGGATAATATGAAGCATTTAAAAGTCTTTTCTATTTTACCCTCTAACAGTGTGGATTTGAGACCCGCATGGGGCTCCACACTGCCAGTTTCTGGGGTTCTCTATCTCCCTCTCTCGTTGCCCCTCCCCTTCTCTCTCTCTCTCAAAGTAAATAAGTAATCTTAATAAAAGAAAGTATTTAAAAGAACTTAAGGCCACCAATGTTCAGCTATCGACACAAGAGCAAAGGCTAGTAAATAAAGGGTTTGCTCATTGCTCTTATAGTTATAGCTAACATATTTCTCAGTAGGACCCAAAATATCTCATGAGCTCCATGTAATCAAGAAAGAAAGCAATTAATATGCCCATTATGTAGAATACACAATCTTTACACTATTTCTAAGAATAACAAAAACTCTAAAAATTAAATTGTACTTCCCAATTTACAGATGGAGAAATCCAAAGCTGAGAAAGACTAAGTACTCTGAGCAAAGCCACAAAGGGCTGAAAACAGAACCAAGGCCACCTGACTCTGTAAGAGCCATGGCCCATGGTAGTTATGAACAGCTGCTGGAACAAGGCAAGAGGAACATGTCCACAGAATCTAAAAATTTAGCTTCCCTTCATCCCTCCAAATTTATAAATTCTATTTTGATCTTGAAAGTAAACTAATCAGCATGTTGAGTGGCCATGTAGTTTAAATCAACTACTAAATCAGCTCTATGATGATCCCAATCTCATGAAAATGTGAGTCAATTCTTGTTCGAAAAGAAAAGAGAAGAAAAGAAGAAAGGAAAGGAAAGGAAAGGAAAGGAAAGGAAAGGAAAGGAAAGGA
>NW_024412447.1:13089370-13110016 GCF_014898765.1 Herpailurus yagouaroundi | reverse complement strand
GAAAGGAAAGGAAAGGAAAGGAAAGGAAAGGAAAGGAAAGGAAAGGAAAGGAAAGGAAAGGAAAGGAAAGGAAAGGAAAGGAAAGGAGGAAGGAAGGAAGGAAGGAAGGAAGGAAGGAAGGAAGGAAGGAAGGAAGGAAGGGCGGGTGGATTACATATAAAATATGCACAGTAGGTAGGGGAGAAAAAAACCCCAAACTACAGCTATTTAGGACACTGGTGTGTTTTAAAATTATTTTTCACTTCCACATTCCAAATTCCCTAAACTCCAAACCGATCAAAGTTTTACAGATTATCCCTGAAAAAAAAGAAGACAAGAAACACAAATTAATAACTATTTAAGCATTCTGTTTCATCATGATAACAAACAGATGGTTTTAATATTCTGGAGGCTAATTCCTGAACAATTAAAAACACAGCAAGACATTAACATCTAATGAAACATTTTAACTACCAGTATATGCATCTGCCATTAATTCCCACACAGTAAGGTCTTGGATCTCCTCAATCTGTTCTTTATTAAGGAAAGTTTTTCCACTCTGAATTTAGTGAAGTAGAGAATTAACAACTGTTTTCAATCAGCAATCAGCAGGATATTTCGCCAATGTGTACTGAAACCATGTACACTATCAGACTTAAATTTATTCTTATGATCGCTTTGATGTACACACATTTGCAATTTAAGAACAGATCCAATTTTCTAATTAGGTGTTTTCCTCCCCAAACTCATGCTACATTAGCCCCCTTTATGTACAACAGGAACTCTCATTGAGCTGTGACTAAAAAAGATGTTGTCAGTGTTTAATAATGCAGTTAACTTTTGACTCAAAGTGCCAAAACTATCCTCGACTGCTATCTTCTACACTCTAGCAACATGTAAAGGCAACACTCACAAGAACAGTGAAGGACAAATGGATGTACCACATTCTCAGATCTGGCAGGCTGAGACAGGAGAACCAGTTACCATTAAGCTGTTTACATCTTTATGATGACAGTAATGCTGTACCAATTTGCTGTTATACAACTTTCCAATAATTGTACATAATTCACCTAATTTAATCCTCACATAAATCTTCTGAGGTAAGCACAATAAATTATAACATATCCCCTTGGGATGCCTGGGTGGCTAAGTCAGTTAAGCATCCGACTTCGGCTCAGGTCATGATCTCAGGGCTCGTGGGTTCGAGCCCCGCACTGGGCTCTGTGCTGACAGCTCAGAGCCTGGAACCTGTTTTGGATTCTGTGTCTTCCTCTGTCTGCTCCTCCCCTGGCTCACGCTCTGTCTCTCTCTCAAAAATAAATAAACATTTAAAAAGATATTTTTTAAATAACATATCCCCTTTACAGACAAAGAAACTAAAATTCAGAGATGAGTGACCCCACCAAAGACAGGCAGAGAGCGGTTGTGAGCTGAGCTAGAAAACACTGTACCTGGCCCCTGGCTGAACACTCTGTTGCCTGCCCTTGAGGCGGTGTCTACCTATTAGGTCAAACCTAATTGGCTGCACTAAGCCACAGGTTCCTTTCACAGCGGTGATTATTGCCATTTTAAGGCAAAATAAGTGGAGGTCCATGTTAACTCTGGGTTAAATGGATAAGGAGAGGTGGACCTAGGACGCACAGCCAGACCTTTTCTCCCAGGGTCTGTACTATTCACGATACCATGCCACCCTCCAGAGTATCATTATCATTCACGGGCAATGCAGACACGTTAGCATCAATTGCAGCGTGTCTGCTCCTCTAGGCAATAACAATTCTAACATTTTGTGATTTAATGACCAAATATTTTAGGGGAGGCAATTAGGAAATTAGCTATAATTATTCTGATATCCTTGTAATAGGAAAAACTAAGTAAATGCCATCACATATCAGTTATTTTTACAAGTATGTCTCTCAAACTTGATTAACTAATACATAATCTAATGCAGCTGAATCTGCACATATTAAATGTATGAACCTAACAACTAAATTCTATAAAAGTATCTTACATTTCTTCACAAAACTACTATTAATTAAAAACACTCTTTAACATAGGTTTTTTGTTGTTGTTTGCTCATATTAGACCCAGACAAGCAAATGAGGATACAATTCCATTTATTTTAGCCATCTGAAGAAATGTGGATCAATTTAATGATGAGGTTAAAAAAACCCTCTCATCTACTAAAGTTATTTACCTCTCATTCAAAATGTATAGGTGCCAAGTAACTGATGACTGGTTTATAACTTAACTGTTAGTTTTAGCTCTAGGTATTTAGTACAAGATAATGAAAGGGAAAAAAAGTAGGAAAGCTTATCAAATAAGCTCTGCTAAATTTTAGTGTTTATACCACATGTATGCTACAGACTGTACATTTGCATCCTTCTCGGATTCATGTGTTGAAGCCTAATCCCAAATGTGATAACATTAGTGATTAGGTCATGGGGGTAGAACTTTCATAAGTGAGATTAGTGCCCTTATAAAGAACTCCAGAGGGTTCCCTCACCCCTTCCTCCACGTGAGAAGAAAAGAAGGCCATCTATGAATCAGGAAGTAAGCCCTGAACAAACACAGAATCTGTTAGAACCTTGATCTTTGACTTCTCAGCCTTTAGAACGGTGAGAAATAAATTTATGTTGTTTATAGCGCACGCCGCCCCCCCCCCACCCCCCCCCCCCCGGCTGGGCTGTGGTATTTTGCCGCAATAGTCTAAACAGACTAAGACAATGTACAATTTTTACATACATATACATGTGCATACACACATACATATGTTCTCTAAGCAAACAAAGAAACTACTAATACCAAACTATCTATGGAGAGATGCCAGGGAGCTGATAGCCAGTTATATAAAGAAATCACCAAAAATATTAAGCGCTGCAAAGCAGAAAGATTGTATATGGGGCACCCAACTTCATACTTCTTTGCTATTGTACAATGAAATACAGCTTAATGATGTCTTTAAATCCAAGTGTTACAGGTAAATAAATATGTAAAGCTATTTTAAAAAATACAAAATAAATGTGGATTGTTCCTAGCCATCAGGATAAACATATTTTAAACGTAGTATTTGCCCAACAATTACCCAGAACAATAACATGGAGAATATTTTTTTAAAAAGTAAGAGGGTATATCGCCACAGCAACGACTAGTGGTGAAATGAGAAGGGAATTCAAGTTGGGAGAGAGAAAGCATTTTTAGTGTAATGATGTTTTATTCCTACAGAAAAAAAAAAGAAAGAAAGAAAAGAAATCCCTAAAGGCACATTAAAAAGTCATTATGGATACATATTCAGCACCTTTTTTAGGAGAAAGATGGGGGAGGGGTCTGCACCTTTTTTTTGGCAGTTCTTATGAAAATTCATAAGCCAGATGGCATTCAATAAATGTAAAGAGCTAAAGAATTTAGTTTTATAGAAAAACATCAATTAGCATAGGAAAATTAGCAATTAAGCAATCATTATACAACATATATCAATATTGCTAACGAGTGAGTATATACACTAAATTTCTAGCGTGAACTCTGTTAGAAACAAACATTTTTGAAGCAGTGCTATTTCACTATGAAATGTTTATCAGGACTTCATTGTCGCAGTTTTGGAGACCACACCACATTACTGACCTATTGCAACAAAGCTCTTTCTGGATCTTCTCATAAACTATAGTAGTAGTTCCTCAGCAGTTGACCTTTGGACCAGTGTTGTTTTCTATTCAAAAATTTTTAAATTTATCAACCTTTTCTGTACATGCAATTCAGTTTGGCCTTCTGGAACAAAAGATTTTTTGTTCAGCCATCCTAGCTCTCTACTTCCGCAGATTTTGTGGTCAGGTCTACGGGGTACTCCCATAAGAAGAGAGCTATTTAAGCTCCACTCTTAAAGTTCCATCCATAAGGATGTAAGACCAAATCCAAAAATACCCTAAAGCACAGAGATAATTTGTGCAAGGATGGCTATAACTGAACATTTTTGCTGAGACTCTAAATGAAGATGAGGACTCCAAATGCAAAAGTCATTAACAGTCAAAACAATAAGAGGCTTGTGAAGTTCAGTAAGAGGTATAATAAGCACACAGTGGGCTATACAGTGATATTCCTAAAATAATCAAGACGGTGAGCAGGAGAAGAGTCACTACTGAAGCAAATTTTCACCTTAAGGCAACTCCTTGTTGGGAAGCTGATGCCTTCTACCAAGGTGAACTACTGTTTCCGGTATGTATTTATTTGCTGTTTTTATTGCTTTCCCTCTTACCCCCAATTTTCTGTGACGCTTGACTTGCCAATAACAAGCTTCTCAAGCATAGTTTCAGATGGGATCCAAATCAGAGATGTGAATAGAGCCAAGTCACAGATACGTAAGTAACTGAAGGGTGAATTCCGCAGAACAAACACTTGTACCAATTATGCCTTTTTATCATGTCTGTTCTCTAAGCTAATAAAATGTACCTTTCCAGTGCAGAGATGGGAAAATATTACAAGAAAGTGTTTGCAGAACCTGACTTTTCTAAAGAGATCTTTGAAATTTAAATATACTTGTGAAATATCCATCCTTTTTATTCAATAATAAATATGGTCTGTAATTGAGATATAAGGTATTTTTCTGCCTACAAATGCAAGAGGTCTTCCTGAATCAAAGCTTCTGATGTGTATGGAAGAATAAGCTACTTCCTGCTCCCCAGAATCCTTGCTGTCAGCGGGCAGGGAGAAGAACGCTCAGTAGAAGGCAAGTCCCAAAGAGGCAAGGACAGAAGCCGCTGAGTTACAGGGCCTCAAGCCAAAAAAATTGCTCTTGAGAAACCTGCCTGTGACTCCACAGTTACCTTGGGAAGAAATTCGACAAGTGGCAAACAGAAAAAAAGAGAAGGGGGATGTTTAGATCCAAGAATTATAACCTCAGGTGATTTCCTATCCAAAGCAGAGTACAAGACAATCTGCCTTTACCTTTACACTACGGATTCCACAAAAAATACTGATTCTACACATTTTATGGAATCCAATATACAAGAACATGTACGGGGTTTCATTTTTCACTTAAGTCGTTCTCCTAATTTCCAGGCTGGACAAAGGAAAGGAAAGAGGGGGTTTTTTTGTTCGTTTGTTTTTTGTGTTTTTTTGTGTTATTTTGTGGGGTTTTTTTTTTGTTTTGTTTTGTTTTTTTTTTTTAAAGAAATGTTGATGAGGCTACAGAAAAACTCTAGGGTCTGGGCCTTTTGTCCATGGATTAAGTTGCTAAAAGGCATGATGAGGAGTCCAAATGTGTGAGAACCAGCAACCTATGGAATGAAAGGGAAACGCTTTTGGGAATAGGAAAAAGTGGTTTAAAACCTCTGGGTTCATGAGGCCAAGGAAAAATAAAACACATGGTCTGTAACACCAACTACTGGAGAATGCAAGAGTAAAAATCATCCCTCTGCTTGTTGTTTTTCCTTTGAGTGAGACAGAAAACCTAGTGAAACTCCAGGCTGTCAACCACTGGTACCCCACAGCTAGCCATGGCAACAGCTGCACGGCTCTGTTGTAATAAACTGGAACAATTTAATAGCTTTTATTGTTCTGCAGTGGTGTCTGAGCTTAGCCACTCTCCCCTCTTAGGACTCCAGGGCCCCGCAAGGGCAGCAATGAGAGAAGATCTCATTTACCTAAAAGCACTTATAAATTTTTAATTTGCTTTAACAAGTAAATTAACAAGTCCCTCATTCAGGCAAGTTTTATGGCTTCTTGCCACTTGGGGAAGGCCGTAAAAGTTTTATAGATAATCCAGAGCTACTGAGACTGCTCATAATAAATTGTCTGTTTCCTGTTATTTTATCAAACCACTGGGCTTCTAATGACTTAAAGTCACAGTTCCCTTATATTCAGGCTTTTTATGAGGCCATATTTATAAACTCCAAAGAATACCTTATATTATACGGGGCCCCTGCTAATCATTACAATTTTTTCTTTAATGGGAGCTTACCTTAGCTTACGCCCTGCTAATAAAGGCTGCAACATGTTCTGGAGACAGCATGCTGATTCTACATATTATTTAAGATGCTGCTTTAGCCAGAGTTTCCATTAGCAGATACTTTAAGGGAGCTGCAACCTGATCTGTTCTGTACAGACTTACCAACAGTTCTGCCCACTGGAGTGTGGTGCTTTCTAGAATACTGCATTTTATCCTAGAAGAGGGCAGCCTGATGATGTGCTGAATGCAGCACGTATGGTGAGGGAAGCCGAGCCTCAAATGAGCAGAGGAGAGCTTGACCCTGGATCAACATTAAATTTTGCTCCTGGTTTCCAGCAAGCCATTCAGGTCTAGTAGGAAGGACAAGGAGCAAAGGCAAATCTCATTCAAATCTTCCACTCATTTTCAAGTGCCTGTTATCAACCAGGAATGGGGCTGGCAATGTGAAATACAGAAAGGAGTAAGTATTCAAGCTGACTATAAGATGTAACACATTAATTGCACAGATATGCTCAGCCTTAGAAATCAATGACAGAGTGAGGGGAGTGAAGTACACTCTCAAATTCCATCTCTGACAACGTGGAATCAGGGAAGGTGTTAAGTGGCCCAGTCTGCTCTGTGATGACCTTTATATCTTACACATATGCATGCATACACACACAAACACGCAAAGTAAAGATCAAAAGGCATGTGCTTTTCCAATTTAGTCTATCTAGGGATAGAATCTTGGGGAAAGGTCTCCCACCACCAAGGACAGAATGATCTATGTAAGGCCTTTAAACAAAATGATTCAAAAGGCCAGGAGCTCACATCACAGTTCATGGAGATACAACAAGCCCTGCAGGATGCACACTGAGTTCTTGTTTCATTCATATTGATTTTTCCCCCAGAAAATACAACTTCGCAGATTAGTATCAGCCAGTATAATCTCACATGAAGGTTCTTCGTTTAAATAATGACTGCTCTTGCGTGGCTTCATATTTCTGTTTCTCATTTTAATTACAGCACTTTATTCAGGGCTGCAGAGCATAAACCTTTTGGCCAAGGTGTCAGAACCCAGCCACTGAGAATGCATTCATAATGATGCTTTTCAATTTCATCCCTCTCTGGGGAGAACCAATACCCAAGATAGAAGCAACAAAGAGGGCGTAAGACAGCAACACTTAGTGTCAACACTGCGACAGATTACATTCCAAGGATGGTGTATATGTATTGATACCAGTTATTCTGCTTTGAGAAAAACTTAATTTTGCCCCTAATTTCAGGGTTATATTCTACTCCTTCTGGAACACTCTGCTAGAGGAAAGATAGGATGATTTCCAGTTTCCACTTGACCTCAGAACTATTCTTCCTTCTGATTTTCTTGGGTTTAAGAGAATGGAAGATGGCTGGCTTCAAGAAGTGTTATTCTCTCCAGAAGATCTGAAGTAATAAGCAGTGAAAATAATACAAACTCACATGAGCACAGTATTTTCACATATGTGATTTCATTCAATCTTCACAAACCCCATGAGTACAACCAGTCCCATTTTACAGATGTGAAACTTTGTTCAGAGAGGTTGACCAGTTTTCCCAGTTCACACAGCTAGAGAGAAGCGGCATGAGCTCTTGAATCCAGAGTCGTGGAGACACAGCAAAGGGGAGGATATAACAATACCTTTGGTAAATACACCAGGGCTTATATACGTGTATAACAGAATGTTCTGCTAGACTGCTATCTTACCATATCCTTAGAACTATGTGCTAAATTAATATCTAGAGCTATGTGGATCAGGTGGCTTTGCTGAATTCTAAAACCAAACAGAGCCAGTTTATTCCTTGTAAATTGCAAACCACTGACTTCAACAGGAATTAGGTAAGATGCTTTTTCTTTTAAGAGCCTATCACAGAATTTAGAGCAGATGGAGGTACTTAATACATTTTTATGGAATACGAAGCTAATATAAAAATTGTGGGTATAGAGTTACATGATTATTTATTTTAATTTGTCTCTCCAGCATCTTATAAAGTACAGTAGAACAGAGACTGTATGCCTTTTTTTCCCCACCATTGTATCTCTAGTACCTAGCATAGTAGCTGGCATACAGTAGGTACTCAATAAATGTTTAAGGATTTACACATATTCATGTGTTTAGTGAATGCACACATTCATGAATGACAGAAACAGATTAATGCTCACTCATTACCACTCCTAAAAATATCTCCAAAGCAAAAAGTGTTACATACTGTCTTAATGAGCATTATGGAGCATTATCTCTGAATATGAAGAAAAGCATTATTAGGTAGGCTCCAAGAAGTGCACATGGTTTATGAGACTTCTGTGTGTATATGAGTATGCACATGTCTACAGAGAAAGCCTTAACCACATAAATACCCACACACCCACACACACACCCTTAATCTGTGATCTAATCCTGTCAAGTTTACTGGTGATCGCTTTTCATTAATCAAAATCATTAAAAAATATTTGCCCAGCCCTCTACTTGTCTGCAGCAGGCAGCCTGCCAAATGTTTCCACAGAAGTAAATGAGATCATTCCTTGGTAGCACCCAAGTCCTTTAGAATTCAGGAGTTTTTCAGTTCACGTTTCAGGTTAATCTTTTCCTTTCTTTAAGAACAGAACATCCTCTTTGCAGATCTCCCTGAGGGCTTGGTATTTGCAACATCAAACAGAACACACAAACCATTGCACCCACTTCCAAAAGCCTATTATACTGTCAACTGGCTTCCTAACTGCAACCAAGGGAGAAAGCTTACAGACTCCTAAGCTCTTTTTGAGGGGGAGGGAAGCTGCTGGAAAGCATCCATAATTTCACCAAGCTACCACTGCATTTTGTTTCAGTAAAGAACTCCTAATAAGACGGGCACCATTCCAAGGAGGGGGGAAAAAAAAACCAACTGGAACTCACTAACTATAAATCTCACCCCCTTTTATTTCTTCTCTCAAATTTTCAATTGTTGGCAGGCTCTGAGGATGGGGGACTGTCATGCATGGCTACCAATGAGTCTTTTCCATACTACTTAATGAGTCCTAATAAAACACAGATCCACAAAAAACCACGTCCAGGGCAAGAGCTGCGTCAGTGCCTTCTGGTACCGTATGACTTATGTTTTACTCTTCACATTAGGGTGCCTAGGAAGGGCGACGGGAAGAAGGCGGAGGAAAACAGGCAGAGACAGGCTTTTAACTTTCAAATCAAACAAGTATGTTCTGCATGTTTCCTCTGCCTCTTTAGAATCAATCCAAAGTAATAGGAGCCCAAGAGGAAGCTGTGGCCATCAGCCTGTACCAGCAGGGATTCACCTCCTTAATTGTTAACAGAGTTCATGAATATCTGCTCCAAAGGACACCACTAATGGGGCCCAACTAGGACAAGGCTTCCAAAGCACGCAGTAACACTGAGAACCAGCTCTCAGCGCACACGCACAAACATGTACACACACAAACAAATCCCCCTAGGGGGAACATTAAACTGTTTCTCTTCTCTAGATTTCCACATTTTCATCTTTCCTTCTCATAAGCTCCTTAGAGTTGGTTGCTACGGGGGAAAGAGAGAAGTCCTCCGAGGGCTGCATGTCAGAGACCAGAGAATTGATGGGGGGACCACGAAAGAGGAGAGCACAGAAGTGCTTTCCCCAAAGCCCCAAAGTCTGTGTGTCTAGAGTGAGTCAAATCACACAATGTTGTCATATCCTCCATGCGGCCCCCAATCACCTTTTCCAAGAAGACTGGCCTGGCCTGAACAGCCGTGAAGCCTTCAACACACACGAAGAGTGGGTATGTCTTACGAACACTAAACGGTTTCTGGGAAAAGTCCTCAAAGGCTCGAGTTTCGATACTTGACGGAAGTTCTGTGTTCACACACTGACGTGCTCTATAAACACCTGACATGTTCTCTGCCACCTGTGTGTTAGCAAGGGTCACTTATTTTTGATACAGAATCCCCTGGCCTTAAGCCCAGGCAGCCTAAAGCTGAAAAGGGGTGAGTGACTAGTGTGAGAGGCATTAGATGCGGCTCACCTGTACATGCCCTTGTGTCTCCTCCTAATCTCCTTCCTCTCCATTCTGAGTTAATCTTTCAACTTAGAGGCTGATAAGAAATGCATCCACTGTGGATAATTTCTTCCCTCTAGAGAAGGCTTTTCCCTCATGCAAAGCCTGTCCATGAAAGTGAAGGAAAGGAAGACAACTGAATCACTTGTCTTGTTTAAAAAAAAAAAAAAAAAAAAATCCAACAAAAAACGTTGCCTAGATCCACGGGTGCTATGGAGCCAAGTGGAGATTACCACCCACAACTTCTGACTTTTGAGTTTTATTTAACAACTCATTTGTATAACCTCGATGAATGGAGGCAGCAGACCTGAGGAGATTTGCAGCTGAAGTTCTATCAAGTTGGAAGGATATGTCAGCTGCCAAGTCTGGAAATGGAGCCCTGCACAGCAAGAAGATGGTGAGAGATTGGTTCCAGCCAGAAGTAATTGATCTGTCTGAAAATACGGGCTTCGAGTCATGGGATTAATGCTGGTGCCCCAGCTGGGGTGCATTGCTCATTCCCCTCTAGCTCTCTGACAACAAAGACATGCCTCTTTCTCCAGGGACGAGAAATTTTTATTAAAATCTTTATACAACTTAGCAGCAAAGACTCCGTAAAAGCATCCTAGAGATTTGGGGAGGAGGGGAGGCGCAGCCATCATAAGGAAACCATCCCACAATTTTCGTTTGATCTAGTTTTCATTTCAAAGCCGCCACCAGCCTGCTTCCCGTGGCCAAATGTACTTGCCCCTCAGCTCAGCAGACACGGAGAGCGAGCCCCGCTAGTGGCGAGCCTAGCTGGAGAGATGTGGATGAGTAAAGCGGTGGAGGGCTGCAGGGGAAAATAAAGTGGGAAGGCATCCAAAACTGCAGCTGTGCTGGCCCATTAAAAAGCTGAAACTCATTCTGCTGTTCGACCTCATGCTTATCACCACATAACTATTCATCAAAGAAATTTCAGTGCAATTAATTAAATTATTCCCATGTCTGTGCCACAGAGTCGTTATTCCAATATCAGCTTTCACCCACACTCTCTTAAACTCATGTCTGCATGCCAAGTCACTACTCTGGGGTTGTCCAGTCTCAATAAAGCTGTGCTCCTCACCACTCACACAGGCTATCATTTCTCTTTTTTATTGCCATTTATTTTCCACTAGGATTTTGCTGCCAGTATATTGGCAGGACTTCCAGTATATGGATGTAATGAAATCTACCACAGACACTTAACACGGGGTCAGGATGGAGCTCAGCTCATGTGAAGCTGTAATATAATAAACAAATGCTTTCAGAAGGAGGATTTTATCAGCTCAAAAATAGAACTTGGTATCCTCTGGTACCAAGTGCAGAAAAAAGTTGGAGTCATTTGAAAATTCTTGTGATAATTAAGTTTATGGCTGAAATATGCCTAACATAGGAAATCTGAGCTACAGCAGATTCCTTTTCATCTGTCAGAACTGGTTTATTAAAAAGGAAGTGGATAAAAATGTACTGCTGAAATTCTGTTTTTATACCACCATCGCCTTAGTCGGAGACCTGCAAGGGGCACACTCATATAATTTGGGGGACCTGACTCTTCCTGTGGAGCTTTTTACTACCATAGTTATGGCAAAATGTGAAATGGGATCAAGTGAATAACACCCTCTACCTGATAACCACTAGGTAAATATTTAAGGCTTTTCTCTTTCGCTCATACGTCACCATACCACATGATAGCACTGGGACAAAGCACCCACCTACAGATGCTGGCACTAAATGTACTCTTACAAGATGGCAGCCTTCATAACAATACAACATTGGAAAGAAGTAGATAGCACTTCAGGAAATTTAGTGCTGATGTTGACTCAGAACTGAAAAGCAGGTGCTCAGACTTTCACCAGAGGATCCAGAGAAGCCACCATCTCAGACCTGAGGACCAAACTTCAAGACGTTCAGAAGATAAGCAAGCCAAACAGGACAGCATGTGATCATACACAGAAGCTCGAGTACCTGAGCTGCTTTAAAAACCTCAGCAATCCCAGAGTTCCAAAGTGAAAACAGGCAATGTGTTGTTCCAAGTGCTGATTCTTGATCCTAACGTTCTAAACATCAGATGTGTGATAACAACTGCTAAACGAACTACTCAGAAATTTCTTCTTATTAGTATCAGGAGTTTATTAAAATTGGATTTTTAGGTAACAAAATGATAAGCTAAGAATCAAAACAGACCGAAACTTTCCAGATTTGATGAAAACTGCAAACACACAAATCTAAGAGACTCAAGGAGACCTAAGTGCAAGAAACACAAAGAATGGGGCACCCAGGGGCACCTGGGTGGCTCAGTTGGTTGGATGTCCAACTTCAGCTCAGGTCATGATCTTGCAGTTGATGAGTTCAAGCCCAGCTTTGGGCTCTGTGCTGACAGCTCGAGTCTGGAGCCTGCTTCGGATTCTGCATCTCCTTTTCTCTCTGTTCCTCCCTCACTCGCACTCTGTCTCTCTCTCTCTCAAAAATAAATAAAGATTTAAAAAAATAAAAAAAAAAACATAAGGAAAACAACGCCAAAGGAGATCATAGTCAAAATTATTTGTAACTAGTAATAGAGAAGTTCTTAAAAGCATCCAAAGATAAAGACACATGATGTGCAGGAGAAAGAGAAGGAAGATAGTTGATTTTCTCCTAGGAAGCAAAGAAATTAAAACAATAGTTAAGAACATTCTTAAAGTACTGTGAAGAAAAAAAACAAAACAAAACAAAAAAATCCTATCAACCCAGAATTCCATACACAATTAAAAATTCCATACACAATTAAAACATCTTTCAAAAGCAAAAGGAAAATGGAGACGTTCTCAAAACTACAAAAGCTAAAAGAACAAATTACCAGCAGACCTGCATTGTAAGAAATGCCGAATATTGTCCTTCAGGTCTACTGCAAGTGATGAGAGACATTAAGTACAAATAGGTACAGAAGAATGAAAAGCATCATAAAGTGTTGACACAGCTGGTATAAGAAACTTCTTTTCTCTTATTTAAATATCTTGAAAGTATAATTAAAAATCAGTGACAATGCTGTGCCGTTTGTAACATACATAGACGTAAAAAAAATGTATAACAACAAGAACACAAAGAAAAGGGAGGAACAGAAGCATGTTATTTTATGGTTCTTATGCTATATATATGTTAATGTAATATCATGTGAAGGTAGACTGGTAAATTAAAGACATACCATAACACCTAAAGCAACAACTAAAATAATAAAACAAGGAATTATGGATATTAACCCAAGAAAAGGAGATAAATTGGAATCATGAAAAATATTCAACTCATTTTAAAAAGGCAGAAATAAATGGAAAGATGAGAACAAAAACCAGATGGAAATTTTTTTAATAGAAAGAGGATGAAATATTTAAACCTAACCATAACAAAAATCACTTAAAGGAGAAAAAGACAAATATAGTCAAAGATTTCAATATCCTTTCTTAATAACTGATAAGACAAGTACCTAGACAGGAAAGCTATAGAAGACTTGAAGAACATTGTCAACAATAATTGACATTTACAGAACCCTCCGTTCAACAACAGCAGAATACATAGTCTTTCCAAGTATACATGGAATATTTACCAAAATTGACCATATTCCAGGCCATGAAACAGGTCTTGATAAATTTGAAAGTATTCAAGGGATAGAAAGTACATCTCTGATCAAAATGGTATTAAAGGGGAAATTAGAAAGTATTTTGATTTGAAAGATAATAAAACACAGCATATCAAAAATTGTGGGATAAACCTAAAATAGTATTTTAAGGGTAAAATTTACAAAACTACTTGTATTTGAAAAGAAGAAACTTTGAGATCAATACCCTCAGCTTCTACTGTAAGAAATTACAAAAAGAAGAGCAAATAAAAATAAAAGCAAGTAGGGGCACCTGGGTGGCTCAGTCGGCTAAGCATCTGACTTCAGCTCAGGTCATGATCTCGCAGTTCATGGGTTTGAGCTCTGCAATGGGCTCTGTGCTGACAACTCAGAGACTGGAGCCTGTTTTGGATTCTGTGCCTCCTTCTCTCTCTGTTCCTCCCCTGCCCACGCTCTGTCTGTGTCTCTCTCTCTCTCAAAAATAAATAAATATTTAAATAAATAAAAGCAAGTAGAATAAAGAAATAAGCACAGAAATCCATTAAGGAGAAAAATGAAAGATAAAAAATATCAATAAAACGAAAATCTGGTTCTTTTGAAAAGATCAATGAAAGTGATACCTCTAAACTTATGACTACCCAGGAAGAAAAAGGAAGAAAATAAGAATTACTAATACTTAAAATGAAAAAAAGACACATCAGAGCAGATTCTAGAAATACTAAGTAAATATATAAAAGAAATATATAAAAAATACATAAAGGGAAAATTATGAACAATTTTACACCAATAAATTTGACAACTTAAAGGCAATGCACAACTACGTTATAAAATACAAACTACCAAAGCTCGCTCAAGAAGAATTAGAAAACCTGAATAATCCCATATTTATTAAATGAACTGAATCTGTAGTAAAAATCTTGCCAAATAAAATATAGACCCAGATGGCTTCCTTGATAGGTATTACCAAATATTTAAGAAAGAAATAATATCAAATGTTATACAGACTCCTTCTGAAAACTGGCATTCATTCATGCCAGAATTGCCGTGACAGGAAAGACAAAGACACTGGAAGAAAACTCCTGAGTAATCACATTCAACAATATATAAAGAGGATTATACATCATGATGGAGTGTTGATTATCCACGGAATAAAAACGTTGGCTTCATGTTTGAAAATCAATTCATGAAATTTATCATATTAACAAACTAAAAAAGAAAAGAACAACCATGTTACCATTTCAATAGATTCACAAATAGCATTTAACAAAGCTTGGTATCCATTCTTACAAAAATTTCTCAGCAAACAAGAAATAGACAGGAGCTTTCTCAAATGTGAAAGAGCATCTGGGAACAACTTATAGCTAACATCCTAAATAATGGCAGATAACTGAATGCTTTTCACCTAAGATCAGTAAAATGAGAAGGATGTACACTCTTACTATTTCTAGTCATACTGGAGATTGTCGCCAGTGTAATAAGACAAGAAAAAGAAAGGACAGACATCCAGATGGAAAAAAGTGAAGTAAAACTATATGCACAGATGACACTGTCAACTATACACATAATACAAATAAACAAAACAGGCAATAGCACCAATAAGTGAGTTTATCAAGGTGACAGGATACATGGTAAACATATAAAGATCAACTGTGTATATATATACTAACAGAGAACCATTGAAAATTAAAATTAGTAAGACAATAACATTTACAACAGCATCAAAAATACATAAATATGAACGAAAAAATGTGAAAGATATGTACACTGAAAACTATAAAACATCTCCACAAGATATTAAAGAAAACCTAAAGAAATAAAGAATAGTATATTCTTTCATTCATGAGTCAAAGGACTCAATTTTGCTAAGATGTCAACTTTTCCAAAATTGATCTATACACTCAATACAATCTAAATCAAAATGCTGGTGTGTTTTAAAGAAATTGACAAAGTGATTCTAAAATGCATAGGTAAATGCAAAGGGCCAAGGATAGCTAAAACAACATTTTAAGAGAACAAAGTTTGAAGATTAAAAATACCTTATTTCACGGTATTACAAAGCTATAGTAATCAAGACAGCATTGAAAACAATGTAAACCAGGCTTAGGAAATTTTCCTTTCGGAAAAGGACTAGATAGTAAACATTTTATACTTTGCAGACTATATATGACCTCTGTCATATTTTCTTGTTTTCTTCTTCTTAACTCCTGCTTAACTCATAGGCTGTATAAAAAAAAGGCTGTGAGTAGTATTTTTCACATGATCCTTAGTTTGGCAACCCCAAGACAAACAAATTGATCGATGGAACTAAAACTATAATTTTTCCTGAAGAAAAAATAAGAAAAACCGAAGCTTTGAATTACAAATGACTTTTTAGAAATGACACCTAAAGAATAATCCATTAAAAAGCTGATAAATTAAATTTCATCAAAATTTAAAACACTTCCCTCATAAGACACTGTTAAGAGAATAAAAAGACAGGCCACAAACTAAGAGAAAATATTTGTAAATCATAAATCTGATAAAGGTCTTGTATCCAGAATAAAGAACGCTCAATACTCAATAATGCAAAAACAAACAACCCGTTTTTTTAAATGGGCAAGGAATTTGAACAGACAGTTCACCAAAGAAGATACAGAAATGACAAATAAACACATGGAAAGATGTTTAACATCATTAGTCACTAGGGAAACCTAATTCAAAACCACAATGAGATACTACTACACAATTATCAGAATGCCTAAAATGAGAAACACTGACCACATTAAATATGAGAGAGAGGATATGGAAGCAATGGAACTTTCACATAATGCTGGAAGCCATGTATAACACTTAGATTACCGCTGGGCATGTTCTTGAAACACTTAACAAACACCTACCACATTATCCTAGGGAGGTATTTACCTAAGAGAAAAGATTGCATATTGTCCAGTACACAAATATTCATAGTAACAAAAACCTAGAAACAACCCAAATGGCAGTCGATGGGTGAATGTATAAATAATTTGTGGTAGAGACACAGAATGGAATAATATGAGCAATAAAAGGAAATGAACTATGAATATACACCACGAAGTGAATAAATCCCAAAGTAATTATGCTGCGTGAAAGAAGCTAGACTAAGGAAAGATGCATAAATAATACTACTACTCTACAGTGTTGGAAAACATTTCAGTGATTACCTGAAAACAAGGGAGGGTAGCGGGGTAGGAAGGTAACAGAAAGAGAAATTACAAAGGGACAGGACTTTTGGGGTGTGAGATATGTTCATTATTCTTCATAGCGGTAACGGGTCTCATGGGTTTATACATATGTCAAAACTTACCAAG
The DNA here is from genome assembly GCF_014898765.1 of Herpailurus yagouaroundi. Taxonomy (NCBI): domain Eukaryota; kingdom Metazoa; phylum Chordata; class Mammalia; order Carnivora; family Felidae; genus Herpailurus; species Herpailurus yagouaroundi. Next base: position 13,093,130 of record NW_024412447.1, on the reverse strand, counting down.
TTGAATACTTTTAAAAAGGAACAGTTCATTATATATGCGAATTATACCTCAATAAAGCTGTTTAAAACTAAAAGCAAAATACAACAGTTTAGTTTAAAACCAAAGCAAAATACAACAGTCTACAACTATACTATATCATTGTATATGAATAGATTAACTTAACCATACATATATAATATGTATAAAGGCAGATGTTAACCTAAAAGCTTTGGCCTTATAAAATCACCTAGAAAAGTATCAACAAAATAAATTATCAAGCAAAGAGAAAGCCAGGAGCAGAATCATGTGCGCGGGTAGGGGTGGGAGTGAGAATCAGCATTAAAACAAGAACCACTAATGAATGATTTCACAAACCAGAAGTGAGTGATTTTGTGAAGTCTGTGGGAGAAAGGTCAACAGTGTTGAGAGACTGAAAGCCCCACAATGTAAAGGAGTATGTCTGCCTCACTTACTAAGGTACTCGGGCATCAAGTTGCAAAACAGGCATGAAATAAAATGACTGGTGACTGGATGGGTGGGAAATAAACAAAATCACCAGAGTTTATGACTTAGGAATTTACTGAGAACCTTATTAGAAAATGTTTTAGCAGAGAAAAGTCAAGTCAGTCTGCAGTTGGTTAAGGACTGAATAGGAGCAAAGAGGTGTTTTGCTAACAGGAAATTCAAGAAACACGGGACTAAAAGGGCAGCTTTCCCACTCAGAGTTTCCAAGGAGGATTAAAGTTTTTAGACCCACTATATACTGTTCTTGAACTTCAGACACAGTTCAGACCGGTTTGGAACAATTTTAGTCCTTTGGGAATTCCATCATTAAAACCAGAAATAAAGTACTAAAAGTCCAGCTGTATCTATAAATATTTTTTAAACATATGCAACAAGTAAAACCTCCCCTCTTTCCTCTACGGGGACATGTGATCTTAGCCTGGCTTCTGCTTTGAATTAGAAATGCTCCCCACTCCCCAACATAGGATGATTTTTTTTTAAAGTTTTTAAGACGAATTTCCTTGTAGGAGAGATTACAATAAATCATCCATATACCATAAAATTTAATTTGGAAGTTCCAGGTATTAGCAAATCAACATTGTAGGCACGTAGTCAACACAGGATTGAAAAGCCATTTTATTTCCACAGTTACATTCTTAGCATTAACAAAATTATTTTTGGAATGAATCGTGGAGGTAGAGAACCATAATGTTAATAATACCCCCCTTCACATGCATACACAAAGCAAAGGAACAACACAACACCAGGCAACGCAAAACCCCCAAAGAAAAACCCACCAAATTTTTCCTTTACTAAATGCTAACACTAACTGGCATCAACTGGCTTTTCATTTCTTCACATTTACGAATCCATTAACAAATGATTTCCATTTACTAAAAGTGACTTTCAAAGCTATTAGGTCACCTTGCAATTCTGTCTATAAACTTTAGCAAGCACATTTTATTCCTAGTTAAAGTAGATTAAACAAAACATTCTTCAATATTGAGTCTAATAGATGAGTGGAAAATGACTCACAAAAATATATTTTTACTTGAGCTGTCTTAGCTGGTTAAGCAGAGACAGAAGACCATTTTCCTCTTACCTTCTAATGCTGTTTTTTAAACTTTATTTTTCAAGATTTTTCATGTTAGTAATGTTTCCAGGACACCAAATTTCTTCTATTACTACATTACTTCTCAGAGCAATGCAAAATAAAGACTAGCCTCCACCGCCCTAGCCCCCACTCCCTACTCCTCATGGATTAGGGCTCCTAGAGAAAACCTCAAGTAGATAAATCCTCAAGCATTTTCTACTCGACATAAATGCTTAAGATTAAAAAACTGCCTGCTTTGTGTCCAAAGCTCTTCCTCACTCAATTATCTTTCAATTTGTTGGATTCCAAAGCCTTTCTGTGGTTCTAATGATATTTAACACCTCTCTTCAACACCCTCTAATGTTATTTTGAATATGGCAGACATGCTTAAAGACCCAATAAACACTCTGTCTTTCAACTGTTCTTAGTAGCTGGCATTCAGAATCTCAACTTCATATCCTGTAATCAGGAAGATTTCCTATACTGCATTTGATCCTCTTGCTATACTGTAAACAAAAACCTCACCATTCACATAAGATCATTAAAGATCTTGTTTTCCTATTTGGCTTTTAAGAGTCTGACGCTCTACCAACTGAAGTAGTCAGGCACTCCTGATTTGGATTTCAAACAATGGCAAGTGTAAAATGATAATACTTAATTGCTGGGTCCTTGGGAAAGATGTATGCGTGAATACATACATACGTTTATTGTAAATATTACTGATATAAAGGATATAAAGCAAATAATTTACAAATAATAACAAAGTATATAATCCTCTTTATTATAAATTCCAACCAACCAGCCAACTGATTTGGACAGAATGCTTCTGTTGAAATATGTGTAACTCTTACATCTGTAGCCAATCCAAGTTTGCATTTGAAGAATGAGTATAATTCTGATATTAAACTTGACTGATAATTATATTAAAAGCAAAAATAGGTTTATATAGCTTAATTTTTTTAAAGCTGTGTTTGACAATTTTGTGTTCACAAAATTCCTGAAAATTTAACAGTTGGTTCTTTTGAGTTGCTAACAAGCCACTCCCAGCACACCAAAGTATAATAATCCTTTTGTTACAAAAGAGAGCCTCCTGCTTCCCTATTCCCTATGAGGAATGGTATTTGGGTTCTCCCCATTAGTAGTAAAGGAGTACGGTAAGGGAATGAATGCCACAAGTTCATTTACAACCAGGCCGTCTTCCTTGATGGCTGGTTATGAATCTGTAGAAGCACTGGTAAAGCTACCCCTGGCACTACTATTCCATGTTTTCTACCAAATGAGCAACCAGTTCAGGAGAATGAAAACAAACAGTCCTGATGTTAACAGTTATTTTATTATCTAATAAAGATATGTCTAAAGGCTCTGTTAGCCCCTACCCACCCACTGCACAAAATGCAATGAAAACATGGGAAAAGGCCAGAGCTATACAAAGGAGCATGTAAGTTGTATAGCAGTAACAATGTCAAAATCCTTCAATACTAAAGTCTTCTCAGTAAGAAACAGGATGTGTCTCTCCTTGTCTACTCCATTCTGTCATTTCCTTTCTTTCTCCCCTGCTCTCCTCTCCCCTGTCTTCGCTTCCTACCTCCCTCCCTTCCTGGACAAGTTGAGGTAAGCTGATAGTGAGAGAGACTCAACCACTGTTATCTCCACCCTTCTTCCACCCTATTAAAAGGTATTGTTCACACAGCCAGAAAGGGGCACTGAAAAAGAAGGTATATGGTAGGCAGAGCATGGTAGGCACAAAGAGGAAGAAAACACTGCCTGGAGGAACAAACTTTACTTCATCAGACTGAAATAACAGTAAGACTAATCTGAGTTCTACTAAGGCAAACAACTGAACATTCACCGACTAGCTACCATATGCTTGGCCCTGAGTACAGGCCATGGGGAATGCAGTGATAAATGGGCCGTGATCCCTGACCACTTGCCCAAGTACAAAACATCAAAGACTGAGACCTTGGCAGATCCATTATCAATCTCAGCATTAAATCTTCCAGAATTATAATGACAGCAAATGACTACTTTAGGAATATAGTATTCAAAAGACTGGAAAATATATTCCAGACATCCATGGGTCTGGAGTATAATTTAGCAGGGAGGCCTACCCAGGAAGCAGTAAAGCAGGAAGAGGGCAAAGCACAGCCATACACAGGAGGTAAAACAATCCTGATCAGATAGTGC